>NW_021604662.1:3793346-3869030 GCF_004785775.1 Grammomys surdaster | reverse complement strand
GAAGGAAGGAAGGAAGGAAGGAAGGAAGGAAGGAAGGAAGGAAGGAAAGAAAAGAGAAAAGAAAAGAAAACAGAAATTCTGCTTCTTAAAGCCCCTATTCCAGTTAGCTTTCAAATGACCCCAGAGAAACGAAGGATACTCTCTGCTCAAAGAAGAACAAAGTTTCCAAAGCAAATTCCATTCATCTTATATAAAATTGGCCAATCCCAAGAAGGAGCTAGAGCTCTATAAAGAATCGTTCCTTAGATCCTTAGGGAAGGGGCATTAGCTCTGTACCAAGCATCTCAGCTTCTGGTTATACTCACCAAATATTGTAACAAGTCTTAGAAAAAATAATTAGCAAAATAATTCAAGTCTAATGTATCATAAATTTCAGAGCCCCATAGACATTTCTAGTGTGTCTATCAAAATGGACAGGAAATTGTTAGAATTATTTTAAGACTACCCTATAAAAGCAATAACCTTAAATATGAAGTTGAGAGAGCGAAGAATATTAATCAAGATCCATGATAAAAACATTACTATGCACTTAACATTGTTGGCATTTCTCAGCATTTCAGCCAAGTTACATATCTCCAAAACTAAGATAATCCATTTAAGGATTTGGTTTAATATTTCAGTTTAATTCTATGTAACAAATTATAACTTAAATAGGAGTTTGATATGGCAATTCATTATGCTAGCACTATCAGTTGAATGAAGAAGATGCTGGGATTGGTAGCATAATAATCAACCCTAAAGATTTATTTTTTATATGGATAATACATATTAAATAATATGTTCATGTCCCCAAAACACTATACTTTGTTTAAAAGTATCATAATGCATAGACAGATAAAGAAATAATGTTGCATAATTTTATACAAGAGTCAGAACAGTATGCCTGCCCTTGTTTCCAAAAGTAGTTCCCTAGATATTTTCTATATCTATATTAGCAGCTAGAACCATGAATACAAAAAAAGATGTCTTAAAGTCCATAATTCAAAAGCAAGTATGGATGCTATATTACATTTTCTTTTGCCTTTTTATATATCTATTTTATACTATTTTTATTGATTATTTTATTTATTTATATCTCAAATATTATTCCCTATCCCAGTTGCCACTCCACAAGCCTGCTATCGCACTCCCTCCCCCTGCCTCTATGATGGTGCTCTCCCAACCCACTCCTGCCTCAGCAGCCTAGTGTTCACCTATCCTGGGTCATCTAGACTTCACTGGACTAAGGGGCTCCCCTCACAGTGAGGCCAGATGAGACAGTCTCATGCTACATACCCAGCTGGAGCCATGGGTACTCCGTGTGTACTCTTTGGTTAGTAGCATTGAGGGGGGGCGTTGTCTGGTTGGTTGATATTGTTGTTCTTCCTATGAGGTTGCAAATCCATTCAGCTCCTACAGTTCTTGGCCTAACTTTCCCATTGGGGTCCCTGTGCTCAGTCCAATGTTTGGCTGTGTACATCTGCATCTGTATTGGACAAAACCTGGCAGAGCTTCTCAGGAGACAGCTGTATCAGGTTCCTGTCAGCAAATACTTCTCGGCATCAGCAATAGTGCCTGGGTTTAGTGTCTGCATGTGGGATGTATCTGGGTGGAGCAGTCTCTGGATGACCTTTCTCTGCTCCACTCTTTGCCCCTGTATTTCCTTTAGGCAGGAGAAGTTCTGGGTTCAAGTTTTGGAGATGGATGGGTGGCCTCTTCCCTCAACTAGGGGGTCATGCCTAACCTCTGGATATGGTCTCAACATGTTCTCCCTCCTCCCCATGGGGTCCTGGGAAGCTCTTGCCTTCTTGGTGTCTGGAACTTTCTGGTGGCTACCCCCAGTTCCCCATCCCCCATTGCTACACATCTCTGTTTAATTTCCTGACCCTCTGTACATCTCCTCTATCTCTTCTCATACCTGATCTTTCTCCATCTTTACCCTCTCTCACTCATCTCTTTTTCCAAAGGCCCTACAACACTCTATTTTCCTCGAATATTTTGTTCCTCATTCTAAGTAGGACTGAAGCATCTACTCTTTGGTCTTCCTTCCTCTTGAGCATCATGTGGTCCATGAGTTGTATAGTGCGTATTGCATGCTCTTTGCCTAATATCCATTTATCAGTAAGTGCATACCATGTGTGTTCTTTTGTGACAAGGTTACCTCATTCAGGATTATATTTTCAAGTTCCATCCATTTGCATGTGAATTTCATTAAGTCATTGTTTTTAATAGCTTAATAGTATTCAATTGTGTAAATGTATCTCATTTTCTGTATCCATTACTCTGTTGAGGGACATCTGGGTTGCTTCCAGCTTCTGGCTATTATAAATAAGGCTGCTATGAACATAGTGGAGTATGGGTCCTTATTACATGTAGGAGCATCTTCTTGGTATATGACCAGGAGTGGTATACCTGAGTCCTCAGGTAGAACAATTTCCAATTTTTTGAGGAACCACCAGACTGATTTCCAGAGTGGTTGTACCAGCTTGCAATCCTACCAACAATCGAGGAGTGTTCCTCTTTCTCACATCCTA
Source organism: Grammomys surdaster (assembly GCF_004785775.1). NCBI lineage: Eukaryota > Metazoa > Chordata > Mammalia > Rodentia > Muridae > Grammomys > Grammomys surdaster. Next base: position 3,866,517 of record NW_021604662.1, on the reverse strand, counting down.
ACCAGCATCTGTTGTCACCTGAGTTTTTGATCTTAGACATTCTGACTGGTGTGAAGTGGAATCTCAGGTTTATTTTGATTTGCATTTCCCAGAAGACTAAGAATGTTGAACATTTCTTTTTTTTATTGGATACTTTATTTACATTTAAGATGTTATATCATTTCCCCATTTCTCCCCCTGCCCAGAAACCCCCTATCCCACCCGCCTCCTCCTGCTTTTATGAGGATGTGCACCCACCCACCCACCCACTCCCACCACCCAGCCCAAAAATTCCCCACACTGGGGCATCCAGATTTCACAGGACCAAGGACTTCCTCTCCCACATTTGCCCTACAAGGCCATCCTCCCCTACTTATAGAGCTAAAGCCATGGGTCCCTCCCTATGTGCTCCCAGGCTGGTGGTTTAGACATTGGGAGCTCTGGTTGGTTGGTATTGTTGCTTTATCCATGGGACCCCAAACCCCTTCAGCTCCTTTAGTCTTCCCTCTAACTTCTCCATTGGGAACCCCATGATCAGTTCAATGGTTAGGTGTGAGCATCTGCCTCTGAACATGTCAGACTCTTGCAGACCTCTAAGGAGACAGCTATATCAGGCTCCTATCAGCATGCACTTCCTGGCATCCACTTCAGCATCTACCTTTGGTGACTGCACATAGGATGCATACCCAAGTAGAACAGTCTCCAGACGACCCCTTCTTCACTTTACATCCCACACTTTGTCTCCATATGTGCTCCTATGAGTATTTTGTTACTCCTTCTAAGAAGGACTGAAGCAAACATATTTTGGTCTTCCTTCTTCATGAGTTTCATGTGGTCTGTGAGTTGTATCTTGGGTATTTCGAGGATAGTGGTTAATTTTCACTTATCAGTGAGTGCATATCATGTGTGTTCTTTTGTGATTGGGTTACCTCACTCAGGATGGTATTTTCTAGTTCCATCCATTTGCCTAAGAATTACATGAAGTCATTGTTTTTAATAACTGAGTAATACTCCATTGTGTAAATGTACCACATTTTCTGCATCCATTCCTCTGTTGAAGGACATATGGGTTGTTTTCAGCTTCTGGCTATTATAAATAAGGCTCCACATAGTGGAGCAGGTGTCCTTGTTATATGTTGGAGCATCTTCTGAGTATATGTCCAGGAGTGGTATAGCTGGATCCTCAGGTAATACTATGTCCAATTTTCTGAGGAACATACAGATTGATTTCCAGAGTGATTGTACCAGCTTTCAATTCCACAAACAATGGAGGAGTGTTCCTCTTCCTCCACATCCTCACCAGGATCTGCTGTCTCCTGTTAGCCATTCTGACTTAATATGAGGTAGAATCTCAGGGTTGTTTTTATTTGCATTTCCTTGATGACTAAAGATGTTGAACATTTCTTAAGGTGCTTCTGGGCCATTCGAGTTTCCTCAATTCAGAATTCTCTGTTTAGCTCTGTACCTCATTTTAATAGGGTTATTTGGTTGTCTGGAGTCTAATATTTTGAGTTATTTGGATATATTGGATATTAACCCTCTATAGGATGTCGGATTGGTAAAGATCATTTCTCAATCTGTTGGTTGCCACTTTATCCTATTAACAGTGTCCTTTGTTTTACAGAAGCGTTGCAATTTTATGAGGTCCCATTTGTCAATTCTTGATTTTAAAGCATAAACCATTGGTGTTCTGTTAAGGAACTTTTCCCCTGTGCCCAAGTATTCAAGAGTCTTCCCCACCTTCTCTTCTATTAGCTTCAGTGTATTTGGTTTTATGTGAAGGTCCTTTATCCTCTTGGACTTGAGTTTTGTACAAGAGATAAGAATTGCATTTTTCTACATGCTGACCTCCAGTTGAACCAGCACCATTTGCTGAAAATGCTGTCCTATTTCCACTGGACAGTTTTAGCTCCTTTGTCAAGACCATAGGTGTGTAGGTTCATTTCTGGGTCTTCAATTCTATTTCATTAATCTTTCTGCCTGTCTCTGTACCAATACCATGCTGTTTTTATCACTATTTCTACGTAGTACAGCTTGAGGTTAGGGAAGGTGATTCCCTTAGAAGTTCTTTTGTTGTTGAGAATAGTTTTCACTATCCTGGGTTTTTCGTTATTCCTGATAAATTTCCAAATTTCTCTTTCTATCTCTATGAATAATTGAGTTGGAATTTTCATGAGGATTACATTGAATTTGTAGATTGCTTTTAGCAAGATGGCCATTATTGCTATATTAATCCTGCCAATCCATGAGCATGGGAGATATTTCCATCTTCTGAGATCTTCTTCGATTTCTTTCTTCAGAGACTTGAAATTCTTGTCATACAGATCTTTTACTTGCTTGGTTCAATTCACACCAAGTTATTTCATACTATTTCTGAATATTGTGAAGGGTGTCATTTCCCTAATTTCTTTCTCAGTCTGTTTATCCTTTGAGTAGAGGAAGGCTACTGATTTGTTTGAATTAATATTATATCCAGCCACTTTGCTGAAGTTGTTTATCAAGTTTAAGAGTTCTCTGGTGGAAGTTTTGGGGTCACTTAAGTATACTATCATATCATCTGCAAATAGTGACATTTTGACTTCTTCCTTTCCTATTTGTATCCCTTTGACTTCCTTTTGTTGTCTAATTGCTCTGCCTAGGATTTCAAGTACTATATCGAATAGGTAGGGAGAGAGTGGGTACCCTTGTCTAGTCACTGATTTTAGTGGAATTGCTTCAAGTTTCTCTCCATTTAGTTTGATGTTAGCTAATGGCTTCCTGTATATTGTTTTTACTATGTTTAGGTATGGGCCTTGAATTCCTGATCTTTCCAGAACTTTTACCGTGAAGGGTTATTGAATTTTGTCAAATGTTTCCTCAGCATTTAGTGAGATGGGCATCTGTTTTTTTGTTTCCTTTGAGTTTGTTTATATAGTGGATTATATTGATGGATTTTCATATATTGAACCATCCTTGCATTCCTGGGATAAAGCCGACTTGATCATGACAGATTATTGTTTTGATGTGTTCTTGGATTCAGTTTGTGAGAATTTTATTGAGTATGTTTGCATCAATATTCATAAGGGAGACTGGTCTGAACTTCTCTTTCTTTGTTGGGACTTTGTGTGGTTTTGGTATTAAGTGTAACTGTGCCTTCAAAGAACGAACTGGGTAGAATTCCCTCTGTTACTTTTTTGTGGAATAGTTTGAAAAGTATCTGATAATAGTTCTTCTTTGAAGATCTGATAGAATTCTGCACACAATCAGTCCGGTCCAGGGCATTTTATTTTGTTGTTGTTGAGAGACTTTTTATGACTGCTTCTATTTCTTTATAGTAATATTTAGATGGTTTATCAGATCCTGATTTAATTTTGGTACCTGGTATCTATCTAGGAAATTGTCCATTTCATCCTGATTTTACAGTTTTGTTGAATATAGGCTTTTGTAGTAGGATCTGAGATATATATATATATATATATATATATATATATATATATATTCTCAGTTTCTGTTGCTATATCTCCCTTTTCATTTCTGATGTTTTTAATTTGGATACTGTCTCTGTGCCCTCTGGTTAGTCTGGCTAAGGACTGATTTATCTTGTTAATTTTCTAAAAGAACCAGCTCCTAGTTTTTGTTGATTCTTTGTATGGTTCTTTTTGTTTCTATTTGGTTGATTTCAGACCTGAATTTGATTAATTATTGTAGTCTACTCTTTTTCGGTGTATTTGCTTCTTTTTGCTCTAGAACTTTCAGCTGTTAAGCTGCTAGTGTATGCTCTCTCCAGTATCTTTTTTGGAGGCATGAGTTTTCCTCTTAGCACTGCTTTCATTGTATTCCTTAAGTTTGGCTATGTTGTGTCTTAATTTTCATTAAATTCTAAAAAGTGTTTAATTTCTTTATTTCTTCCTTGACCAAGTTATCACTGAGTAGAGTGTTGTTCAGCTTCCGTGTATATGTGGGCTTTCTGTTGTTCCGTTGTTATTGAAGACCAACCTTAGTCCATGGTGATCTGATAGGATACATGGAATTATTTTAATCTTCTTGTGTCTGTTGAGACCTGTTTTGTGTCCAATTATATGGTCTATTTTGGAGAAGGTACCATGAGGTGCTGAGAAGAAGGTATATTCTTTTGGGTTTGGATGAAATGTTCTGTAGATATCTGTTAAATCCATTAGGCTCATATCATCTGTTAGTTTTGTAGTGTCTCTGTTTAGTTTCTGTTTCCATGATCTGCCCATTGATGAGACTGAGGTGTTGAAATCCTCCACTATTATTGTATGAGGAGCAATGTATGCTTTGAGCTTTAGCAAAGTTTCTTTCATAAATGTGGGTGCCCTTGCATTTGGAACATAGATATTCACAATTGAAACTTCATCTTGGTAGATTTTTCCTTTGACAAGTATGAAGTGTCCTTCCTTATCTTTTTTGATATCTTTTGGTTAAAAGTCAATTTTATTTGCTATTAGAATGGCTACTCCAGCTTGTTTCTTGGGACCATTTGCTTGGAAAATTGTTTTCCAGACCTTTACTCTGAGGTGGTGGCTGTCTTTGTCACTGAGATGCCTTTCCTGTATGCAGGAAAATGATTGTTCCTGTTTAAGTATCCAGTCTGTTAGTCTGTGTCTTTTTATTGGGAAATTGAGTCCATTGATGTTAAGAAATACTAAGGAATAGTTATTGTTGCCTCCTCCTATTTTTGGTGTTAGAGTTAGAATTATATTTGTGTAGCTATCTTGGTTTTGGTTTGTTGAAAGAAAATTACTTTCTTAATTTTTCTAGGTTGTAGTTTCCTACTTCTTTTGGAGTTTTCCATCTCTTATCCTTTTGTCGGGCTGGATTTGTGAAAAGGTGTTGAAAAAATTTTGTTTTGTCATGGAATATCTTGGTTTTTCCTTCTAAGGTAATTGAGAGTTTTGCTGGGTATAGTAGCTTGGGCTGGCATTTGTGTTCTCTTAGGGTCTGTAGGACATCTGTCCAGAATTTTCTGACTTTTATAGTCTCTGGTAAGAAGTCTGGTATAATTCTGATAAGCCTTCCTTTATGTGTTACTTGAACCTTTTCCCTTATTGCATTTAATATTCTCTCTTTGTTTTGTGCAGTTGGTGTTTTGACTGTTATGTGACTGGAGGAATTTCTTTTCTGGTCCAGTCTATTTGGAGTTCTGTAGGCTTCTTGTATGTTATATGGGCATCTTTTTCTTTAGGTTAGGGAAGTTTTCTTCTATAATCTTGTTGAAAATATTTACTGGCCCTTTAAATTAGGAATCTCCACTCTCTTTTATCCTTAGGTTTGGTCTTCTCTATTACCCTTAGATTTGGTCTTCTCATTGTGTCCTGGATTTCCTGGATGTTTTGGGTTAGGAGCTTTTTGCATTTTGCATTTTCTTTGACTGTTGTGTCAATTTTTTCTATGGTATCTTCTGTACCTGAGATTCTGTCTTCTTCTATCTCTTGTATTCTGTTGGTGATGCTTGCATCTAGGACTCCTGATCTCTTTCCTAGGTTTTCTATCTCCCTTTGTGATTTCTTTATTGTTTCTATTTCCACTTTTAGATCCTGAATGTTTTTGTTCAACCTGTTTTGTTGTATTTTCCTGTAATTCTTTAAGAGAATTTTGTGTTTCCTCTTTAACAGCTTCTATCCGTTTACTTGTGTTCTGTATTTCCTTAAGGTAGTTATTTATGTCCTTCTTAAAGTCCTCTATGATCATCATGAGATGTGATTTTAAATCAAGTGTGTTGGGGTACCCATGGCTTGCTGTGGTGGGAGAAGCTTTGCTTTCTGTTGTTTTATTCTTGCCCTTGCCTCTCTCCACCTGGTTATCTCTGGTGTTAGCTGGTCTTGCTGTCTCTGACTGTGACTTTTTCTTCCTGCAAGCCTGTGATGCAACACTCCTAAGAGACAAGTTCTCTCCAGGAGGAATTTGGGTATGAAGAGCTGTGGCACAATGTCAGCTCAGGGGCTCAGATGGAAACCAGAAGAATCCTGTCCCTAAGTGTTCCTTGGTTCCTATATACTGATGACTCTGGGCTGATCCCTCTTGGGCCAAGAATTTGAGCAGAAGTGGTTGGGAGACCAGCTCTTTCCTGGCAGGATTTGGATATGGAGAGCTGTGACACAGAGTTAGCTACCAGTGCAGACAGAAACCTGAAGGCTTCTTTTGCCTTTTTAAAGATTAGTTTAACTAATTGATTACACATCATAAATCTAATACTGTTTACATTTTTCTAAAAAAATAAAAATTTCCTTATTCTGCATGTATATAATGTTAACAGAAGTATTCTTTTGATACGTATAGGACAATTTATAGAAATCTATCTTAAAATTGGAAGCAAGTTGTATGGTTCTCTGTTGCTTTGTTACTTTTTTAAAGGTGAAGCTGTATAAATATCTCTGCTTGTAAGTGACCTTTGGACAGCATCTCTGGGCAACAGTAGACAGTAAGACACAAAATGATAATAATTAACTCCAAAACTGTTGAGGAAAGCATCTTTAAAATATTGCAATTTGAACAACAGTGAAAGTTTTTTTTTAAAGAGACTTAATATAGTAATTCCTTCCCTTGTTTCTTTCAGTATTACACAATTTTCTAATTTAGATGTTTCAAATCTCAAACTTCCTTACATAATCTTACAAAAGCATATCAGGGTTCTTCTTGGAGGAATGTGCAAATTATGGGTTTACTTTAAATATTCAGACCTAACATTCATCTTCTACCTACATGTTACTTGGGTGAAAAAATGTATTTGTATTGTTTTGCATCGTTTTGAGCAGAAGTGGGCAATAACATAGGAGTCAGGTGGATGGCCATGAATAAGAAAGTTTCATTATGATTTCAGTTTCTTAAATAAATCTATTTGGGACATATCTCCAGGGAGGTCCTACAGAAAATGAATTCATTTCTCCTCTAAGCCTCAAGGACATAAATTTATAAAATTGCAGGCTGATTTTTACTTTGAGCTCTTTAGGGTACCTCAGTAAGAAATGTGCAAAGGAACCGTCACACACAATGGAATAATAGGTTTTTTCTCTGGGCAATTTGAATTGAAGATGGTATGCATTGCACATGATTGGATTGCTATGTATTATGATTCAAAATATGGTTTCAATAAATTCACATAAATAAAAATAACTTTCCGAGAATGATAGCTCCTCTACAATAAACTTTCAAAACCTTACTATGTTTTCTGGCTTAACATAGTATCACCTATAGCTAGTACAAGTTCAAGCTTGAAGAAGACACCCAACAAGTACTTGTGAAATAAAAAAAAAATCTACTTACCTTGGATTAAAAATTTTTAAAATGACAAAAGATATCAGATAAAGACAATCAGCATTATCACTGACAAAAAGCTTGGATAAAAATTAATGAAGGAATGCCTTAAAATTGGAGAATATCCCAGTGGCTCCAGATGCCAAACGCACACATCTGTCATGCACACATACATACATATGCGTGCACACAAACACACCCTAAATTAAAAGTATCATTTATTTACCCCAGTAAGACATCTAATCATCCTTACCTACCTCACTTGAAAAGTAATAATCTTCTGTACTTCTCTTCCATCTCTTCCCACACCTAGTCCTGCCCTCTGCCTTTTCCATCCCCCTCTTCCCTCCCTCCCAAATCCCTCTCTGCCTTATCTCCCATGATTATTTTCTTCCCCTTTCTAAGTAGGACTGAAGCAACCACAATCTGGTAATTTTTCTTGGGTTTGATAAGGTCTGTGAGTTGTTTCATGGGTATTCCTTTTTTTTTTTTACTACTATCCACTTATTAATGAATATATACCATGTGTGTTCCTTTGTGACTGTGTTACCTCACTTAGGATGATATTTTCAAGTTCCATCCATTTTCCTGTGAATTTCATAAAGTCATTGTTTTTAATAGCTGAGTAGTAAGTACTCCATTGTGTAAATGTACCACATTTTCTGTATCCATTCTTCTGTTGAGGGACATCTGATTTGTTTCCAGCTTCTGACTCTTATAAATAAGGCTGCTATGAACATAGTGGAGCATGTGCCCTTGTTATATGTTGGATGGAACATCTTTTGAGTATATGCCCAGGAGTAGTATAGCTGGGTCCTCAGGTAGAACTGTTTCCAATTTTCTGAGGAATACCAGACTGATTTCCAGAGTTGTTGTACCACTGGAGATGCTTAGCAGTAATGGGTGGAGAACTGGGGGTAGCTACTAGAAAGTCCCAGGTGCCAGGGATCCAAGAGATTCTCAGGACCCAACAGGGATAAGATTAGCTAAAATAGCCAACAAAGGGAAGACAGAACCTGTAGAGACCAACTCCAGTAGATAGGCACTGCCCCAGTAGAGGAATGGGACCACTTACCCATCTCAAAAATATTAATTGCTCCTGTCAAAGGAAAGGCAGAGACAAAGAGTAGGGCAGAGACTGAAGGAAAGGCCTCCAGAGACTGCCCCACCTAGGGATCCATCCCATCTGCAGACAGTAAACCAGACACTATTGCTGATACCAAGAAGCGCTTGCTGACAGGAGCCTGGTATGGCTGAAACCTGAGAGGTTTTGCCAGCACCTGGCCAATACAGAAACAGACACAGCCTCACATGCCTATCCCATGAGAGGCTGTGCTAGAGCCTGACCAATACAGATGAAGATGCATGCAGCCAAACATTGGACTGAATGTGGAGATCCCAATGGAGGAGTTAAGGAAAGGACTGAAGGAGATAAAGGGGTTTGCAACCTTATAGGAAGAACATCAATGTCAACCAACCAGACACCCCCCAAAGCTCCTAGGGACTAAACCACCAACCAAATAGTACACATGGAGGGGCCCATGGCTCCAGCTGCATATGTAGGAAAGGATTGCCTTATCTGTCATCAATGAGAGGGGAGCCACTTGGTCTTGGGAGGCTAGATTCCACAGTGTAGGGGAATGCAATGGTGCTGAGGCAGGAGTGGGGGTAGGGGTGGAGGAGCACCCTCATAGAAGAAGGGGGAGAGGATAAGGAGTTTGTAGAGGGGAAACTGGGAAGAGTAATAACATTTGAAATGTAAATAAATAAAATAACCAATAAAAAATGAAAAAAAAAGAAAAGTAAGAATCTTTGAGGTTGGAAACTGGGATTCAAATTTTCCTTCTCTAATCCCTGCCACCACATCTGTAGATCAAAACTTGTTTAAGACAGCTGCATAGATTCTTTCAGTTTATGCTTCCAGGTTCAAACTTCTACACTGTATTTTTAGAACTCCTGTAGGGTCTATTTTTACTATTCCTTCATATATAGAAAATGAAAGGCTCATCTGAGTTATCCTAGCCAGATTACAGGACAATGCTTAAGTTGGTTGCATACTTTTTTTTTCCTTTCTGCCCTATCTTAACCTGTTTTCCATATGAATGAAGCATCCTTTCAAGGAGACTTTCCAAGACTGAATCTTTGGTGATGTTTAGAATAAAATCTCAGAGATTTGAAATTCACATCACTGCTCTCACTAATGTTCTTAAAAAATAAATAAAACTCCAATGTTAATCAGTAGCTTAAGGAAATCAATTCTAAAGTAGTCTTTAAGGTGATTGTATCATCTCAATCCCCAACAGTTAAATAGAATATATTTTCTAAATCTCATAGGACAGTCTATTGGTTTCTCAAGCTAAGCCTGGGGTATATGCTGTCTTATTTATGAATACCATTGTACCTACAGTCTATCAGTTTTAAATGAATTCATTACCTTCGAGGGATGAATAATACTATTCATTTGCTATTTATGATTCCTTATCTGTAAGTTTTTTCTTTCTCATTTGCTTTTATAACATTTTTTCTCTCATACATTCAAATTTGGATATTGTATGAAAGAATGGATTCTGACAGCAACTATAAGAAAAGCAGAAGCAAAAAATGGATCATATAGAAATGGAAATTTTATGTGGGTAAAATACTATGTATAATTTCAAGGCTAGTGGCAAAATTTGTTCAAAAATATAATAATTAAGATCTTGACAAAGATAATAATAGGAGTAGAAAAATTAGCAGTTATAGCAATTGTTCTGGAATTAAATCTACCAAATAATTTGTTTCCTACTATCAAATAGGATTATGCCATTTCTTTAAGGTTAAATGGTAGCTATCCAGAAAGGTAATCCAGAGGTTAAGATTATACCAATTTCACAAAACAAAATCACAAACAAAAGCCTGCAGGATCCTTGTGTAAGTGATTGTACACTAAAGATCTGGCTTAAAATTGAGCTCTTCAAACTGCAAATTCTCTATTTCCTGTAATATATATGGTATCTCACGGGTCAGGATATGTAGCTCATTTGGTACAGTGTTTGGCTAGCATATTCGAAGTTCTAGATTCAAATTCCAGCACTTTATAAGATGGACATGTGGTATACTCCTATAATCCTAGTAATCTTTAAATAGTGGCGGGAGAATCAGGAGTTAATGATGAATGTTAAGTACATATTGAGTTTGAGACCAACTTGAGCTACATGTATTTATGAATTTCACCCCTCCATGACCCAAGGAACCTCACAGAAAATGGTCTAAATGAATGTAATACCTAGAAGATGGGGAGGGGTATTTTAAAATGCCATCTTCTGGACAGGAATTCACAGCAGCAGTAGCTACTTTCACAAGATTAAGTGCATTAACAATCAATCCTTGATGGAGGCCATGATTCCTAAGATTGCACTTCCCCAAAGGAGCTAAAGACAGTGGAAGGTTTCAGGACAATGGGGAGCTATAGTCTTTAGTTTGTACACTGGTATATTGTCTCTACTCAAGCAAATAACTCTACCACTTCATGTTCCTGCAGGAAGCCATAATCAAATGTAGTGGGTTACAAAAAGAAACACACATGTACTCAGATGGACATAATATCAGGATTTAGGAAAGAAAAGGAATTTGTTGATAAAGGAAAGTAGAGAAGAGAATTTGATGGAGTAACATTAATGAAAGAATATTGTGTGTAATTGTAAAAAATAATTAAATTAAAAATCTACTGAAAATCATTCTAAAGCATATCTGCAAAACTATCTTCTTGATAAAGTAGTATTGCTACTCTCATAAACTCACAGTATCTATAGTTGCCTGTTCGATATCAACCCAGTCAACGAGTTCCCTAGTATCTCCAAGCCTCATTTTCTTCAGGTGTAAATTGGACATGATATTATACGTCTCATCAGATTATTCAGATGATTTGTAAATATAAGAAATGAAACACAATACAATTTGATCTGTACTAATATTAATAAAGTGTCTGTAATGTCTTTTCAAAATTCAATGAAGAAATGAATGAAAAAGTAATAAGAAAGTAGAAAGGGCTATAGGTAACTATTTCTAAGAATCATAAATAAAGAATTTATGTATATAAACATACTTCTCAAAATTCTAGATTCCATGCCTATGCCCCATTTTCTCCTTGCTAAATAACTGATTCCTCCAATATCATATTTCACAGATCCCAAGAAGTATCCATCTTCAGAAGACCAAAGTTGGAATTACATTTCAACATGTATTGTCTAAAAATTAAGATCAGTTTGTTGAAATCTCTGCCATAGTCGTTGTACTTATTTGTTCATAGCTCATATGGCCTCAACTCACATGTCTTTTAATAGATTCATTTAGCATCTCCCTCATGTGACAAATAGAGGAACCATGAAGGATATGAGATTATTGGCATTTCTTTTGGTAACTAATAAGAACATTGAGTTATCCTCTTTTTCCACATCCAAAAACTATTCTGCTTCCACCTAAAGCTTAATATTCATTAAGAAGTAAATGGGCAGAAGAAAAAAAATCCTTGTCTATATCAAGAAAGAACCTCTTTTCAAATGTATGTATGTATGTATGTATGTATGTATGTATGTATGTATGTATGCATGTATGCATGTATGTATGTATTCATTTTACTTCCCAGTATCAGCCCTTCTCTCCCCCCAGTCCCCCTTGTCACAGCTCCCCTCTCTATTTACACTTGCTCTTCTCCTCTGAGAAGGGAAGAACCGCCAAGGGTATCGCCACACCCTGGCACCTCAAGTCACTGCAGGGGTAGGCACATCCTCTCATTCAGGGACAGCCCCTGCTTTAGTTGTTGGAGGACCTGCATGAAGACTTAGATGCACATCTGCTACATATGTGGTCAGGGCATAGGTGCAGTCCATGCTTGCTCTGTGGTTGTTGGTTTAGTTTCTGGGAGCCACCAAATGTTCAGGTTAGTTGACTCTTTTGGTCTTCCTGTGGAGTACTTATCCTCTTCAGGTCCCTCAATTCTTCCCCTGACTCTTTCACAACATTTTCTGAGCTCCATCTAATGTTTGGCTGTGGATATCTACATCTCTTTCAGTCATCCGTTGGGTGGAGCCTCTCAGGACAGTTATGCTAGGATCCTGCCTGCAAGTGTAACAGAGTATCATTAATAGTGTCAGGGTTAGTTCTTGCCCATGAGACGGGTCTCAATTTGGACCCGTTATTGGTTGGCCAGTCCCTCCTTCTCTGCTCTATCTTTGTACCCTCCACATCTTGTAGGTAGGACACCATTTAGGTCAAAAGGTTTGTGGGTAGGTTGCTGTCCTTATCCCTCCCCTGCAAGTCCTGACTGGCTACAGGAATTGGCCACTTTAAGATTCACATTCCCCACTGCTGAGAGTTTCATCTAGAGTCTCCCCCATAACCAGGTCTCTGGAACCTCCTAGAGGTGCACCACCATTATCTCTTGTCTGACAGATGTGCCCAATTTACAGCTCAGGATAGCTATGAATGAGGCTAAACAAAAAATTTTAAACTTACTTAAAACTTAGCAAATAGTTTTATGATTTTTATTCTCAATTGTGCAGTTCTCAAAAATGAACTTAGTTGATTACAGCATCATTTCAGAAAGTCAGGGGGTTGGACACAGTAAGTAAAGAATAAATCTGCCTCCTTGATTCACTTTGAGATGTATGAAAGTACTAAACCAAAAAAATTATCAATTCCTCCTCAGCACTGGTGATAGTCTGTTCTTTATATGTTTCTACAGCATGGTATTAATTTGAACTTTTATGTCCTATAAAGGTATATTAAAGTCTACTCTTCCTTCATTAGTGAAGAAAACCTGATGACATTCTCTGAAACACTTAAAAAATGTCTGGCAATCCCTTTTGAGCTATAAGCCATCTAGCATTCTCACTGTTACCAAAGTTAGAAAACCCTATACCATCCTAATGTTCTAATATTTAGCATGTAAACTTGTTCCCCATAATGGAGACATGTCATTAGACTTCACATGGGCTAGGAACACAGATACTCAAAGTTGTTATTTTTGTTGAGTAGATTTAGTGTCTTCCATTGAAGTTTCCTGATGAATGTAATAAAGAAATTGCCCAACTTTTTTTCCTAATACTCTTATGCTAGTTTAAGAAAATAATTTGCTTCATTTCCTGTACGGGACACCAAAAAAAATCATTTGCAAAGATTAACTCTCATAAAGCACTAAGAACAAATTATATTTCTTCACAATAACATATACAAATTTCAAATCTCATCTTGTTGTGAGGTCTCACAGGCAGCACTCTGGAGATTGAAGTAGATTTACCCCAAATTCTAGCCCAGTCTTTTGCTCATTGTGAACTATAGCCCAGCTAATGTTTATCTCAAGGGTAGCAAGGATTTGTCTCAAGAAAACTATTAAAAATGAATAAAGGAATTGGATCTCAAAGAGTAAATATGATATGATTGTATTTATTGAAATGTTAACTAAAGAGGAAACAAATTTAGAATGCAGATTTACAAGTGTGCACCCTGGTCATGCTTACAGAATAGGTAGTGAATAAACAGAATGGAATGGAGAAGGTCTGTCTCGGAATCTTATGGTTTCTTGGCCTCAGTGCTGGGGTACATGGAGTTTGTCCAGTGGCCTCCGTGCTGGAGTACCTGGAACTTGTCCAGTGACATTTCATGGGGCTCAATGCTTATTTGTGCACGTTCCTGCATGTGTATTTGCGTGACAGTCTCCTCCAAGGTTAAAGCCCTCCAGCTTAGAGTGGAACTTCTGTTTTGTTTCTTGTGTTTTGTTTTGTTTTCTTAGACAAGTTTTCTCTGTAAAACACCCTGCCTGTCCTATAATTTGTTTTATAGACCAGGCTGGCCTCAAACTTACAGAGATCATCCTGCCCCTGCCACCCAAGTGCTGCTGGGATTATAAGTGTGTACCACCATAGCCTGGCTGCACAAATCTAAAACGAGAGGTGAAACAAGCTATTTTAAGATAGGATGTTTGCAGGGAGAGGAAACACTATCCTATATGAAAGTATTTTAATCCAGGAAGTAAACAATTCCAAATTGCTTTGGGAAGTTTCTGAAACTGATCAGAGTTCCTGAGCCCCCTCTCCACACATATATTAGAAGTAAGACCTGCTAAGAATCAGTATCAGGTAAATCCAGTTGTCTAGATGTAGCAAAACCAGCTGAGCAGATTGGAAGAGGTTTAGACCAACTAAGGCACCTGGAAAGGACACTCTAAACTTTTGAGCTGCCTGCAGGGTGTGCTGTGTGTGCCTAGGTGTGCAGGGTGTGCTGTGTGTGTCCAGGCTTTCATGTGTTGTCACCTGTGCTAAAGTGAGCATTCATGACACAGCTGGTTTTGAGTCCTTTCTGCTCCTGTAAATAAACCTTCCCCTGCACTCCTGTTTGTTTCCCCAGCAAAACTCATGGGTTCACAAAATTATGTCTGTGATTCGCTGTGTTTTCAGTTCCCCATCTCGGGTGAGTAGGTGTTTGTTCCCATCTCTCCAGGAAGAGTGCAACACTACAGTACTACACTGCAGTGACAGTGTAGAAACACAATAGTATCAAAGGAATGAACATTGAAAATTTTCTACCAACACTAAAAGTATATTGGATGACATAAGGCTGATATTAATATATTAGTAAACCATACATTAAAAACATGTTTTTCCAAAATTAAAGTGGAAGAAGGCATTTTACCCAAAAGGAAAACAATGGGACAAAATAAGTAGCAAACAATTAGGGGGAGAATGAGTGTTAAAATGATAATATTTAGGAAAGAGAATAACCACAAAATAGAATTGTAGCATTTTCAACTATAAATACCTTATTTTTCAAAATTCAATTTGAGTTCATAGATTTATTCAGATCTCGGTGAAATGTTCCATGTATGTCCATTACACATATTGCTGTTAGGGAGTTAAAGTCATTTATTTACACTTTCAGCCTATGTTTCTTTTCTCTGTATTAAAATGTGAATCTTCATGTCATATTACAGGTATTTTTGAATCTCCCCTTCTTAGTGTGATAGGTGACACTTTCTATATGATTAATACATATTCTCCACAGGCTGACTGCAGACTGTTACCTCTACTTTCTTCCACCTTTTAAATTTTATTTAGAAGACATATGTTATGATCCACTTACATCTAGGACTTCAACAGGCTCCAGTGGATATTCTCAATCTAGTGATCACACAGACAGCCATGAACAGGTCAGACAACAAAATCAAGAGTCATGAATCTGAGACATGGATAGGTAGAAAGGTGGGAGGTTGCAGGAGTGACAGAGCATCCAGTGCAGGTTGGGAAAAACAAACCAGAAAGCATCATAGACATGTATGAAATTGTCAAAAAACTAAATAAAAATGGAATTTTATCTCTTATCCAACCATTTTACTGATAAAGAAACTTAAAACAAGGAAAACTGCTTGATCATGCTGACATGAATGCACAGGAACACTGAGAGAAACATAACCCAATGCCTCCTTTGTAGAAGATGAAGACATTTCACTGTAATAAGAGATCCATCCAAACATAGAAGGTTAGGGTGAAAATAGATAATTCATTTGTGATTTGCAGATCCCAGGGCTCTAGGTTCTAGGGATATTATAGTATTGACTTCCAAGAGGTTTCATGGACACATGAAGAGTCATAGGAAGCAGCATTGGCTTCTATAGATCATCATCATAGAAAAGATTCCATCATTGAAAAAAAAAGTTAACAGCCGATCCCATTGATAAGTTGGCTTCATTTTAAATGGTCTGAGACTTCCCTAGATCACTAATTAGCAAAGAGTGCAAAAATAATTTCATATTTTAGTTTCAGATTGCAAACCTTGTGTGTGTGTGTGTGTGTGTGTGTGTGTGTGTGTGTGTGTAGTGTATGTGCTTTCCTGTGGTACAAATGTCTACTTCCAAAGGACTCCTTGGGAGAATAATTGTTCAAGAACAGGAAATATAGTAGATATAAGAAGTCACTTTCGCCTTCTGCCCCTGCCTGCTCCTCCCGGCTGGAGCAGACACAGAGTAGGTCTGCTCCCGTCCTGTGGAGAAACTGAATCCTGAGTCATCCAGGAGCCACTGCACTCAGAGCAGCTGGTAAGAACTCCATCTCACTCCCTAAGCCCCAGAGAAATCCCAATGAGATTGATGCCGGATTCCCCCTTAACTGCAGGTAAGGGATGGCTGGTGGAATTCCACTTCCCTTCCGCCCCTGCCTGGTCCTTTGGGTTGGAGCAGACACAGAGTCGGTCTGCTCCTGTCCTGTGGAGAAACTGAATCCTGAGTCATCCAGGAGCCACTGCACTCAGAGCAGCTGGTAAGAACTCCATCTCACTCCCTAAACCCCAGAGATAGATCGGGGAGCCAGGGACATCCAGGGCACAGCAGCTACCCAAACCCCGCCCCTCCGGAATTCCACTTCCCTTCTGCCCCTGCCTGGTCCTCTGGGCTGGAACAGACACAGAGTTGGTCTGCTCCTGTCCTGTGGAGAAACTGAATCCTGAGTCATCCAGGAGCCACTGCACTCAGAGCAGGTGACACAGAGTCGGTCTGCTCCTGTCCTGTTGAGAAACTGAATCCTGAGTCATCCAGGAGCCACTGCACTCAGAGCAGCTGGAGCCACTGCACTCAGAGCAGCTGAAACTGAATCCTGAGTCATCGAGGACCCACTGCACTCAGAGCAGAAGGATTTCCAGATCCAAGAGGTGGCCTGAGTCCCAGGAGTTATTCCACCCAGGAGATTAGGAGCATAAGACCACAGAGACCTCTGGACTCTGAGGAGCTCTGCAATAAGCAAGATAACTGGAAATACAGACTCCAGTTTTACACAGTGAGGGCAGGTACCACTAGAGTTAACCAGATGGCGAAAGGCAAGCGCAAGAACATAAGCAACGGAAACCAAAGTTTCTTGGCATCATCAGTGCCCAATTCTCCCAATATAGCAAGCCCTGAACACCCCATCACACCTGAAAAGCAGGATTCAGAATTAAAATCACTTCTCATGATGATGATAGAGGATTATAAGAAGGAATTAAGTAACTCCCTTAAAGAAATACAGGAGAGTACAAGTAAACAGATAGAAGCCCTTAAAGAGGAATCACAGAAATCCCTTAAAGAAATGGAAGAAAACACAAAGAAGGAATTAAACAAAAACATTCAGGACCTGAAACTAGAAATAGAAACAATAAAGAAAGTTCAAAGGGAGACAACCATGGAGATAGAAAACCTAAGAAAGAGATCAGGAGTCACAGACGCAAGCATCACCAACCGAATACAAGAGATAGAAGAGAGAATCTCAAATGCAGAAGATACGGTGGAAAATATTGACACAGTTGTCAAAGAAAATGCAAAATGCAAAAAACTCCTAACTCAAAACATCCAGGAAATCCAGGACACAATGAGAAGACCAAACCTAAGGATAATAGGTATAGATGAGAATGAAGATTCCCAACTTAAAGGGCCAGTAAATATCTTCAACAAAATCATTGAGGAAAATTTCCCTAACCTAAAGAACAAGATGCCCATAAACATACAAGAAGCCTACAGAACACCAAATAGACTAGACCAGAAAAGAAATACCTCCCGTCACATAATAATCAAAACATCAGATGCACAAAACAAAGAAAAAATACTAAAAGCAGTAAGGGAAAAAGGTCAAGTAACATATAAAGGCAGACCTATAAGAATTACACCAGACTTCTCACCAGAGACTATAAAAGCCAGAAGAGCCTGGACTGACATCATACAGACACTAAGAGAACACAATTGCCAGCCCAGATTACTATACCCAGCAAAACTCTCAATCACTATAGATGGTGAAACCAAGATATTCCATGACAAAACCAAATTTGCACAATATCTTCCCACAAACCCAGCACTTCAAAGGATAATTGATGGAAAATGCCAGCACAAGGAGGGAAACTACAACCTAGGAAAAGCAAGTAAGTAATCTTCCAACAACCCCCAAAAAAGATACAAACATAACTTTACCTCTAATAAAAAAAATAACAGGAAGCAACAATCATTTTTCCTTAATATCTCTTAACATCAATGGTCTCAATTCCCCAATAAAAAGACGCAGACTATCAGACTGGATACACAAACAAGACCCAGAATTTTGCTGCATACAAGAAACGCACCTCAGTGACAAAGACAGACACTACCTCAGAATAAAAGGGTGGAAAACAATTTTTCAAGCCAATGGTCCCAAGAAACAAGCTGGAGTAGCCATTCTAATATCAAATAAAATCGACTTTCATCCAAAATTAATCAAAAAAGATAAGGAAGGACACTTCATACTCATCAAAGGAAAAATCTACCAAGGTGAACTCTCAATTCTGAACATCTATGCTCCAAATGCAAGGGCACCTACATACATAAAAGAAACTTTACTAAAGCTCAAAACACACATTACACCTCACACAATAATAGTGGGGGATTTCAACACCCCATTGTCAGCAATGGACAGATCATGGAAACAGAAACTAAACAGAGACACTTTGAAATTAACAGAAGTTATGAACCAAATGGACTTAACAGACATCTATAGAACATTTCATCCTAAAACAAAAGAATATACCTTTTTCTCAGCACCTCATGGTACCTTCTCCAAAATAGACCATATAATTGGTCACAAAACAAGCCTCTACAGATACAAAAAGATTGAAATAATCCCTTGCATCTTATCAGATCACCACGGACTAAGACTGGTCTTTAATAATGACAAAAACAATGGAAAACCCACGTACACATGGAAACTGAACAACTCTCTACTCAATGATGACTTGGTCAAGGAAGAAATAAAGAAAGAAATAAAAGACTTTTTAGAATTCAATGAAAATGAGGACACATCATACCAAAACTTGTGGGACTCCATGAAGGCAGTGCTAAGAGGAAAGCTCATAGCTCTAAGTGCCTACAAAAAGAAACTGGAAAGAGCACACACTAACAAGTTGACTGCACAACTAAAAGCTCTAGAACAAAAAGAAGCAAATACACCCAGGAGGAGTAGAAGGCAGGAAATAATCAAACTCAGGGCTGAAATCAACCAAATAGAAACAGAAAGAACAATACAAAATATCAATAAAACCAGGAGTTGGTTCTTTGAGAAAATCAACAAGATAGATAAACCCTTAGCCAGATTAACCAGAGGGCACAGAGACAGTATCCAAATTAATAAAATCAGAACTGAAAAGGGAGACATAACAACAGAAACTGAAGAAATTCAAAAAATCATCAGATCCTACTACAAAGGCCTATACTCAACAAAACTGGAAAACCTGGATGAAATGGACAATTTCCTAGACAGATACCAGGTACCGAAGTTAAACCAGGAGCAGATAAACCATCTAAATAGTCCCATAACCCCTCAGGAAATAGCAGCAGTCATCAAAAGCCTCCCCACTAAAAAAAGCCCAGGACCAGATGGTTTTAGTGCTGAATTCTATCAGACCTTCAAGGAAGACCTAATACCAATTCTCTTCAAACTATTCCACAAAATAGAGACAGAAGGAACACTACCCAATTCGTTCTATGAAGCTACAATTACACTCATACCCAAACCCCACAAGGACCCGACAAAGAAAGAGAACTTCAGACCAATCTCCCTTATGAACATCGATGCAAAAATACTCAATAAAATTCTAGCAAACCGAATCCAAGACCACATCAAAACAATCATCCATCATGATCAAGTAGGTTTTATCCCAGGAATGCAGGGATGGTTCAATATTCGGAAATCCATCAATGTAATCCACTATATAAACAAACTTAAAGAAAAAAACCACATGATCATCTCACTAGATGCTGAGAAAGCATTTGACAAAATTCAACATCCCTTCATGATAAAAGTCTTGGAAAGATCAGGAATTCAAGGCCCCTACCTAAACATAGTAAAAGCAATTTACAGCAAACCAGTAGCCAACATCAAGCTAAATGGAGAGAAACTTGAAGCAATCCCACTAAGATCAGGGACTAGACAAGGTTGCCCACTCTCCCCCTACCTATTCAATATAGTACTGGAAGTCTTAGCCAGAGCAATTAGACAGCAAAAAGAAGTCAAAGGGATACAAATAGGAAAGGAAGAAGTCAAAATATCGCTATTTGCAGATGATATGATAGTATACTTAAGTGACCCCCAAACTCCCACCAGAGAACTCCTAAACCTGATAAACAACTTCAGCAAAGTGGCTGGTTATAAAATCAACTCAAACAAATCAGTAGCCTTCCTCTACATGAAAGATAAACAGACTGAAAAAGAAATTAGGGAAATGACACCCTTCACAATAGTTGCAAATAATATAAAATACCTTGGTGTGAATCTAACCAAGCAAGTGAAAGACCTGTATGACAAGAACTTCAAGTCTCTGAAGAAAGAAATTGAAGAAGATCTCAGAAGATGGAAAGATCTCCCATGCTCATGGATTGGCAGGATTAATATAATAAAAATGGCCATCTTGCCAAAAGCAATCTACAGATTCAATGCAATCCCCATTAAAATCCCAACTCAATTCTTCACAGAGTTAGAAAAGGAAATTCTCAAATTCATATGGAATAACAAAAAACCCAGGATAGCGAAAACTATTCTCAACAATAAAAGAACTTCTGGAGGAATTACCATCCCTGACCTCAAGCTGTACTACAGAGCAATAGTGATAAAAACTACCTGGTATTGGTACAGAGACAGGCAGGAAGATCAATGGAATAGAATTGAAGACCCAGAAATGAACCCACACTCCTATGGTCACTTGATCTTTGACAAAGGAGCTAAAACTGTCCAGTGGAAAAAGGACAGCATTTTCAACAAATGGTGCTGGTTCAACTGGAAGACAACATGTAGAAGAATGAA
This sequence comes from Grammomys surdaster, assembly GCF_004785775.1. Lineage (NCBI taxonomy): Eukaryota > Metazoa > Chordata > Mammalia > Rodentia > Muridae > Grammomys > Grammomys surdaster. Next base: position 3,845,467 of record NW_021604662.1, on the reverse strand, counting down.
AATTGATCCATTCTTATCTCCTTGTACAAAGCTCAAGTCTATGTGGATAAAGGACCTCCACATAAAACCAGATACACTGAAACTAATAGAAGAGAAGGTGGGGAAAAGCCTCGAATACTTGGGCACAGGGGAAAAGTTCCTGAACAGAACTCCAATGGCATATGCTCTAAGATCGAGAATTGACAAATGGGACTTCATAAAATTGCAAAGTTTCTGTAAGGCAAAGGACACTGTCAATAGGACAAAACGACAACCAACAAATTGGGAAAAGATCTTTACCAATCCTTCATCTGATAGAGGGCTAATATCCAATATATACAAAGAACTCAAGAAATCAGACTCCAGACAACCAAATTACCCTATTAAAAAATGGGGTATAGAGCTTAACAAAGAATTTTCAACGGAAGAAACTCGAATGGCCGAGAAGCATCTAAAGAAATGTTCAGCATCCTTAGTCGTCAGGGAAATGCAAATCAAAACAACCCTGAGATTCCATCTCACACCAGTCAGAATGGCTAAGATTAAAAACTCAGGTGATAGTAGATGCTGGCGAGGGTGTGGAGAAAGAGGAACACTCCTCCATTGTTGGTGGGACTGCAAGATGGTGCAACCACTTTGGAAATCAGTCTGGCGGTTCCTCAGAAAATTGGACATAGCATTACCCGAGGATCCAGCTATACCACTCCTAGGCATATACCCAGAAGATGCTCGAACATATAACAAGGACATATGCTCAACTATGTTCATAGCAGCCTTATTTATAATAGCCAGGAGCTGGAAAGAACCCAGATGTCCTTCAACTGAGGAATGGATTCAAAAAATGTGGTATATTTACACAATGGAGTATTACTCAGCTATTAAAAACAATGAATTCGAGAGGTTCCTAGGTAAATGGATGGAACTAGAAATTATCATCCTGAGTGAGGTAAGCCAATCACAAAAGAAGACACATGGTATTCACTCACTGATTATTGGATATTAGCCTAGAACCTTGAAATGCCCAAGATGCAACTCACAGGCCACATGAAGCCCATAAAGAAGGAAGACCAAGTGAGGGTGATTCGGTCCTTCTTAGAAGGAGCAACAAAATACTCAAGGGAGCAAATATGGAGACAAAGTGAGGGACATAAACTGAAGGAGGGGCCGTCTCAAGACCACCCCACCTGAGTATCTATCCCATGTGCAATCACCAAAGGTAGATGCTGATGTGGAAGACAGGAAGTGCATGCTGATAAGAGCCTGATATGGATATCTCCTCAGAGGCCTTCAAGAGTCAGACATATTCAGAGGCAGATGCTCACAACTAGCCATTGAACTGATCATGGGGTTCTCAATGGAGGAGTTAGAGTGAAGACTGAAGGAGCTGAAAGGGTTTGTGGCACCATGAGGAGAGCAACAATACCAACCAACCACAGCTCCCAGGGTCTAAACCACCAGCCTGGGAGCACTTAGGGGGGGATCCAGGGCTTCAGCTGAATATGTAAAAGTGGAGGGCCCTGCTGGGCATAGGTGGAAGAAGAGAACCTTGACCTCATGAAGGCTGGATGCCCCAGGGGGTGGGAATTTTGAGGGTGGGGAGGTGGGAGTGGGGGGGGTGTAGATAGAGGTTACATCCACAGAGAAGAAGGAGGAGGGGCGAGGGGATTGGAGGTTCCGAGGGGGTGGTGGGGGATGGGGTAAGGGGACAACATAGGAAATGTAAATAAATCATCCAATAAAAAAAAAAAAAAAAAAAAAAAAAAAAAGAAGTCACTTTCATTCTCTCTGTTTCCTAAGCAATGACAGGCACTAGGGAATTCAAACATATGAGACTATATAGCAAAGAGAGTTCTCAATGAAAGTAAGCCACACAGGTTGAAAGACTAATTTAGAAGGCAGAGTCAATAGAGGTGAGGTGAAAAATGGTAGCAAAGAAAATAAAACAAAAGCACTGTGAAAGATCTCTCCTGTTACTGGAGGGAAGGGGTGCACTGATGGTAGTTTTCAGCAAGGATCAGGAAACAGTTCATGTCACTAAAGGTTTTGAACAACTGTAAAATATTGAAAAGAAGAAAATTTTGACAGTGGTAGGTGGAAAGAAAATGGCCCCCATAGGCTTACAGGGAGTAGCACTATTAGGAGGTGTGGCCATGTTGGAGTAGGTGTTGTGTTATTGGAGAAAGTGTGTCACTTCCTGTTGCCTGCCAATTCCAGACATAGAACTCTAGGCTACCTCTCCAGAACCATGTCTACTGCTTATGTGACACAATGCTTAATACCATGATAATGAACTAAACCTCTAAACTGTAAGCTACCACCAAATGTTTTCCTTTATAAGAGTTGCTGTGGTCATGGTGTCTATTCACAGAAGAAGGAGGAGGAAGAGGAGGAGGAGGGGGGAGGAGGAGGAGGAGAAGAATAAGACAAAATATAAATAAAAAGCCCCCATCAACATCTGTCTCTTGAACCTGAGTCTCAGTCATCCACTTCATAGGTTTATTAAGTTTGCCACAGGGTAAACCTAAACCCTATAATGAACATTGTCTCCTGAGCATCCCACCCTGAAAAAAGTATATTTGCTATGAATATGGACCTGCATGTGATGGCTGCTTAGTATGTCTCTGCTTTGGGACAAATGACTGTAGCTAAGTATTCATTGTAAAATGTCAGGATGTTCAATCCATGACTTCAGAGGCTTGTCACAGTTTAAGCACTACATAGACTAAGAGCTCACTAAAGGTAATAAGCACCACAGTTGGAAAATATACATTTCTAAGGGTATCATATACCTATCAAGGAATACACAAAATGGTTGGATGCTTCTTTGGGGACAGAATCTTTCCAGTTTGGGAGTCCAACATCTGAATATGTATGAATCTCTTATAATATGGGACTTTTAAAGAATTAGGTTGTATGGCTGAGTAAGTCACAGCTTGGAAGTACCAGTAATTAGTAATGTATATACTGTGAACATTCCCAGAAGTACTGCCTGCAATTAGGACTGAGATTCTTTACACAAACTCTTGATAAACTGCAGGGTTGAGACCCCTCTAAAGTGTCCCAGTCAGATGAATGTCCAAGTTCCTGATACTTGTTCATGGCCTGACTATCCTCAAACAGCATCTAGGATGTTGGCATATGAAGAGTTCATTGTTTTGTCATAAGCAATCTCTCAGAGAGTGTGAGAGAGGCACGACTGCAATTATCATGACACCGTAAGTACTCCAAAATAAATAATTCCATACAAACTGCATCTTTTAATTATCTTATAAAATTCTATAGCAGTGACATATACAGGTATCTACCTATACATACTCATAACTGATGGCATTTCATTGATTGGATTATTGTGCTATTAACAAAGCAATATACTAGCTACAATACATAACAGTTTTTCTTTTCCCCAAACTCACCTCTCTTGGACAGCTTTCCTCTCTAATCAAAAACAAAAGCAATAAACACAGCACCTGGAGACCATGCTTCATTTTCCTCTATCAGTACAGCCTTCATCCAGGACATTAGATCATCTGGTCTCCTTCCAAAATTTCTGTCCACCCATTGTGTGGTTTCATCACTCTAGGAATGCTATTTGCTTTCACTGGGGGATCTTGCCTGTAGGCTGCAGCTTGGTCTTTCTCCAGTGCTTTCACAAGTGATATGAATATTGAAATTAGATAGACAACTGGAGGGAAAATAAAAGATGAGTGTGAGTTATAAAAAGACTTAATTGATGAAGGTCATATCAATGGAACCAAATAGAACCAGATCTCAGAATTCAATTTATATGTATCTACACAGCTGGTACACCTGGAAAATATCTGAAATGTCACTTCTGTCAATTGCTCCTTAATAAAATCACTACAGGGAAATGTTATCAACTAAGCTATTACAGTTCTGCCTTAATTTTCCCAATTTCAAAACAAAAGTGATGTACACTATCCAACACACTAAAAATTAGTGATTTGGTTTTTTCCTTTTTAGTATTTATCTCAAGTAAGATCCACATAAAATGCTTTGCTTCATGTAGACTCGCTCACAAAAGTGCCTATGTATGCCTTTCTTTCTAATCCAGTTCTCTCTTTGCCCCTAGATATCCTTGGTGTTTCTTTCATATCCATCTCTAACTATAGTTAACACAAGTCGTCAGTTTATGCTGTGAATTTTTATGAAGGCCTATAGAAAAAGCTGGGGATCAAGAAACTAGCTTTATAATTGCATGGGGAACTTAAATTCTCAGACCCTCACTTTCCAAATCTGCCCAGGAAAGATATTTTATAAATTATCAACAAGATTCCTTAAAATTCTGAAAATAATACAAAGTTCTTGGAAAATAGGGGAAAGGAAAGAGACATACATGGTCAGCTCACGTGTCATTATAACCAAAACTATGCCACCCTTCTTTTTCTAATTCCTTAAGGTTTCCTCTGTCATCAAAAATCTCAGATCTTACCTATTTATCAAAAAAATCAAACTATAGTATTGGTTTGCACAATAAACTCTTTCAAATCATGGACAGTCTTCATATTTTCATTGTCTGGAACCTGATGCAAATCTAAGTAATTCTTGAACCACAGAATATAATTTCTCTAAATACATTGAAAAGTTTTATTTCCTCATCCAGAAACCATGAGAAGTGGAACCCAAAGCTTTTCTTAAGCAGTACATTCTTCCAGTATCCCTGATGAATGTCATATTTGTTGAGTTCTGCCTAATATGAAGCTGTTCTAATGGATTGCTATAGATCTGGGATGAGGAAACTTTGAGGGAATGTTAGGATACAGACATGTAAAAGAAAGAGTATAGTCAAACAGTGACTTTTACAAAGGACTATTTAAAGGATATCTATTACAATAGATAATCCCAGTGCTCTAGAAACAGCACATAATATAGTTATTACTGCTCTTAAGGTTTAAAAGACAAGAACATGGACTACCTAATGAGAACTTTAGTCTTCAGTGTGGTAGCCAGCTTGTGATGGAAGGAGAGGGAAGGAGGTGGAATACAAATCCTGAACTATTTTCTTCCTATTAACCTAAGCTTTTCCTGGCATTCCAATAGCCAAAATCATTAGAATGTAACTGGCAAGAGAATCAGAAGAGGCAGTCCATAAAATTCATTGTACTGGTAAAGAGAAAGTTGGATAAAGAGTAGAATGTAGACCTGGAGTAGCAAATAGAAAATATTTGCTTCACTACTCAAACATCTTACTAACAAACAGACCAACTTTTATACAAGCAATAATAGGAAAAGCCCAATTCTAACCTGGAGTATACAAAATCCTCTGTTCGTCTTTGTACTAATAATAATAGGAGTAAGAGCTGCCATTCTTCTAGAACAAAAATAATCATTTGGTGATCCTTTTAAAACTATAAAAGTAGCTTTCTTGTGTCCATCTTTTTCTAAGGTAACAGACAATATTTTAAAACTTTGATTTATACTGAGAGTAAGAAAGTCACTCACTCCAAAAGTGAATGGTATGGCTAAAGGATCTGCTGTCCCTGCTTTCAATGATCATAGCCACAGACCAGTCCCATTGAAGGCCCTCTGCTAGTTGCCAAGCTCTGAGAGGTGATCAAATCTGCTGCCTTCCAGATCTGTATTTCCTATAGAGGCTCCATTCCATGAAAAAAGGGGGTATCATCTAAGTCTAAGATTGGATGCATATAAAAAATCCTTTCAATGGAGAACAACTTCCTGTAGCATTGTACAAGTGCTATTTGTGTAAAGAAACACCTCCATTGACACACTCCTACCTTCAAGATGCCCAAGAGAGGACTTTACAAGAAAACAATCTCAAAACATCTGTTGGAATAAAAAATGCAAATTCTTTCTCTTTTTATGTAATTTCACTCTAGCCATGAAATATGAATCAGATTGTAGAAATTAAAGTCACATATCAGCTTTAATGAAGTCCAATTTCAGTGCTTATGAAATAGTTGATAGCAATGTGGTTTTGTTTACTCGTCACTGAAAAGGATGGTCTCCCAGACTTCACAGGAAAATAACCCTTTTAAAGAAGTTAATGTAATTTTATAAAGCCCTTTTAAAAATACGCCAAAATAATCACAGATCTATATCAGTTGAAAGCCTCAAAGGCACTCTTTCCTATATAAATATAGTCCCCCTTATCTGAGAACAAACTGGCAAAAGACCACATATTTCAAAAGAAAGATGGGCTTAAGACAAGCCAGAAGGATAACAGATTTCATGGAGTGCAGATAGTTCTTTCAGATTTTTCTTTAGATGCTTGTTTTGTGATTATATGTTTTTTCTGAATACTAAAGAGATGTTAGTGATAGAAACATAGCTCCCAAGCCCAGCATTTTAACTGACTCACTATAGTAAATACATTTTAAAAGGATGTCCACTCTGTGCTTCACTTCAAAATCTCCCTGTCTTTTAAAGGTGAGACCCTGAAGCCATACAAATGCTGTGTTCTTGCAACTCATTGACTCCAGCTGAATAGACCAAAAATGAATACTTGATTCAGGTAAATCAATTCTGAATCTAAATCGGCAACCAAAAAATGTGTTTTACAATAGAATCAATACGGTCAGAAGAAACTCGGAGCTTGAAAGAAAGCCACCATTTAGAAGCAAATATGACATGTCATACATAATATCTTAGCAAGACAATGAATATTTGAAGGGAAATAGAAGCATGAAACTAATTAATTGAAGATATTAAAAGTTATAAATGAGCATACAATCCCAAAGGGAGACTTGGGTACATATACCAGAGATCTACCTTGACTTATATAGACTTTCTAAGTCATTGTACCCATCACTAGTAAAATCTAGTCTAAATAAATGGCTTACCACAAGATAATGTGCATAACCTTATAGCCACTGAAAAAATACTCTTTAATACATTTAATACAGGTTTGACCTAGATAATTTATGAAAACATTAACTCTGGAAGACCCAAGTCAAAAATCTCAAGGCTCTAGTTTCTAAAATGTAGTGTCATATAATCAAAATATTTCCTACAAATAATCTCACTTGGGTCACTAATATCAAGAAAGAGTACATCAAAGGAATCTTCCTATAAACATGTAGCAGAAGGCAAGTTACATGAAACAGCTGTTAATGCCTTGTCCCTGGGCAAGGGAATACAGGAGCAAGGCTCCTTCACTGGAATTGTTTCTTCCCTGTTCTTTGCCAACCCTTTTTATACTTTGCAGTGTTCATTGTGTTTGCATTTTGTTTTCAATGGTAGCATGGTCTATTACATACATCTACTTCAATTTTATTTTAACTACACCAAGCTTATGACGTAGTACTGACCCTATCAAATTGTACTTGCTAAATATCACAAGGATAAAACTTTGAAGTTAAATTGTGAGGCAATGCCTTGTAAAATATATAATATGTACTACAAAATAACACTGTGTACTTTCATACTCCAGAGCTCTTGCTTTGTGGTTACTGCAAAATATTCAGGTAATAACTAAATTTGAAACTATATGCCATAAATTTGATAAGTTTTTACATATTTTTCTTCAGTTATCCCTGCTGTAATCCTATGAGATTTTAACAGAGCAGGTACTCATAGTCAATGGAGAGGCGTGTAGTCCAGAACAGCTATCAAAAATGTTATGTCTAATACAAAAATGGATCTGAATGAGAGGGGAAGTGGGAAGGAACTTGGAGGATTATCAGAGGAGAAACTTTAACCAGAATATTTTTTCATAAAATAAAAAAGAAAAGACACTTTTTCAAACTAGCCTACTTAATGTTATAATAGTTAAAAACAAATAAGTAGGAACAAAAATTTAGAAGTTTTATTCTTAACCGAGGTTCTAACTGTGTTATTTCCAGTTGACAAAACCATGAGAACAAGACCTGGTCATGCATTCCTAGCACCCAGAACAATATGGAATATGTGAGAGATCCATGACCTGAAATGGGTTCCAAGAAGCAAACCATTAGATGATATTCATATGAAAATGCCTATTAAGCATGCTCCCAGGAACTCAATGGGGGAATAGGAAGTTAGGGCTAGGTAAAAAGGAAAAAAAAAAGGTAAAGATAGAATTTTAATTCCCTAATATTGAAACGACAGTTCAATCCCATAGAGAAGTTCTATAGAAAGTGTTGTCTCCATAAACAGTCAAAATAACTGCAAAATGAAGTTCTTCCTTCCTATGAATACTTTTAAAGGATGTCCCAAGTTATAAAGGGAGAGATTTGTAAGTCCCAGGGACTTTTGGTTCTTTAAGCAAAGTGGATTTAGCAACCTGAGGACAAACCTTTAACAATATAACAGGGATGGTAGCTTCTTGCAAGTGATAAAATACCAAGAACAAAATGTGCAAATGTGGTCAAGTCATCAAAGAGAATATAGACTGATCACAAATGTCATCTGGTTGTTCAACAAATAGATGTTAGAGCTGAGGAAATATCTCAGTCAGTCACAACATGCCAGGCATGGTCATGAGCACTTGTAATATAAATATTGAGGAGATTTGGATAGGAGATCCTCAAAGGTCACAGGCCAGGTAGCTTACCCCACTTTACAAGATCTGGGTAAATGAGAGACTCTGTCAAAATAAAAGTAAGGCAGGACAAGAATATAAGAACTGGAGGATGGGGAGAAATGCTATAAAATTCTGTCATTTGGACATAGCATAATCATTGCAATCATGAACTCACAACAAGTGCTTATCATCAGAAGATCAAGCAAATCAAAATTCCAGGATGGATGGGAAGTGGCTCAGGAAGTTCTTGTACTTGTAACTCATCTGTACCTGAAGATCTATTTTCAGCTGATGGCTGCTCGGGGATATAGAATCATTTTCCTTGGGGTTTAGATGCTGCTAGCTTTCCTGTGCTTCAGTAGATGGCTTCACACACACACACACACACACACACACACACACACACACACACACACATATATATATATATATATATATATATATATATATATATATATATATATACAGCACCAACTCTATGAGTTATATTTTCAAGAACGAAGAAGGACGAGGAGGAGAAGAAGAAGAGGAGAACATGTAGTTGAGAGGGTTTTAGGGGTTCCAGTAGGAAGGAGAGGGAATAGTATGGAGTGGATATATGACCTAAATTCTAAATGCATTAAATATATATAATTACCAATGAATAAAGGGAATGTTGGGAGGGAGCCAGGTTGAGGGAATCTGGGGGAAGTTAGGAAAAGTTGGATGAATATGGAATCTATGGAATCTAAGTACATGGTATATATGTTTGAACTTTGAAAAGAATAAACAAACGAGAGAGAGAGAGAGAGAGAGAGAGAGAGAGAGAGAGAGAGAGAGAGAGATTCTCTTCAGATGCCTAGCACACAAGGTTGACCTCTGACATCCACATGTGTGCACACACATGCACATATAACCATATACACAAGTGTATCCACCTGTACAAAAATAAATGAATGAAAGAAATGGGGAGATTAAATGCAGAATAGAAGGAAGAAGAAGAAAATAAGGAAAAATACAATGTCCCAACTGCTAAATATTCCACAAATAATGGTAGCTAAATGCCTTTATCTGTCCTACTAATAAGGTAACTGAAACTCAGAATGTTTAAGCCATTTGCTTAAAGTCACACAGATGATCATAGTACATCCCAAATTTAATCAGGTCTGTCTGACTCCTAAGCCTTATGCTTTGTACTAATTTTCCCTATCACACCACATCAAATTGCTTGCTTCCTGATTTCTATACAATGTGCCTGGCCATTTCAACCCATCAATAATTAGGTTTACAGTAGTCTTGCTTTGGATCACTTTGCACCAGACTTCCACCTTTGTCTCATGCACTCAACTTTTCTTATGCCTTCAGATCTCATCAATTTGACACAGAATCAAAAGGGGAGAGCTGGACATCAAGTTCATTAGATAAAACCTGTTGACACTGCTCTCTAGGCAAAAACAATTAAAGATGCTATGCTATCTTTCAGGAGTCCACTCTCCTGAAATCTGGTATTTTCAGCACTACAGTTTTCTGAGAATTTACTGTGCTTCCCAGAGCATATCAACTCAGATGCATGAGCCAAAACCTCCCATGGATTTTTCATCACTTGTTTATATTGTGCCTGGATCTACCCAAATGTGTTTGTTATAAATACGATTGGGTGATGGGTTCTTTTTTCTTATGAATTGAGACTTAAATTTGTCTTTAATATTGTTTTATCTCCAGAGTAATGCCAAGTGATATTTAGACTGGCTGCTATATTAGTAGGTAAAGGGTATAGAATTTTTAAGAGATTCCAACCTGTTTTAATATAATTATAAAACTAAATTACAATCAGACAAGCTTGGTAGGAGATTGTAAGAAACAGCTGTTTATTTTCTCCTGTATAATACCCAAGTCCACTGTATTACACACACAATTTCCCTTCAAAAGTTAAGAAAAGGAAATAGAGTTGTAAATGTTACCTGAGCTTATGGTATTAGCTAGCTTCCACTATACTCCTTTTGCTTTAAAGTCTCAATTTCATCCATCCAATTTTTCCCACTAAACATTCTAGCCACCCTTTTAACTTGAACTCCAAAAACAGAACTAATCTAAGGCAGACACCAGTAGACTGGAACTATTAAGTATAAAAACTATGAAATCATATTGAATTTCATTTTCACATTTCTTTCTTATGTCCCGTTAACCTTTCAGTGAGCATCTCTCATATGGACATGGTTCATATCTTGAAAGATTAATGACAGATAGTGGAGTTACATAACTCTGACAGATATTACCTTTGACAATGGGCCCACAAAAATTATTACTTAACCCAGAGGGATTTTCTGAAGCTTCTCAAGGCAAATCACATAGACACTGTAGATGCAGGTGAGCGATATAAACAAAGAAACTATTGCTTTGTAGCTAAATCTCAGCATCTTCCTTCCTTGGCCTCCTAAATTCTGGCTTACAAGCAAGACAAAAGCATATACAACTATATTTCATATTAATGAGAAACTTAACCACACCTTGGTGGTGCATTGTCAAATGTTCAGCTTCCACCAAGTCTGAAGAACAGGCCAAGAGCTGATTTTCACAGAGATATTAGTTGTCTGCAGATGATGGTAGAGCCTACCTCCAAAATCCCAAAAGTATCTTTTGTGATTCATCTATAGGGGCCTGCTAAAAGTTCAAAACAGCATCTCTGCCTCAAGCACCACTGGGTCTGCTGAAAGATATAGTCCAAGTGGAAGAGCATCCTGTACAGCAGCCTGGGCCTGTTGAAGAGCCTTTCCCTGTCCCAGGCCTCACACAAATCTAGCAGCCTTCTGAATCACTTGGCATATGGAGTGGAATAACACACCCAAGTGGGGAATATTCTGTCTCCAGAATCCTAAGAGACCCACTATATGTTGTGTTTCTTTCTTGGTGGGAAGAGGGGCAGTGTACAATAACTTATCCTTCTCCTTAGAGGGAATATCTCTGTATACCCCATACCACTGGACTCTTAAGAATTTCACTAAAGTCCTTGAATTCTGTTTGGATTTGGATTTATTTCTCCTCCTCTGATGAGCATATGAGTTATCACTGAGTTCAAAGTAGTTGCTATCACTTGCAAGTAACCACAGAATGATTTCAGAGACATACTGGACCTACTATGAGTCATATATCAGCCACACTCCACTAATCACCTGGCCTCCATAGGCGCTACTTTAACTAGAGGACAACAATATTTCTTGGGATCTCCTGGAATCAGTACAAATTCATAATAGGAACCTAATAAACTCCAGAAAGTCAAATTATTTCCTTTCCCCCAGTGTTGTACTTGTAAAAGGCTGTAGGTACCTCTGGGGAAAGGCAGAAGAAAGGCTAACCCTAAAACTTTAAAGTATTTTATCAAGGTCCTTTTCTTAGTGGAACTCAGTCATCCCTTTATTCAAGGGGTTCTAGGTCTTCAAACTGGCTCATCAGGAAATAGGTTCACCAACTGGCATTGCCTCTTGCCATGACCCACTGTAGCCTTCTTTCAATTGTTTGAAAAAGTTTCTGCTTATACAGATGAAAAAAAAAAGTGCAGTAAACTGCCTGGAGACATCATGATTGACTAGCAAGTATCAAAGGCCTGTACTAGTCTTGCCACTGTAAAATTCACTTTGCCTGTGCTGACCATTACAGTTTAGGTCATTTAGAAGCATTGCTTTTTCTATGGTGCCCACTAAGATAACTATGATCACTTTGCCTCTGGTGATTCATTGCTGCCAGAGTACATTTAATTCAGCCAACTGAACAGCAGCATCTCTAACTCTAAGATCTGGTACAAGGAAAAGGGTGATAACAAAACTCTTCAAATGTGCTGGTGCCCCTCTCATCATTTTGCATCTTACAGGACTAGTGAAGGGCATGTATTCTGGACCTTCCCTTAGTGGAGGATTGGGTTTTATACAGCATATACACTCTAACATTACCATTTTCCTGAACCTTAAAAATTCCTTAGTCAACACTAAGCCAAGAAATATCAGGTATGTCCAACTTCTTTTCAATCAGCCATTAATGCTTCTGCCAATGATTCAAACAAACTTTGGATAATTAAAAAAAAACTGTGTGAGCTTCCATATTAAACCTAGAATCCTCACTGAGAGGGCTCATATCAATAAAATTCAGCCTGATCTAGTTTTGTGTTCCTTATACCATTGTCCCACACCCTTAAAATCCATCCCCACACATATTCCCCAGACTTCCTCTTGAGTAAATTAGCAAACTTGTTACTCAATTTAGTAGTGTAATGCAACTCCTTATGTACTATACTTTCTACCTCCCCTCTAGGAGCCTGCTTAGCCTTGAATCTGGCTATAAGTCTAGAGTCAACAATTGGTGAGCCTTGAGGAACATCAATATTGTCTTGCCTAGCATTTATTTCAGATAATGTCACTGCTGATATAGCAGACAGTGAAAGATTAATTTCCTCAGTCAAATGTGGAAAAGACAACATTTCAAGAGGTGAGACTGAGGGTTGAGAGGCTACTTCCTCAGGTGAGATTAACCCTTGAGAATATGAGTATTCAAAGTTCTCAGTTCAATAGGGTCTTCCCACAGATTCCCATCCCAAGTTATAGGACCCCATTCTTTATTAAACCAATGTCCTTACATGAACCTGACACCTGCTGAGGCTGAAACTTAAATATTTGCTGCAATTCAGTCAACCTTATAATGATGGCTTCTATTATCAACAATAACTGACTATGATTTGCCTCATGTTCTATCAGGGGTGTAATCTTGCTAGCTGTAGATAGTTTTTGCAAGTGTATGACATTTGGAATTCTCAGAATTCTCAACCTACAACTCAAGATGTTATGGCTGCTGGAGAGAAGATTCTCTTACAGGGTACATTTAGACTGTTTATGTACATCTGGAACTGGTCAATTTATCACTAAGTTTTTTGTTGTCCTTCACTATATTCTGATGTTGGTTAATTTTATCATGGAGCTCATACTTATCCTTTATCAATTTACCCAGATATGCTAACAGGAACCAATCCGCAGCATCCTATTCTTTATTTCCTCCCAAACTGCCAAAAGTTTCATATACACTTCAGTCCAACTAATACAACAATGGCTACTTGTGAATGGAAAGTCCAAGAATGTAATAGTTGCTCAGTCCCACAAGATTTGGTGTAACAAGTCTTTTGGCTAGTTTATGAGGTAGGTTCTTTTATATAGTAGGTTCTCTATCCCTATTCCACCCTTCCAATTCCCCAATACTAGGTAGGAAAGAAAAGGGAAAGAGGAGAAAGGGGGCATTGATTTTATTAGACTACTTCCTACTAATGATGGGCAATGAGTTCCTTGGGGCAAGTTTGATCTTTGGGGTCAAGATATCTAATTTCCTCTTCTCATTTCATCACATACGGCCACTTCACAAAGCACAACACCACAGCCACCAGCAACCAGCAACCAGCAACCAGCAACCAGCAACCAGCAACCAGCAACCAGCAACCAGCAACCAGCAACCAGCAACCAGCAACCAGCAACCAGCAACCAGTAACCAACCAGCAAGAGAGCAGCAGTGGCCAGACCCCTCTTGGGGTTCTAGCATTTATATACCCTTTCAAGAATCACCAGAATTCTAAATTCATACACTTGTAAAAATTATCTGCAATTAGCAAGATCACACATTTGCTAGAGCACAAGGCAAATGATAGTCAGCTCTTGTGGACAATTTAATGTAGCACCATATCTCATGCCTGAGATAAAAGTAAAATATATTCCTATAGAATTTCTGTGTTTTTAAAATGATCAAAATTCTCACTACAACTGGATATCTCCGCTGGTCTTCTCTATATGCTGGAGACCCAAAGTAGGTTTCATGTGCAAGTAAAGGGACAGATGTGCTATCAAGGTAAGGGTCAGTACACAAAGAACAAAATGTTTCTTATTTCATGTCCTTATGTAGATTTCCATCAGAAGGGTAGCCTAGATTAAAGGAGTTTTCCCACCTCAAGATGTGGATTAATGGCCTGTGTCATACTACTTCAATATCTGGATTAAAATCCTGTATGTTCTGGCCTCAAGATCTGGATCAAAGGCATGTTGTCTTCCTACCTCAAAGTTCAGGTTACAGGTGTTCCCTCTATTTCTGGATTGTAGTTCATTCCAGATATAGTCAAGTTGACAACCAAGAAGAGCCATCACAGTCTCCATCAGATTGATATGTAGACAAGTCTTTGTACATTTTCTTGATTAATGACTGATATGGTGTATGTAGCCTACAGAGGCCAGTGGTACCCCATGTCACGTGCTCCTAGGGTATGTAAGAAAGGTAGATCAATATGAACCTGGAGAGAAGGCTAATAAACAGCATTCTTCCATGGCTTTGGCTTCAGTTCCTGCCTCCAGAATCCTGCATTAGCTCCTACCCTGACTTACTTTAATATAGAATATGAGATAGAAATACAAAATGAAATTATCCTTTTCTTCCCCAAGTGTCTGTGATCATTGTATTTATTTCATCGACTAAAAAAAGTCTAATATACCAATAACTAGGTGGTTCCAGATCCTATCAAGATGATAGTCATTGGTAACCATCACACTATCTTAATTTTCCAATAGACTAATCTTTATCTGCTATCCTTAAGAGTATTATTTATATACTTCTTGGAAGTAATCCTAGCATACCATATAAAATACTCAAGTGATTTTAAATATCATTTCATCTTCAGATTGAGAATCAGAAAAATCCAATTAGCTTGGCCAGCATCATACTTTATAACTGTATTTCAAAAACTTATTTCACCACAAATTCTTACTTATTTTTCAAGGCCAACTTTAAAGGTTACACTTTCTGTGATGTCTCCATGAGTCTGCAGACAGAGTTTGAGGATCCACTGCCAATGTTCCTGATGCTTTTTATGATATTATTCTGTGTTTAGTCATTGAACAAGATGACCCAACTAGGAGGTAGTTTTCCAAAGGAGGTAATTCCATTAGAACTATGTCTTCATTTTATCATCGGTGTTCATCATACTACAGTGAGCTCTTCAATATATATAGACACATTAGTGTGTTTCTTTCTAGATGATGATTATTTTCAGTACAGTTTGCATAAATATCTTCTGATTATAGTTTAGGGAAGGATAAACATCACAGTGTCCACAAAATAGAAAGAAATTAGGTTGAACGCTGGCTCTAATTATTCATAAATGAATCATATTGGATTTACTTTACTGACTATCCACTTTCTTACTTGCTTAGGAGTTCTTCTAAAAACCACACGGTTAGGTATAGTTTCTAGAACATGATGGCACTATAGTCATAAAACTAAGAAAAATGTGTAAGAAAGATTGTTTAAGAGGGAAATAAAAATAAACAGTAAAATGAAAGAAAATAAAATGTAATGAAATCTAACATTCAATGACCCTGCAATTATATTTCTGACTTAATCATTCAGAATGCAAGTTCCATACTCTAATTATATACTGAACTGGATCCTGATCATATAGTTGAATGAAAATACACTCTCTCATCTGCTATGAATATTCCATGTTTTGTTAGTAATAGTACTTCAGTAATAAAGACCATGTTTCTAGTAACAACACAAGCTCTAACTTGAGTAGGATTCCCTAACTTTGATGGTAAAAGTAATTTAAATAAACATATTCCTGTATACAGCCAAGCTGCTATTTTCCCAATCTTCCACCTCACAAACATATCACTTTGTAATCAAAGAGCTAGAAAAATTCATTTGAGTTTTAAACAAGACAGATGAAAGGAACTTCCCAATTTTGTTGTCTAGACTTTAGAAAGGAAGGATGCTGACCACACCCTGGAAAGTTGGGCAAATAATCAACCCACTCCTACAGTTCAAGTGAGATATTAGAGAGTTTCAATATGACTGTCATTTCCTCTACTGGCAGAGAACGATAAATGAAACATACGTACCTATTATCTCCTAACCTTTCAAAGTGATGGATTGCTTGAATGGGAAGGAATATTGCTCTTGGGCTTCAGAGAATTATAAAAATCTCTTCATGAATGTTAATATCAAATGGTAGGCTAGAAATGCCATAGAAAAGGCAAGAATTGTTTATAATTCTTTCTCCCTTTGTTTTGTGTTCCACAGATAAGCAATGTCTTTTGCTTTCTGTCATTTTTCATATATACATATATATATATATTTACTTTAGGAAGTAATAACATCATCATTCCTTCACTAATGGCAGCATTGACCATAATTTCAGGCTGAAAAGCAGGATCTTGTGTTTCAAATATTGCTTCTAGGCATTTGAACATTAACACTCTACGAAGACTTAATGTTGATAACAATTTGCCAGGAAAAGGTTACTTCATCTGTAAGATTTTTGTAAAGACTATGATCATTAATGTTAATAACAGGATTGTAATTGCCTAAGATGTTCTGGCAACTGGGAGCTTCCAGAAAGCAATTAAAGACTTACCTGAAACCTTACTTTACCACTTGCAGTTCAAAATCTGAAAACTTTGTAACCTTAATAAGTATACTACTTTTCATCAATGAAGGGCTGGAAAAATGCTCTGAAATCTTCAAAGCAAAAAGGACTGTTCTTCAGATGAAGATGGAGAAATCTAATGTGAGTAATTAGTCTTAATGGATCTGACCTAGGACTAGTCCCTGATGTTGTTTCATTAGCTAAGTCCCTTACTGCCAATTGGTTTCCTGGCCACTGGCCTCAGTTATCTTCTAAGTCATGGCTAAAGCAATTCTCAACATCTTGGTTCACTAAGCCAGGGTTTATGGTAGAAGAGAGACATAATGCTGCTTTGTGAGCATTCTCTCTAAAGTCCAATCTTTTATGGATGAAAAATGTGGAATTTTGGAGCATTATTTTATCTTTTTGTGGTGATGGAGAAGTTACTATAGCAATGCTCTGAGCTACTGAGTCATGCCCAACAAAGAGACTTCTGAAGGAAGACATGGAGTGTTTTTGATAATAGATATTTGTATCACATCTCCTTGATTTCTTCCCACCCACATTTTACCTCAACTGACATGAGTGACTGAATGTTCAGTCATCCAGGCATGTTTTGCTATACACCGGAAATGCTTCTGAGATCATTAAGAATACAGACCAGATCAACCACCTCCTTCCCCATACTGATCTAGGACTCCTTAGAGTCTAAACCTAGAGCTCCAACCAACTAGACAATATTCAGAAAGGAAGAGTCTTGGAAGTACTCATCTCTAAATGGAATATTGACATTATTCTCTCCACCTCAAGATTCAGTAATCTTGTGCAAGAGCAAAGAGGAGACATTATAAGAGCTAGGTGTAGTGTACAATTCCTAGGAAATAGAGATTTCTAGAGACATTAGAGCAGATATTCATGTTAATGCTCAGAAACTATGGCAACATGCATAAGACCTGTACAAATTCAAAGCAAACAAAAATGCCAGCGTGGAGAGATGGAAGTAGATATAAAGTCCCACACCAAGGCAAAAAGTGATTCATAACTGAAAGCTGCTGGATGAGGTGGAAATCACTTTTCTCATGATTGAGTAACACTGGCTATATCAATCACACTCAAGGTTAGGCCCCATTCTCAGGAGTAGCTGGTCAACACAAAATGGATTCTCTCTCTCTCTCTCTCTCTCTCTCTCTCTCTCTCTCTGTGTGTGTGTGTGTGTGTGTGTGTGTGTGTGTGTGTGTGTGTGTGTGTGTGTAGGGGAGGATCTGTGAAGCATTGAGGGGGGAAAGAATATGATAAAAATATGGCATGAGAGTCTCAACAAACAAAGCATTTTTTAAAAAAATATTATGGCTGAGTAGCTTGGTGTTCTAGTGGGATTTATAAAAGAGAGAATGGGGGCTGTCTCTGACTATTTTACCTACATGTGATATCCTTTTTCTCTTACTGGATTTCCTACATCCTTAATGTAATTGTATGTGCCTGGTCTTATTGTAGCTTGTTATACCGTGTTTGGTTGAGGTACCTAGGAGGCCTGCTCTTTTCTGAGGGGAGAAGGAAGGGGAAGAACTGATGTTAGGGAGAGAGACTGGGAGAAAGGGAGGGAAGGTAAATTGTGGTCGGGGGTAATATATGGAAAGAATTTTAAAAGAAAAGAAGGGGTATCTAGGAGCTCCTATAATGCCAATATATAAGTACATCTCAATTTATGTATTTTATTTTCAGAGTATGTTAAATATAATAGTATTATTAATAAAGTTAGTATTAATAAATAAAAGTACTAATGATAGATAGGAAAAAGACTGTAGACTAAAATTTCACAAAACCATGCTTTTTAGAAAATAACCTTGAGTAATTTTAATCTAATATGATTTATAAATACTTATACAAATATTCTAACTTAATAATAGAAAAATTCGTTCCTCTAAAATCAGGCCATTTATTTGCTATGAACTAAAATTCCCAAGAAATGATGAGGAAGAACTTTTTACACATAATTCAGGCTAAGAACAATCTGTTATGCAGTCATTTGAAATCCCTGCTCAGGGAGCATCAGGGACGCCCACAACAGCTCATCTGGAAGAATGGTCAGGAAGAGGAAAATAAAAACAATAGTGGAACATTCCCAGCTGTATTATCAACTTCAGACTCCTTCATGTGCAAGATCAAATTGTGCCTTTGTAAATGTTTCACATTTCAAATTTCACCTCTGAGACTGGGTGGAAGATGCTACTTTCATTATTTGGAATGATCAATAATTTTTCAGACTTCCCAGACAGAAAGAGTAAAGCCAGTGTGACACTATCAATGTCTTATGGGTTATAAGAAGCCAGAAGTACAGATTTCCAAGTTCCATAATTTGTTACCAATTTTAACAGTTGAGGAATACACACATGTGCAAACACATGCGCGCATACACACATGTAGAGAAATGATAGAGAAATATACCTAACATCCTCATCTTGCCTCCATATATGTACATATACTTGTGCATGAAGTATACACACACACACAATTTCCAATCCCACATTTTATTCAGAGATTTGTCTAAGCCTAAGCGTGTAGTAATGAGCTTAGAATGAGAATTAAACAAAGATTACAGAGGAATGTGATCTCATATACTACACCCTTTCCACAGATTCCCCCCACCCCCACTGTGAGGAGAGAGATGAGAAAGAACTGTTTCTTACATCCCCCTCACTTTATTTTTGATAGCTGTTTAGTAATCAAGATGAGATCATTATCTTTTTTCATTAGTTTCTCTGTTGTTTTTTTGTCTAAATCTACCTGATTTGGGTTCCCATTTTAAGGTACAAATTCAAATATTGGATCTTGGATGTAAGAGAACACAGATTCTCCAGAGGGCCCCATTGTCTTATAACAGAAGAGCCTGCTGAGTGTAGGCATTGGAGTGGGTATGTATGCCACAACATCTGTTTTATGTACTTCTAGAGATTGAACCCAAGGATTTGCACATGCTGAACTGGCACTCTGCCAACCAAATTACATCACCAGCCAGTATGCACTCAGAATATATTTTACCATTGCACCTAGGTTTCTGAGATGCTTGCTTTGTTTCTATCACTTGACCTATTAGCTCCCATCAAGCCTGTTTCCATCATTTAGGTTAAGAAATTCTGAATGCTTTGTCTTGCCCTCTACTGTGCAGGTTGGTGAGCATCCATTTGTGTGGTGTTTCTGACTCTTCCTACACTCAATTAAAATGTGGTCCATCTCTACAGATCATGGTACAGAGCACCCTTTTGGATGTCAGGTGTTGTACATAGAAAGTATGTACAATTTAATCATTTTGAGGCAAAACTGTAACCAAAGGAACATAATGGGATGAGAAGAACCCTGGAATATAATTTTTACATACTTCCTCCTTTGAACTGTTTGTAGGCATGTAGATACACCCATTCTAACTCAGTGGACACATACTTTCCAATTAAGAAAGATAAATGTCAAGAAATTTTCTGATGTTTTGAGTCTACCAAACAGTAACAGTTAAATTAATATGTCTTTCCTAATATTTGACCATAAAATGAAAACAATGTCACTCCCTTAAACCATAAAAGATCAATGAGAAATTAAGAAGTAACTGTTATCCTAAGAGGGAAGAGAATATGTTCTATTTTGTTATATTGCTTCAATATCATAATCACAACAAAACTTAGATGAACTTGAAATTCAAAAAGGTGTGACTCATGCCTGAGCTCTGCTACCCACTTACCTGCAATATTTTAAATTCTCATAATTCATCGCATTAATATATACTTCATTATATATATATGTATATATATATATATATAGCATTCCATCTTAAAACATTTAAAGTATTCAATATTTACTAACAATACCCACTATCATTATTATCGTCGCAACTCTCCAATTAAGCAAGAAAGACAAAGTTGAGTTTCCTATTGAACTTTTAGAACAGTTGAAATACATTTGAGTCATGAAGAGGCATTTTGTTTACTAATAATATAATTACAAATCAGATTTAAATAAGAAAAGAGAATTGTTGACTTCAAGAGATTATTAGTTTTGTTTTTGTAAAGGCTCATATATTTTAGTCAACCTTTTTTTAACTTCATCTATCAGACTCATTTTTTCTGGTTTTGCCCATTTTTTCAACTACAAATGCTTTTTCATCATATTTCCCATCAGGTCCAGACTTATCTCCTGAGTCCACCTAGCAACTTCAGTTAAGAAGGAGGAGGAGGAGGGGGGGAGGGGGAGGGGGAGGGGGAGGAGGAGAATTAAAACTATTAAAACTATTAAAAACAATGAATTCGAGAGGTTCCTAGGTAAATGGATGGAACTAGAAATCATCATCCTGAGTGAGGTAAGCCAATCACAAAAGAACACACATGGTATTCACTCACTGATTATTGGATATTAGCCCAGAACCTTGAAATGCCCAAGATGCAACTCACAGGCCACATGAAGCTCATAAAAAAGGAAGACCAAGTGGGGGTGATTCAGTTCTTCTTAGAAGGAGCAATAAAATACTCAAGGGAGCAAATATGGAGACAAAGTGAGGGACAGAAACTGAAGGAGGGGCCATTTGAAGACCACTCCACCTGAGTATCCATCCCATGTGCAGTCACCAAAGGTAGATGCTGATGTGGAAGTCAGGAAGTGCATGCTGATAAGAGCCTGATATGGATATCTCCTCAGAGGCCTTCAAGAGTCTGACATATTCAGAGGCAGATGCTCACAACTAGCCATTGAACTGATCATGAGGTTCTCAATGGAGGAGTTAGAGTGAGGACTGAAGGAGCTGAAAGGGTTTGTGGCACCATGAGGAGAGCAACAATACCAACCAACTACAGCTCCCGGGGTCCTAACCACCAGCCTGGGAGCACTTATGGAGGGATCCAGGGCTTCAGCTGAATATGTAAGAGTGGAGGGCCCTGCCGGGCACAGGTGGAAGATGAGATCCTTGACCTCATGAAGGCTGGACGCCCCAGGGGGTGGGAATTTTGAGGGTGGGGAAGTGGGAGTGGGGGGGGTAGGTGGGGGTTACATCCACGGAGAAGGGGTTACCGGGTGGGTGGGGGATGGGTAAGGGGATAACATATGAAATGTAAATAAAATAGCCAATAAAAAAAAAAAGAAAAAAAAAGAAGGAGGCGGAGGAGGCGGAGGGGGAGGGGGAGGAGGAGGAGGAGGAAATTTTCCCTAACATTAATGTATAAATTTTGTAGGAAGAAAATGATTCCCTGCTAGTTTCACATGCTCACCTCAGATCAAACACATTTGTGAATGAACAACCATATGAGAATATGAGAACTGATAAGGGCAAGATCTGATCACCTGCCTATCATGGAAGTGATAAAGACAGAACCTATTATACAAAATTAGAGACTAAGAATGCTTTCTTTGCATACACATCTGTATTCATGCATGTCACATGTAGCCCTAAAAAGTCATTGTGTATGGAGTCACAAACTTCCCATAAAAGTAGATTAAACATAAAACAATAATTTTTCCACAAAGCTAAATAGAACAAGGTTAAGTCTTAATAGTTACATAAGCTCTCAGTTGTACATTTCCTTAGGTTTTATGGTTATGATGGTAGGGATAATTTTTATGACCATTTGAAAATGGGAAAAAACTTTTTTTTGTTCACTGTCTGTACAAAGTCAGACATAGTTTCCATCAGCTGTGTACTAAAATATATAATAAGAAAAAATAATATGAGTATTTATCACTGAATTAGTGGTATATAAGATACAGGACTAAATGCTTAGTTTCAAACACTTCTTCGATTAAAAAGTTTGTTACAGAGTGAGAATTGAGTACTTAATTTTGAAACTGTAAAATGAAGAACATACCCATAAGCTGGGTATTATGTTGTAACAGCATCAAGTTACTTATATTCTATATAGTACTGTATAATTGCAGG
Source organism: Grammomys surdaster (assembly GCF_004785775.1). Lineage (NCBI taxonomy): Eukaryota > Metazoa > Chordata > Mammalia > Rodentia > Muridae > Grammomys > Grammomys surdaster. The sequence goes on along the minus strand of NW_021604662.1, from coordinate 3,822,700 downwards.
TAGAGAGGGATATAAATGTTCTAGAATTTTCAAAGAGGCAACAGAACAAAATAACAAAGGGATGAGTCTTTATCAAAAATGTCTATGCTTTTTTCCTATAAAGTATTCTTAATATCAAATAATAAGAATACAGGAAGTGTCAAACATTTATACCCTAATGAATTCATTTCCAAATCTGTTTTAATGTTAGACATCTTTATGAATATTTATATTCTTCAACATAAGTACCTAGAGAAAAGAATATTGAGAATTCCCCTCCCCACTCCACCCACTCCTGCTGTCACTGCTCCTATCCTCTTTTAATGTAATGTTCTATCAGCGAGAAAGAACATTAACAAGCTTAAAGGTATTTCTCAACATTAAGCAAATATAACAAAAGAGTCACTATTTAAGAAACTCACATGACTTAAGCTTCAGAAGCTTCATCTCTTAACATTAGACTGGGGATTATAAAATGAGATCACAGACTTTCAGATAGAAAAGGCCTGTAATTTCACTAACTAACTGAAATTTACTCTCCTAAATGTAAACATAATAGCTATAGTAGATTTCATTAGATCCTGACCCTGGTTATGCTAATTATTAAATGTTGGAATTGGTCCAGAGACTCCTGAGCTGGAACTGACCAGAATGTCTCTTCCTTGAGGATTAGCTTTAATGGTACCAGAAGGCATCATACTAGATTCCAAATAAGGAAAGCAACCAAAACTCATACACAATTAGTATGCCTATGAACACAATAGCAACCAGCAAGGCACCACAACACTAGGGGTGCAGTAGTAGCACATAAACATTGGAGGTAACCATCAACTCTATCATTGAACTTAAAGTATGCTTAGCAAGAGAGAAGCCATACCTAGTACTGGAAGTCTAGCCAAATTTCCAGGGCTAGTAAACAATGGATCTTAAGGGGAAAGTTGCAAACACCACTTTACTAAAATCCCTAATAACAGTCTAAACATTTGCCCTTATGTCCACAGGTAAGTGTGGTCCTCACCCTTTGTCAATGAAATTTCTTTTTTCAATAAATAGAGACCATTAAAGAAGACCACAAAAAATCAAAATGAAGAGTTGTGGACCATAGTCCTAACGGATACATCTAAAAAACACTCCCATACTTAAGGAATAGGGAAAATTGCAAAAGTGTTGGGGTAAAGGATTTCAAGAGCCAGATCATAGATCTTGCTATAAGACTTGTCTCCTACTGATGTCAGAAGTGACACCCATAAGGTCATATAAACATAACTGCCTAGATATAAACTTAACGAGAACAATAACAAAAGGACTTTGTCCAAAGTGGACAAAGGAAAGACCATGAGGCTTTAACACTACATAAAGAATGACAGGCAACTAAGGAAAGCTGGGAATGAAAGAATGATCTTCCCCAGGAAAGAGCACACTAATTGGTTGTCCGTTGTCAAATGGTCATCCTTGAAAATATGTATATGATAGACATTATACAGAATGAGCAGGTTATATTTAGAAATATGTATGTATGTATGTATGCATGTATGTATGTATTATTGTATACACATATGTTCATGTAACAATTAATGAAGGAAAAGGACATGGATTTGACAAAGAGAAAGAAAGGGTAGGTATATGGGAGAGTTGGGACAAAGTGGAGGGAAGGAAGGAAGGAATAATTATACTATAATCCCAAATATGTCCAAGTGTCTCATACATTGTGTTATCCATGAAAAAAACCCAGAGATTTACAGACACCCAAAGTAATAGAATATTGTGTACAATATAAACATACACAGGCAAAGATATACCCAATATGGTCCTACATTCTTTTTTAATTTTGTCTTTCAGTTTTAAAATCATGATTATATTATTCCCTCCTTTCCTCTCCTCCCTCCAAACACTACCATATGTCCACCCTTCCTGTCTGAAAAGAGTGCAGGAGAAAGACTGTAAAATCCAGAGGATCAGGGAATTTATTGTGAGATGTCTAGTAATGTCATTAACTATTCTCATAAAGTCTCATCAACATGACTGCTCAAATATGAGCTGAACAAAGATAACAACAATATACATGGCAAATCAGACAGGAAAAAGACCATAAGGCTCCAACCCTACACAAAGAATGACAGGCAACTAGGAAAGCTAAGAGTGAAAGACATAGTCTCCTCTAGTAAGTACACAGAAAATGTTTATCCAATATCAAATGGTCAGGCATGAAAAACATACATACAAGGAACATTATAAAGAAGGATCTAATTTCTGATATAGTATATATATTCTGTGTTGGCACTTACAACTTAAATTTAATTAACATTTAAATATTCAATAGAACTTTGCCTAAAATCTACCAGTTGCTATGTTAGGCTTAGAAGATGAGGCCTCGAAACAACTCAGATATTTTGTCTATTCTCTATAACTTTGTTCACTCATTGATACACTACTTCTCTATGTTATATCACAAGTTACCACAAACAAACAGGGATAAACAGCATTCATGTAGTATCACATGGCATCTGGCAATCAGGAGTTCAGTCTTAATTAGTGAGATTGTTTCTCTTGCTGTTTGTGGTATAAAAACCCTGTAATTAAAATATTAGCTAGGGATGGATTCTCACCTGGAGACCCAAATGAAAAAGGGTGACATTCTAAGCTCATTGAAGTAAGTCATGTGCAGAATTCCTCTCCTTGCAGCCACTGTCTACTTCAAAGCTATGATAAAAATTCCCTAGAGAAAGTTTGGTAGGAAGAAAACTAGTTTTACATAATGTAGCATAATATAGGAGTGGCATTGCATGTTTATCACATTCCATAGGCTAGAAGTCATGGATAATATGACAGAAGACATGAAATGTTTTTAAGTGTGTAAACATCTTGCAGTCGATACCATAGGGGCCATAATAAAATCTATCTGCCATCATTTGTATAAAGACAAACAGTATTTAGAAAATAGTATGAAAAAATGCTGAACAGATCATGTATAAGGTCATATACACATAACTGGGTGGTTCAAGACTTTGAAGAATAAGAAATATTAGCTGTGATAAAGATGTGTAAATGGTAGTCATGTTTGTGCTCTACACAAGGAGTTTGGTAGAATGAAAAACATCCTATAGGCACAATAAGCAAATATGTTCAAACCATGTTTCATTTTGTTTGTATTATGTGAGTTGTTGGTACCTAGGCAAGAGAAAAATCTCTATCATGAGCCCAGTGTGACACTCAGTAAGTTTACATACCTTATCAAATATTTAAATGGAATAGTGTTTTAAAATTATGCTCATTGCTCTTCAAAAAAGTGTCTCCAATGTATATTAAAGAAAAAAATTGTTCTTCAAATAGTGATCTCCTACGATCCTTGTATATTCTTGCTTCTGAATGATTCCCAGCTCAGATCTGAATACTTTTGTCAGTCTCTGAAGTAATTAGTTTCTGAAAAGAAAAGCCTCATGGGTGGTAAAGCACCAGCTGTTGCAAGCTTACTACTACATGCCAAGAGAACAGCCAATTGCCCAAATAAAATAGGCATTGAGGCCAGGTGGAATTGTTTATTTTGATTTGCTCTCTTAACCTGGAATATGGCCAGATAGCTTTTTAAAATGTGATTGCAAAACAATAAACTATTATCAACTGTAAGAAAACACTCTCTTATCACTGAATCTTCAAGAATACCTGTGCAACATAAAGACTATAGTTCAAAGCAACATATTTTATTTGGGATTTCTATTGAAAGAGCACATTATCACTGTTCTTGCATAAAAGGGAAGAAAGGTAATTGAGATGAAGTATATGTTTGTCTTATTCCATCTGGTAACCATCTTACCATCTATATTTACCTAATAATACATGGACAACACAAATACATACAAAAATTTTTAAAGGTCATTTCTGGACTTTCTCCCTTGCAAAGTAACTAAAGGTTGTCAGATTTCTCAGCCATTAATGACAGTAATTGCAGAAAAAGTGAAAAGGGGACTTGAGAGTGTGTTAAGGCACCGAATTCATTAAATAATTTTGAAACTATATGTATGAGTTTACCCACGAAAATATCTTGTAATAAGAGAAACATACATCTTCATAAAAAGAATAAAAAACCTAAAACAGCAAAGATAATTGGGTGAACCGAGCAGTCCAGAGACAGTATTAGTTTTTGCTTAAGTTTGATCATTCCCCCTGCTCCAGTGCTCTTTTCAAATCATGACACTTTTCTTTCTTAACACTCTCTTCCCCCTTTTTCCAGGCTGATTCCAAAACAAGGTTTCAGTCAGAGTTCTATACTTCTGTTTATATCTGAGAGGCTGCTCCCTTCGTGTCCAACGAAAACCCTGACTACTATGATAAAAAGAGCATGTTTGAACTAATTTCTTTGGCTGTTTGTTAACATAGTCAATCTTATGATTTTGCAGCTAAGGTATGGATCTATTCCTCCACCATTGTGATTCTTAATATGGGGAACTGGTTGCTTTAAGCAACGAATAAGTTCTACAGCATCTGCATTTCAACATATTTGTCTTAACTTTATGCAACATTATGTTCATACTACAAATGGATTTTTCAACCTAAGGGTGTACCTGAAAGTCTACTGAGATGCATGTGAAGGTCAAGGCCCATCCTTTGGATTGAATAATGCACCACAGTTGGACAAGTTAAAGATACCACCTCTTAGGCATCTCAAATCAAAAATTTAGTTCAGCACATCCCAAAACTTTAATATCTTACTTCCATGGTTCCTCAAAAATTGAACACCTGTTTATAGCAATTACATGGTAGGAATGGAAGAATGACTGTAGCAAGGAAGTCTATACTTCATCAGTTTACTGAATAATCTTGAAATGTTACTTAATCCTGCCATTTCAAGATTCCCTTTCACAATATTCTTTTGCCCCTAAAAATTTTCCAGGCCTTCACATCTCTCTCAAGATATCATGATAGTTTTAGGAGCCAACCAAGTTATACATAATGCATTTTATGTTCCTAAATTAACAGAGTGACTTTAGATCTGTGAAGGGTGTTAAAAATTATATAAGCTATGCAAGTATTTTTATTTGTTCAACCGTTCCTAGTTCCCTTCTTGGCTTAAAACTTTCAGAGATCTTTCTATCCCCAAACAGACCCAGCATGTCATATATGGCAAAACGGTATTTTAAAAACATGACCATTTTTCCTGAGGAGCCTCACAACAAGCTTTTATTTTATTTTTGAAAGGACCAAACCAGAAGCTGTGTACATCTCTTTTGCTTAGTTATAATTATCATTCATTAAGTTCAGGTCATGGTGACATAGAAATTTGAGTACAAGCGGATGATTTAAGAGAGAATCTCAGAAAACACCAGTAAAGAATAGAGAAGGGGAAAATAGCAGCCAATTTAGGAGTGTTGTCAGTGAGTGTGTGTCTACCATGAGCTTTTATTAAATCGTGCTGTACTTTCTGGCAGTGCATATAGAATAATTATCCATGTTTAATCCATCTGGGGGTCAAGAAATTGGGATGTTACTCTTCAAATCACCTCCATCATTGTTCAGAGGACTGTCCACAAGAGGGCATTAACTCCTGAATTTCTCTCATGTCAATGCAAAGGACAAGGAAAAGTCTACAAGCAGATTTACAAGTGCTTACAGAATGAAGCAGATGGTACACAGTGCTTCAATAAGCAAAGGGAACACACACAGGGCCCCCAACATATTTTCAACAATGACCAAAGGGGAAATATGTATAATGCCTGGTAGTCACCATAATTATCATTATTTGGTTTGGGTTCTTACCTTAAAAGAGGTATTACAGTCCATAGAAATCCAGTTTTGGTGGCTTATTGAAGTCATTTCTTTTGCACAGCAAATTATTACAGCAGAGTAAAATAGTCCTAATTTAAAATTGACAGAGTTGAATTTTGGCCCAGACTTTGTGGCCTTACCTACAATAGTTTATAGCTCTGAATCTCAGTTTCTTCAATATAGCTATGGCTTTTATGTTAATAATACAGCATATACACATATAAAGCATAATACACACACACATATATACATATATATATATATATATATATATATATATATATATATATATATATATATATATCACCATTTGAGTTCCTTCACAAATACATAAATATTCATTCACATGTGTTTTATGACATTTGATTATATAAGAACTATTTATTATTATTATTTATTATTATTTGCATTTTACAGAAATAAACATGAGTTAATAGGTGATTGAACAACTTGAAAAAGGTCCCACAGGTAGTCTGAAAAGGAACCCAGGTAGTCTGGCTCCAAAATGTGGAACTTTAATCTCCACCAAGCTTCTTTTTAAGACAGTTGTGGCTTGAATGTGGAGAGTATTCCATAAGGTCCCTGTGTTAAAAAACCTTTTGCCTAGAATAACACACTTGAGCAGTGGTAGAATCTTTATGAACTACAACATAGGAGAGTTCTTCCACTATAGTGGACACATATCATCTGCTTTTGAACTCATAATATAAGCGGTATAATAAACCAAATGCCTTGTCCATTATGTGATACTCTTGCATGAGGCTCAAAACAATCAGACCACCAGATGTTGGACTGGAACCTCTAGAAGCATGAACCATATGTCTTTATTATGGACCTAGCAAAGCAAAGCTGACCCATATACACAGTAATCTCTACATCCCCTTCATTACTAATGATTAGCTATTGTTGACTCCTGTAGAAATCAAGTAGGATAATGCCACATTGTTCTATAATGTGTTTTGACTTCTGTTGTTTGTCACACCCCAACTTATGCCATTCCCCTTTGGTAATAACTTAAAAGATGTGATTATATGATCTAGGGATATGCTGTAGTATCCCTTATCTACTAGGTCTTTATTTTACCCTCTAGAAATGACAAACAATGTCTGCACCAGAAAAAAAGGTGACATAAATTCTTTTCTTAAGAAAATGAGTGCTATATCTTTGCAATATTCTTTCAAATAATCACCAGCCATGGAAGCTTTAGACCATAGAAAGCCTATCTTCTACCAGCTGTATTACTAGAGTACATACCTTCCAAATTTAAACTATATTTGTTCAAGATGCCATCATGAGTATCAGGGAAGAATTTTATACTGAAAGGTGGAATATATCAGCTTCAAGTAATCATTAGAGGCCAATTTTGTCTTCTTTTTTCTATTTATTTATTTTACTTTAGTTTATTTTTACTGGATATTGTATTTATTTATATTTCAGATATTATCCCCTTTACCCATTCCCTCCAACATGAGCTCCATATCCCATTACTCCTCTTCCTTTTTGCTTTTATACCATTTAATTACATGCAAGTGTTAAGATCAGTTCTAGGTTGAGGAACTAGCAACAAAATAGATGCAAATAGTCAAGGAACAAGCAAGACAATAAACATAAATAGGCAAAGAACAAGCAAGGTAAAAAAAAAATTTCCATGATCACTCCCATAATCACTTTTTATAAGGGCTTATCAGGATGATTAAAATATCTGAGCCTATTTCCCTGTCCTAGCCCAAAGTCCGTTTAATGTCGGAAGCCTAATTGTTTGTTCTAGCCAAAGATTTAGATTCCTGCCTGAAATTACTTCTTTGTTCTAGCCTAATTTCAGATTCCTGCCTGAAGCCCACTTCCTTGTCCTTGGCCAATGTCAGATTCCTTCCAAGCAGCCCATTTCCAGGTCCTTGACCCATGTCAGATTCTTGCCAAGCAGTCCTAAAAGATCTCCGCCTCTCCAAGACTGAGCCTGTCTTAGGTCATTCTGACAAGAATGCCTTCATTACCTGTCCTGGAATATGCATTATCAAAAGCAATGCACTTCTGTCTCAGGTTGGTAAGGCTCTGTGCAGAATCTTACCTGTCCTTGGCTTGCCAGCCTGTTAATTTAATAACTCTGTCTGAGGGTCCAATTTCAGGTTCAAGCCATGTACTTTGGCTGCCAACATGTTGATGTTATTAAAGACAAGCTTTAAAATGATACGCAGGAATGAAAGTATTCCCAGGACAAAAAGGGCTAGCAAGATAAAGCTATATATGCCATTCTTGAAGTTTGACCAAAATGGAAATACTGACCTCAGGGCATGGATAGTTTTATCAGCAGCATCTGCTGCATCAACAGTCAACAGAGCAGCATTCTTTAAATTCATAACCTCAGTATGCAAAGTCAAAACATCCAGAGAGGTGTTAGGCTTATGCCAAATTCCCAACTGGTAACTTTAAACTTTTTCCTAATTATAATGACAATCATAGTGAATTTCAAAAGTAACACTACTCCAATGATATTTGCCATGACACGTGGGATGGCTCCTTACTCTTAAACTCTGAATCTCCTTCCAATAATTTGAATATGATAAAGAGCATCATCAATCTGTTGTTCCATACACCTATCTAAATCCTCTTGCATACTCAATACATTACTAACATTTTTTGATAAATGATTAACAAAAGTAGCTGTCTTAACTTCTTGTGTTACAGCAATTGCAGAAGCAGTGGTGCTAGCAATTAATGTAATTAAAGCTGTTATAACAGCAATAATCAAGCCCACTACACTCTTGTTTCTGCTTTAAAGCCTGACTCACTTCTTCCAGTACTTGCAAGATTTTTTCAGAATAACAAGGCTCTGTAATACTCAGGGCAATTAAACTAAAGCTGGTTGATAGACCTCTGTAACAGACATGCCTGGTTTCAACACACTAACACAATTGGAAAGTGTACAATCAATGCAACTTACATTAAATACTGCAGAAGAAACAAAAGTCATTTTAACTTGACAATTAAAAGAACCTTAACACATGCACTAACACTAGTTTGAAATCCAGATAATGTCCCAACTTTATCTCTTGCTAACATAACATCATAGAGAACTGCAGCTAACTTCCAAATATGTTTCTGAAAGTGTCCAGAACAAGCCTTCCAAATGAAGAATATTATTTCCAATATTGCATTGATTTCTAGACCAGTCCATGATTGAGTCTGAAAAACTGGTCACATTTAAGAAAAATACAAGGGTCATTGTAACTTTTCTTTTTGATTCTCTGTCCACAAGGCTTAAAAATTTTTTCCATCTGGGATATAGGAAAGCAAAAGTGGTTCAGGAACATATGCCAATATAGCTTCACTGTCAACATTTTCAAGGCACTCAGCAAGCCCACAGGTCAGCCTCATTCTTGGTCCAGGCATCAGCATGTCTCAACAGTCAATCTAGCAGCCACCATGCTCCTTCAGCATCCTGCAGAAAAAACATGAACATGCCTTCTTCCCCATATTAAATACCTGATCGGGATCATGCCATATGCCATTAAGTGCATTCTTCCTTTTCACCTATGCATAATTATGCCTAGTAGTAGACTACCATAGATACTCAGCAGTGAGTGTCTAGAAATCCCTTAAATAAATGCAAGAAAACACAAAGAAGGAATTAAACAAAAACATTCAGGATCTGAAAATGGAAATAGAACCAATAAAGAAAGCTCTAAGGGAGACAACCATGGAGATAGAAAACCTAAAAGAGATCAGGAGTCATAGACACAAGCATCACCAACCGAATACAAGAGATAGAAGAGAGAATCTCAAATGCAGAAGATACAGTGGAAAATACTGACACAGTTGTCAAAGAAAATGCAAAATGCAAAAAACTCCTAACTCAAAACATCCAGGAAATCCAGGAAACAATGAGAAGACCAAACCCAAGGATAATAGGTACAGATGAGAATGAAGATTCCCAACTTAAAGGGCCAGTAAATATCTTCAACAAAATTATTAAGGAAAACTTCCCTAACCTAAAGAACAAGAAACCTACAGAACACCAAATAGACTAGACCAGAAAAGAAATACCTCACATCACATAATAATCAAAACATCAGATTCACAAAACAAAGAAAAAATACTAAAAGCAGTAAGGGAAAAAGGTCAAGTAACATATAAAGGCAGACCTATAAGAATTACACCAGACTTCTCACCAGAGACTATAAAAGCCAGAAGAGCCTGGACTGACATCATACAGACCCTAAGAGAACACAATTGCCAGCCCAGACTACTATACTCAGCAAAACTCTCAATCACTATAGATGGTGAAACCAAGATATTCCATGACAAAACCAAATTTGCACAATATCTTCCCACAAACCCAGCACTTCAAAGGATAATTGATGGAAAATGCCAACACAAGGAGGGAAACTACAACCTAGAAAAACCAAGGAAGTAATCTTCCAACAACCCCAAAAGAAGATAACTATACAAGCATAATTCTACCTCTAATAACAAAAATAACAGGAAGCCACAGTCATTTTTCCTTAATATCTCTTAACATCAATGGTCTCAATTCCCCAATAAAAACATGCAGACTATCAGAATGGATACACAAACAAGACCCAGAATTTTGCTGCATACAAGAAACGCACCTCAGTGACAAAGACAGACACTACCTCAGAATGAAAGGGTGGAAAACAATTTTCCAAGCCGATGGTCCCAAGAAACATGCTGGAGTAGCCATTCTAATATCAAATAAAACCGACTTTCATCCAAAATAAATCAAAAAAGATAAGGAAGGACACTTCATATTCATCAAAGGAAAAATCTACCAAGGTGAACTCTCAATTCGGAACATCTATGCTCCAAATGCAAGGGCACCTACATGCATAAAAGAAACTTTACTAAAGCTCAAAACACACATTACACCTCACACAATAATAGTGGGGGATTTCAACACCCCACTCTCAGCAATGGACAGATCATGGAAACAGAAACTAAACCGAGACACCTTGACATTAACAGAAGTTATGAACCAAATGGACTTAACAGACATCTATAGAACATTTCATCCTAAAACAAAGGAATATACCTTTTTCTCAGGACTCCATGGTACCTTCTCCAAAATAGACCATATAATTGGTCACAAAACAGGCCTCTACAGATACAAAAAGATTGAAATAATCCCTTGCATCTTATCAGATCACTTGGACTAAAACTGGTCTTTAATAATGACAAAACCAATGGAAAACCCACATGCACATGGAAACTGAGCAACTCTACTCAATGATGACTTGGTCAAGGAAGAAATAAAGAAAGAAATTAAAGAATTTTTAGAATTTAATGAAAATGAGGACACATCATACCAAAACTTGTGGGACTCCATGAAGGCAGTGCTAAGAGGAAAACTCATAGCTCTAAGTGCCTACAAAAAGAAACTGGAGAGAGCACACACTAACAACTTGACTGCACAACTAAAAGCTCTAGAACAAAAAGAAGCAAATACACCCAGGAAGAGTAGAAGGCAGGAAATAATCAAACTCAGGGCTGAAATCAACCAAACAGAAGCAGAAAGAACAATACAAAATATAAACAAAACCAGGAGCTGGTTCTTTGAGAAAATCAACAAGATAGATGTACCCTTAGCCAGGTTAACCAGAGGGCACAGAGACAGTATCCAAATTAATAAAATCAGAACTGAAAAGGGAGACATAACAACAGAATCTGAGGAAATGCAAAAAATCATCAGATCCTACTACAAAGGCCTATATTCAACAAAACTGGATGAAATGGACAACTTACTAGACAGATACCAGGTACCAAAGTTAAATCAGGAGTAGACAAACCATCTAAATAGTCCCATAACCCCTAAGGAAATAGCAGCAATCATTAAAAGTCTCCCCACTAAAAAAAGCCCAGGACCAGATGGTTTTAGTGCTGAATTCTATCAGACCTTCAAGGAAGACCTAATACCAATTCTCTTCAAACTATTCCACAAAATAGAAGCAGAAGGAACACTACCCAATTCGTTCTATGAAGCTACAATTACACTCATACCCAAACCCCACAAAGACCCGACAAAGAAAGAGAACTTCAGACCATTCTCCCTTATGAACACCAATACAAAAATACTCAATAAAATTCTAGCAAACCAAATCCAAGAACACATCAAAACACTCATCCATCATGATCAAGCAGGTTTTATCCCAGGAATGCAGGGATGGTTCAATATTTGGAAATCCATCAATGTAATCCACTATATAAACAAACAAAGAAAAAAAAACACATGATCATCTCACTAGATGCTGAGAAAGCATTTGACAAAATTCAACATCCCTTGATGATAAAATTCTTGGAAAGATCAGGAATTCAAGGCCCCTAGCTAAACATAGTAAAAGCAATTTACAGCAAACCAGTAGCCAACATCAAACTAAATGGAGAGAAACTTGAAGCAATCCCACTAAGATCAGGGACTAGACAAGACTGCCCACTCTCCCCCTACCTATTCAATGTAGTACTGGAAGTCCTAGCCAGAGCAATTAGACAACAAAAAGAAGTCAAAGGGATACAAATAGGAAAGGAAGAAGTCAAAATATCACTATTTGCAGATGATATGATAGTATACTTAAGTGACCCAAAACTTCCACCAGAGAACTCCTAAACCTGATAAACAACTTCAGCAAAGTGGCTGGAAATAAAATCAACTCAAACAAATCAGTAGCCTTCCTCTACATGAAAGATAAACAGACTGAAAAAGAAATTAGGGAAATGACACCCTTCACAATAGTTGCAAATAATATAAAATACCTTGGTGTGAATCTAACCAAGCAAGTGAAAGATCTGTATGACAAGAACTTCAAGTCCCTGAAGAAAGAAATCGAAGCAGATCTCAGAAGATGGAAAGAGCTTCCATGCTCATGGATTGGCGGAATTAATATAATAAAAATGGTCATCTTGCCAAAAGCAATCTACAGATTCAATGCAATTCCCATTAAAAATCCCAACTCAATTCTTCACAGAATTAGAAAAGGAAATTCTCAAATTCATATGGAATAACAAAAAACCCAGGATAGCGAAAACTATTCTAAACAATAAAAGAACTTCTGGAGGAATCACCATCCCTGACCTCAAGCTGTACTACAGAGCAATAGTGATAAAAACTACTTGGTATTGGTACAGAGACAGGCAGGAAAATCAACGGAATAGAATTGAAGACCCAGAAATGAACCCACACACCTATGGTCACTTGATCTTTGACAAAGGAGCTAAAACTGTCCAGTGGAAAAAGGACAGCATTTTCAACAAATAATGCTGGTTCAACTGGAGGACAACATGTAGAAGAATGAAAATTGATCCATTCTTATCTCCTTGTACAAAGCTCAAGTCTAAGTGGATAAAGGACCTCCACATAAAACCAGATACACTGAAACTAATAGAAGAGAAGGTGGGGAAGAGCCTCGAATACTTGGGCACAGGGGAAAAGTTCCTGAACAGAACTCCAATGGCATATGCTCTAAGATCAAGAATTGACAAATGGGACTTCATAAAATTGCAAAGTTTCTGTAAGGCAAAGGACACTGTCAATAGCTCAAAATGACAACCAACAAATTGGGAAAAGATATTTTCCAATCCTACATCTGATAGAGGGCTAATATCCAATATATACAAAGAACTCAAGAAATTATACTCCAGACAACCAAATAACCCTATTAAAAAATGGAATATAGAGCTTAACAAAGAATTTTCAAGGGAAGAAACTCGAATGGCCGAGAAGCACCTAAAGAAATGTTCAGTATCCTTAGTCATCAGGGAAATGCAAATCAAAGCAACCCTAGATTCCATCTCACACCAGTCAGAATGGCTAAGATTAAAAACTCAGGTGATAGTAGATGCTGGCGAGGGTGTGGAGAAAGAGGAACACTCCTCCATTGATGGTGGGACTGCAAGATGGTGCAACCACTTTGGAAATCAGTGTGGCGGTTCCTCAGAAAATTGGACATAGCATTACCTGAGGATCCAGCTATACCACTCCTAGGCATATATCCAGAAGATGCTCGAACATATAACAAGGACATATGCTCAACTATGTTCATAGCAGCCTTATTTATAATAGCCAGGAGCTGGAAAGAACCCAGATGTCCTTCAACTGAGGAATGGATTCAAAAAATGTGGTATATTTACACAATGGAGTATTACTCAGCTATTAAAAACAATGAATTTGAGAGGTTCCTAGGTAAATGGATGGAACTAGAAATCATCATCCTGAGTGAAGTAAGCCAATCACAAAAGAACACACATGGTATTCACTCACTGATTATTGGATATTAGCCTAGAAACTTGAAATGCCCAAGATGTAACTCACAGGCCACATGAAGTTCATGAAGAAGGAAGACCAAGTGGGGTGCTTCGGTCCTTCTTAGAAGGAGCAACAAAATACTCAAGGGAGCAAATATGGAGACAAAGTGAGGGACAGAAACTGAAGTAGGGGCCGTCTGAAGACCATTCCACCTGAGTATCCATCCCATGTGCAGTCACCAAAGGTAGATGCTGATGTGGAAGTCAGGAAGTGCATGCTGATAAGAGCCTGATATGGATGTCTCCTCAGAGGTCTTCAAGAGTCTGACATATTCAGAGGCAGATGCTCACAACTAGCCATGAACTGATAATGGGGTTCCCAATGGAGGAGTTATAGTGAAGGCCATTGGAGCTGAAAGGTTTTGTGGCCCCATGAGGAGAGCAACAATACCAACCAACCACAGCTCCCAGGGTCTAAACCACCAGCCTGGGAGCACTTAGGGAGGTATCCAGGGCTTCAGCTGAATAAGTAAGAGTGGAGGGCCCTGCTGGGCATAGGTGGAAGAAGAGATCCTTGATCTCATGAAGGCTGGATGCCCCAGGGGGTGGGAATTTTGAGGGTGGGGAGGTGGGAGTAGAGGGTTAGGTAGGGATTACATCTGCAGAGAAGAAGGAGGAGGGGTGAGGGGATAGGGGGTTCCTGGGTAGGTGGGGGATGGGGTAAGGGGACAACATATGAAATGTAAATAAAACATCAATTAAAAAAAAGAAAATGACTTTGGGCTAGGACAGGGAAGTAGGCTCAGATATTTTGGTCATCTTGATAAGTGTTTAGAAACAGTGATCATGAGAGTGTTCATGAAATTTTGTTTATTGCTTTGCTTGTTCCTTGACTATTTGCATCCATTTTATTGCTAGTTCCCCAACCTAGAACTGGCCTTAATACTGGCATGTAAATGAAATGGTATAAAAGCAAAAAGGCAGAGGGGGGATGGGATAGGCAGTTTCTAAGGAGGGTAAATCAGCAAAGGGGATGGCATCTGAAATGTAAATAAATAAAATATCCAATGGAAAAAAAGAAAAAAAGAAAAGCCTCTGTATCTTGGTAATAATATGAACATGGAGCCCCAAATGAACTTGAGTACTTTGCTAACTTGCTATACAACTGAAAAAGTTATTCATTTTGTCTGAAATTTCTTCCTCATATACAGAATGACGACAGTAAATGCTCTTTAATAAGACGGTGTTGGGAACTCTCTCAATTAATGAACGATGAAGGTTGAAGACAGAGTATATACAGGAAGAGAAGAGGCAATGCAGACAGAGAGAGTAGCATCAACATAGCCTAGTATATTAATATGCTTATCATCAACCCCCACCATTGTTTACACCTAACTCACTACTTCTTTCTCTCTCTCTCTCTCTCTCTCTCTCTCTCTCTCTCTCTCTCTCTCTCTCCCTCCCTCCCTCCCTCCCTCCCTCCCTCCCTCCCTCCCTCTCTCTCTCTCTCTCTCTCTCTCTCTCTCTCTCTCTTTCTCTTTCTTTGTTTCTCTCATACACACACATACACACACACACTGGAGATTTTTAGTACTGGGATATAGAATACACTGGGAAGAAAATAAAAATATATAAACCTAGAAGAAATTTCTTGTTTGATAAGTAGTCTTCCAGTGGTTTCAAATGTACCTTGCATCTGCAAACTTCTTTTGTGTTATCCATGCCCAAGTTCTAATCTATTAATGACATCTATTCTAGTGACGCCTCTATAGCCAATAAAATATCATATAAGTGGTATGTATTGCTTATGAACTCAGTTTCAAGAAAAACAGCTGCCCTTTTTTTCACTTTTAGCAGTCTTGAAACACCACATAAGAACTCAAGAAATCTGGTGTGTGTTTCTCATAGAAAGGTTGAGGAGAGTGGGGCAAGAGTATGAATGACTTGGGTGTTCCAAGCTGCTATCTGACTTGATAATCTATACAGAATCTAACAAAAGCATTCAAACTACACAGTTATGAAAAATAACATTCAAAGGTTCCTAGCTAATTTCAATAAATTTAAGGTTGTTTTGCAGCAATAAGGAACTCCACAGAAAGACCAACAGCGTGAACTAACCTGGACCCCTGGCAGCCCTCAGAGACTGAGCGCTACCAACCAAAAAGAGCACACAGGGACTGCAATGAGGCACTTGTCACAAATGTAGCAGAAGTCCAGCTCAGTCTCTATGTGGGTCCCCTAACAACTTGAGTGGGAGCTGTCTCTAAATATGTTGCCTGTCTCTGAGATGCATTCTCCAACTGGGCAGTTGTCTTGTCTGGACACAGCAGGAGAGGATGTACATACCCTGCAGAGATTTGATGTGCCAGGGTGGGAGATACCCAAGAGACCCCCATCATCTCAGAGGAGAATGGAAAGGGGATAGGGGAAGGGTCTCTGAGGGAGGACTGGGTTGGGGAGAGAGTGATCAGAATGTAGAATGAATGAATGAATGAATGAATGAATGGAAAAAAGAATAAAAGCAGCACGTGATATAGATCCATGGGTAGTGTTCTATCCCAAAGGCTCTGATTTCAATCCTTAGTACCACATAAATTAGTGGTAGCACACATAGGCTTGTAATCCTATAACTCCTGAGAACCAAAACAGATGTTGTTTAAAGCAAAATCATTACCTTTTACCTCAGGTAATAAGTTATTATAAAATGTTGATAACTGTGTACCATAGAATGAAAAAGAAATACTAAGTGTCCTGTCTAGTTTTATGCCAACATGACACAAGTTAGAGTCATCTTAAAGGATGGAACTTCAATTCAGAACATCCCTCTATAAGATTCAGCTGTAAGCAAGCCTGTAGTGAAGTTTCTTAATTAATTACTGATGAGGGTGGGCCCAGCTGATGGTGAGTGGTGCCATCCATGTACTGTTGGTCCAAGGTCCTATAGAAAAGCAGGCTGAGCAAAGTTATGGGAACAAGCCAATAAGCAGCACCCCTTCATGGTTTCTACATCAGCTCCTGCCTCCTACATCATGCCTTCTACATCAGATCCTGCCCTGTTTGAGTTCCTTTCCTGACTTTGTTCAACAAAGAACAGTGCTGTGGAAGTGTAAGCCAAATAAGCCCTTTCCTCCCAAACCATTTTTGGTCATGGTGTTTCATCCCAACAATAGTTAACTCCAACTAAGACACGTGGGTACAAAGTTACTAAATTCTACATAGAAGGAATTAAGATGAATATGATAATATCAGTGGGTTGGTTTTGCATTGAAATAGTATCCTGTAGAACTGATGATGATAAAGAAGATACAGGAAAATAATTATAAAGCATAAAAGGACTCAGAACAGTTCTAAGTCACATTCCAGGTATCAAGACAGAGATAGCTCTTTTTTAAAAAAAAGAAGTATGATTTCTTACATTAGGACTAGGGGAACCTACCCCAAGAATAACTGAAAGAAAACACTGCCTTCTTCATTATTCAAAGGACATATTTTTAAGGACATATTTTTAAGTCTATAAGAAGTAAAAAGAGAAGAGTTCAGCAAAGTATTTTTAAGAAATGTGACAACACTACATTATACCAAAATAGTATATTAATACAATTTGTCAGGAGCTTAAATATAAAAAGAAACATAAAACTGGATAGATTCACAAGAAAAAATAAGAATACCCACATACCCATTCATTCTGAACCATCACGGAAATTCCTGTGAGGACTGTGGATATGCAGAGCAAAGAAATCAATCAAAGTTCCTTATAAAATTACTAACCCAACTTTTAGTGTGTATGCCTTTCTCTCTCTCTCTCTCTCTCTCTCTCTCTCTCTCTCTCTCTCTCTCTCTCTCTCTCTCTGTGTGTGTGTGTGTGTGTGTGTGTGCGTGCGTGTGTATGAGAGAGACAGAGAGTAAATAAAATGCTTTAAAATTAGCAGAAGGAACACAAACATACCCTTCAATATATAAAGTTTATAATGAAATCACATCTATCTTTAATATAAAAGAAATCACTTAACAAGGATCATATATAAGACAACTTTTAAGTAAAAGCCAATTATGGGCAGGAAGGAAACAATAAAAGACTAGAGAAATGAAAGAACATGAGTTAAAATGAAATACAAGTAGAAATAGACATAGAGAAAGAATAAAAAAAGTGATTACTGGGGCTGGAGTTCAGTAGTTACGAATGTTTCTTATACTTGCAGAGGACTTTAGTTCAGTTCCCAGAACCCACATGGCAGCTCACAACTGTCTTTAACTACAGTTTCAGGGGATCTGGAACTCACTATGGCCACCAGGCTTGCATGTACTGCACATTCATACATGTAGGCAAAATACTCATACATATACAATAAATAAATAAATTTAAAAACTGGTTTTGAGTGGTCATTATATGTATACAACAAATCATGACAAAATATGACTGAAGGCCCATTTTTTTTTTGCCCCTGAGTCTATAAATTTGGGTGGGTTCTCTTCCATTCAGTATCACTTCCAAAGAAAGCTCAATGTTTGAAGACTCAGTAGATAGAAGCTAGGAACTATTGAAGGCTTGTGTGCTCACATGCCTGGTAGTTGGGGCTGCAACCTGGAATGTAATGACCCGTTCTGCCCCACGTTTGGGGGCCACTATGTCCCGGCTGGTTCAGGTCAGTCAACAGGGTCTAGCAAGAGAGAGAGTGGAAATGGAGGGGCAAGAGACTCAAAGAATAGAGACAAGACAGAGGGTCTGATCAAGTCTCTCTTTATTGAAAGGAATTCCTGGGTATTTATACGCTTTTCCACGTGCCTTGCCCTAGTGGACAAGCAGGGGAGCACAGCTGAAGGCACTATGTCACATGCTTTGAAGCATGGATACCACGTGTGCCTTGCAGCTGGGGACACTAAGCATCAAAACAAGATATGTGAGAAAAACAAGATGTTTATCAGAGTGTGCTCAGCTGTTGTGGGCTCTTGAAAGCAAGTCTCTTGTCAGGGTATATGGCTTGAGATGGCTGCAAAGATGATAGCCACTTTCTGCTAGTAGCCAGCTCCCAACACTGGAACACTTTCATAGGACTTCACCAGGACTTGAGATTCCTTACATACATTGAGCATAGTTTTTAAGAGAAGTCACCTAGGCATATCACCTTTAATAACCTAGGCATATCACCTTTAATAACCTAGCCCATTATGAGATCATATAGCCTAAGAAATGGATCATATACTTCATCTTCCCATGGAGAAAAGAATCTGATATTCTTTAGAGGCATATGCACTGTAAAAAATTTTTGTTCATCTTAGCAAATTCAGTCTGCCACAGGGAATGAGAACACATTCACAAAATTATTCATGGAACTAATAGAAAACCTATGCAATGATTAAGAAACATAACCATTTATATATAATTGGCATAAAGAAGATTGGAAGAATATTGAACCAAAAAGAAAAGTCTACAAAGGAATACAAATAACTGGAGGTCCAGCTAGTCAAGAGCACTGTTAATACTTTCAAATCTTTTATTCTATGGTTATCAAATATGTTTAAAATGTTGCTACTTCTTATAGAGATACAAATATGATTGTCAGATTTTATTTAGATGAGATTGTAATTTAATTAAAGTTTCCCTTTCTTTTCCTTATTGCAAACTATCCCATAAATCCCTTCCCACTCTCTTTGAAAATATAGTTGTTCTTTACTAAGTAATTTAACTAATAGGCTAATAGGCTTCAGTCAAGACAAGGACTAGATGCAATATATAAGCCAGATCTCCCTTCTGCATAAATGTATGATAAAAGAAATATTAGAAGGGACAAAAATGTTCATATCTATACAAAACATATCTGTATATCCAACTTAAACAGAAAATAGAGGAAGTAAGTCTAGAACTTGCAATCTCTGAGCAAATATGCTTTCCAATATATCAGGCAGCCTATCATACAATCAAAATAATATCCTTACCAGTGTGCTGTGACATGAATCTCACCATCCTAAATCTGAACTGCTGTAGTGACCTACAAAAGACCTTAACCTTTAGTAATAGCAATAAAATAATTGTAACATTTCAGCTGATAGGTAGATTTAGGTAACGGTAATAAGACTGCTAGCATTCCTTAATGAAAGCAGTATGAACCCTTAGAAGACCTTCTCCAGCAATTCCAGTTTCCATTCCCTCTGGTAATTAAGTATTTAGGGGACATAAGGTTGACTAATGGCTGACCTCCTGTGGTGCATGCTGGGGATAGAAATTTCAATAATACAGCTTTCTTAGAGTCATCCTTGCCCTTGTAAATAGCCACAATAAAGTGACTAATGCACCAAATAAGACTTAAACTTCTTTCTGTGGTTTATTACTGCCCTCAATTTGGGGTAGATAGAAGTTTCTTTATTTCTCCACAGGAAAAATTACACAATACCTAGAATATAGCCCTTAGGAGAAAAAAGTAAAATAAAATTCCCTAGGGTGATACCGTGCTTCAGTCAGATTGAGCTTCCTGCTCTCCCAAAAATACATAGTTAATATCGTATTATGAACTGAACTTTCCAAAAATGCCCACAATATTATGTCCCATCTGAAACAGTTTTCAAATAAATAAATAAATAAATAAATAAATAAATAAATAAAAACCTTCACATTGACTCATTGAAAGGCAAAGTGTAATTCTCATACCTTCAGTCTGAATTCAGACTGATGACTTGCTGGTAAGGATAGAATACAGATAAACTAATGCTGTGTAATTTGTAAAGGTCGTTCCTTTTTAAAATTTATTTTTATTTTTTAATTAATTATTTTATTTACTTACATTCCAGTCATTGCCCTTCCTTGTACTACCCACATTTCCTCACCCCACTCCCTCTCCCTCTTGCCTTTGAGAGGATCCTCCCCCTCTCTTCCCACCCTGGGTATCCCTCTTTCCTGGAGCCTCAAGTCTCTTGAGGATCAGGTGTATGCAAAGGTAGATCTTTAAAGGGGCTTAATATTTCTTGATTTCTGTCTCTGAATGTTGTAAATTAAACCCAATTTCCATTCTCACAGATAGAATGCCAAGTGCAGAATATCTGATCATTTGTTCTACCTAGCCCCACAGTTGACTTCTCCCAGAGATACATGAGCAAAAACATCTCCCAGTCACTCTAGTCACCAGCTCTCATGCAATTGAAGGCAGTTTAGATCTTTTGATAAGATCCAGCAATTATAGAACAAAAATAATTTGAATTCCATTCCACCATACCCCATCCCAATTCTTTACTCAGAGAATCCATAATTGGAAAAAAAAGAAAGTGTTTTACACTACTATATATCAGATGTGTGTTACATAGCAGATGATCAATGCATAGACACTTGACAGACACCTTCTCCTCTTTCCTATCTGCTTTCCACCCATACTTTCATGTCTTCTTTTACCTACAACTTTCTCTAGAAAGTCATAACCTTGTGATGACAGTCTAATTTTAAAATAAATTTCTACCCACTCTTCACCTAATTCAATTGTCCTATATAAAGAAACTGCACACCCCACCACATTCTCATATGCACCCATAGAAAGAACCAGGAATTTCAAATAACTGTGTGACATAAGCAAAGGGATGGAAGTCCTAAGAAAAGATTGAAGAAAATACTAGAAATCAAAAGCACTACAATAGAAAGGAAGGAAGAAAGAAAGGGAGGAAGGAAGGGAGAGGAGAGAAGGAGTGAGAGATGAAGAGAGCTAGAGAGTCAGAAGGGGGGGAGAGACTATGATTGAAAGAAATGCCTTTAATAGAGTCATTGGTAGATATAATACAGCCAACACAACCAAAACAAATCAGTGAATGTAAAGGTATGACTGGAGAAACTTCCAAGGACATGAACAATTTGTGCTGAAAATAAAGCATAAAGTGTTTTAAAAATTATAAATCTGAAAAAAATGGAACATGATATCCAAGAACTCTTAACTATATTATATTTTGGGTATAATTATTATTCTAATCTGTCATCTGTAGTTTCCAAAAGTAATTACAGATGATTAATGCAATATATATATATATATATATATATATATATATATATATATATATTCATTCATGTAGGAGGAAGTCTACATTATGCACCACACAGAGAAGCCTGAAGTGTTGACAAAAACTTCAAAGTCTAAGTAATAGAAATATGCTAATAAATAGGCTTATAGTGTGTATACTTCCATAAGGGAGAAAATATCACTGAGAAGGTTTCTGTAGTTTGTAAATAAAATTTTTTTTTAGCTATTCTTAGCATGATGGCATGT
This sequence comes from Grammomys surdaster, assembly GCF_004785775.1. Taxonomy (NCBI): domain Eukaryota; kingdom Metazoa; phylum Chordata; class Mammalia; order Rodentia; family Muridae; genus Grammomys; species Grammomys surdaster. The sequence goes on along the minus strand of NW_021604662.1, from coordinate 3,800,471 downwards.
TAGCAGAATGAATTTAAGGTAAATTCTCAATGCAAAGCATGGAAAACTGAAAACCAGAATAGGATTCTAAGAGGAGGATTATCCAACTTAAGCCACATGTTGAATTCTAGGTTCCCTCCTTTCAAAACATAAAACCACAACATTCTACAATACTAAGTTTTATTTAATTCATTCCATTCAAAATATCAACATCTAACAATGTTAAATATTATTAATGACATTTTACATTCTGGTTTCCATGCTGAATTTCCTAAAGCCTATATTTGTACTGCTCAGTAGTTCCATTTGGCTAAGGCTACTATCTTGGACAGCATACTTTTATCCTAGACCAGAGACACCAGAATAACCTAGGGGCTTGTTAAAGTACAGAATTTTGGATTTCACCCAGACATACTAAACCAGAATTTGCATTTTAACAGGATTCCACTCCCGGAGGTGATTCATGCACACTAAAGGTTGAAACACTCTGGTTTAGTATGACAGCATTCGTAGAGAAATGGAAGAGAAGAGAGATGGCAGTAGAAATCCAAATGTGTTCTATTAAGCTACCCATGTCATACAAATGCTGTTGATATTTGAACTGAGTTGGTCTTTGAACTCAATTTATATTTTAAAAAGTCCTAAAAATTTACGTCAAAAGCACTCACTGAGGTTTTACATTTTCCAGTACTACATGAGATAAAGTATGGACTAGCCTTAATTGAACAACCAATGCCCACTTGGAACAAGATCATTGCAGATGAAAATAACAAAACACAACACAACTGCTTGGTTGACTTTATAAAACATTATCTAGTGTTAGCCCACCTAATGCACATCTGCATCTTGCTGTTATATTTGTGTCATAAATGTACTTTCTAGAGCCTTGTTTTGGTGGCTATCATAAATATGCAATAATTGATCCTTGTATCCCTACCTTTATTTTCTTTTAGTATATGTTCTAATAATCCTAGGGATGTATTATTTTGTCATTTTTCAGATGCCAGGAGAATCCACATTTAGAGAATACTTTCCACTACATTGAAGTTCTTCATCTTTCATGATCTTCCTGGGAGATATTTCTGAGGAAATTCTCAGATGATGGTTACATCATTTTTTATGACTGGTGACAATCTGACTTCATAAGAGGCCTTTTTGACAGGTTACTAAGACTTTACAAGTTAACATCCCATAAATCTCCCACATTCCAAATCTAAAAATGTACACTACCTTCTTTCTACAAGCTGAAGCAGAATGAAATGCTTCTTTGCCTCTTACAAGAAAACACCAACATAATCTTGCTCAGTGTGTCTGATGTTTTGTGCCCACACCCTACTTCTCCCTTATAGCCTTAAAGAAAACATATATAACCTTTGATAGTTCAGAAAATCGTGTAAATCTCCCTCTGATGTTTAATAATTCCATTATTCTTACTGGAATGATGTGGCAGCCGGTAGAGACAGCTTGTGAAACTCAGCTCATGGGTAAATGTTCAGTCTCATGCTGTTTTAACAACATTGGCTCCATCATCAGTGCAAATAGAAACAGTGGAAAGAATATGAGGAATGAGATATTTATTTGGAATTTCAGCTGTGATTATGGTTCCCCCATTACATTGAAGGTGCACTTTCTGGAAGATGAGAAACCAACCCAGTGCCACAGAGTCTCCTGCGAGAGCTTACTCAATATTTGCTGGCAGTGATTATGATGTAATTTCATGAGGCAGCCATCAGTTAACAAACTGTGAATCTAAATCAGCCCTGATTTAACTTGCCCTTCAGGAAAGGTTAAAATATGGAGAAACTAAAAGAAAGCCTTTTTACAAATGTACTGCAGAATGAATGAATACAGTACAGAAGGTGCCCTTTTATACAAAATGGACCCCTTTAAAGATGGGTGTTATGTTTTCTCATTTTCTTTTTAGTGTCTCCTCTTAGTCTCAGCACAATCAATGCTAGTATAATTATATACAAATGTGATTAACTCTAGAATCTAATGCAGCTCTCTTCACCATTTCAAAACAAAGGCTGTATAGAATACTTGCTGGAGTTTGGCCTGCCAACTTACAACATTTTCAGAAATTTGGGCCTCCATTTTCTCTGCTGTCTTGACTATTCACTCACAAGGGATGCTTTCGCATCGCATTGTTCAAGGTTAGACTTGAAAATGTCTGTAGTACTGTATCTCAACCCTGCTTTGAATGTTAGAATCAAATGGAGTGGAGTGCTGGAGAGATTAAAAGTTCACAGAGATCTTGTAGAGGACCAGAGTTTAAATATCAGCAATGATAGAGGCAGCTCACAACCTGAGACACCAACTCCAGGGGAATCCTATGCTTGTGTCCTCCTCAGCCACCTCTACACACACACACACACACACACACACACACACATAAATAGATAAACAGATGCACAATTTTAAAATAAGATAAATCCTTTGTTAAAAAAAATCACATGAGGAGATTTCAAAAATCACCTACCAGCTTGCCTGTACCACAGACAAACTAAACAACAACTTGGGTGCAGCAGGATTCAACATCAATACTTTCAGAGCTTTAAGGGATTCTATGTACCTCCAGCAAAAAGCACTGGCCTACAGACACTTTGAACAGTTAGAGGCCTGAAGCTCTATCATGTGCACCCAGTATGGAAGCTCCCAAATATATAAATAACTATCAATAAACCTAAAGGGAGCATTCGACTCTAATACAATAATGACATTCTACTTTCAGCAAAGAACAGTTCATTTAAATGGAAAATCAACACAGAAAACAGGAGCTTTAACCTGTATCTGAGATCAAAAGGAATGAACAACTAAAGAACATTCTACCCAATATCTGCTATGTACTCATTATTTACTTGCACCTGGGATTCTCCAATATACAGCATACGATCAGATGAAAGTTAATCTCAACAAACATTTTTTACAGTGCTAAAGATCAAACCAATAGTTTTGCACTTGCTAAGCAGTGCTCTACCACTGAGCTACATCCAAAGCCCAATCTCAACCAACATTTTTTTTTAAGTCAAATTACATCAAATATTTTTTCCGACCAAAACACAACTAGAAAGCAAGAACAAAACAACAACAACAAAACAAAACTTTGTAAAGTACACAAATACATGGAAATGAAACACTTTACTTTTCAACCACTAGTGGGACAAGAAAACCATCAAATATGTCCTCCTTTAAAGTTTCTTGAAACAAACTAAAAGAGGCTAGGTCCTAGGCTAGGGAGATGTCTCAGTGGGTAAAATATTTGCCTTATAAGCATTAGAATCTGAGTTCAGATCCTCAGCACTCACATAAATGCCAAGTGGGCAGTGTATATCTGTAACCTCGACACCAATGAGGAGAGGAAGAGGAGAAAGGCAGATCCTAAAGGCTCACTGGCAAGCTAATATAGACAAAACAGCAAACTGCAGATTCACTGAGAGAGAATATCTCAAAAATATCGTGGATAATAACAGGAGAAGACACCTACCGCTGACCTCTGACTTGCACATGTGTGTGCATAGATAAGCGCACTGCACACACACACATACACACACACACAATTGAACACAAACGACCACACATAAAATTTTAAAATGGAAAATGAAAAAGCAAAGCAAGATAGGGAAAGCCCATGAGGTCGCAACCCTACACAAAGAACTATAGGCAACTAAAGAATGCTGAAACTGGGAGAAATAGTCCCACCCAGGCAACGTCACACTAAATACTTGTCCAATACCAAATGATCAGTTCTAAAACCATATATTATACATACTGAACATGATGAATGTTGGAATATACATGTAAATAAATACATGCATATACAAATATACATATATACACTTAACAACAATGTATGAAAAAAAACAGGCTGTAAATTGCAAAGGGAGCAAGGAGGGCTAGATGGGAAGGCATAGACAGAGAAAAGAGAAAAAGAATGATATAATTATATTGTAACCTTAAAAAGTCTTTTAAAAATCAAATGGACTCCTAGTATACCACAACCTATGGGATAAAGTAAAAAGCAGTATTGAGATAAAAGTCTACACCCATCAAGTCTCATCCAAACAGTAGAAAATACTCATACTGAATCTGAATAAACAAGAAAATTGGTAACAAATGAAAATCAAAATTAATCATAAGAATAAATATCAGAGTAAAAATTAATAAAATAAAAATTATAAAAATTGCAATGATCAACAAAAGAAGAGAGATAGTTCTTTGAGAAAAGAAACAAATCCTTAGCTAGATTAAGACAAAGAGAAAATATACAAATAAATACAATTACAGATGAAATGGAAACTATTGTTGCTGATTACAGAAATATAAAAGATCTTTAGAATATTATGAGCAAGCATATGGCAACAATACGTGATACTCTAAAGAAATGGTCAAATTCAAAACATGTATAGCTTGCCAGGGCTGAATTAGGAACAAAGAGAAAACTTGAACAGAACAACAACACTAATAAGATCAAATGGGTATTAAAAGCCTCGCAAAAGAAAAACCTAGAGCCAGATGGCCTCACTACTGCTTTCTACAAAATTTATAAATAGCTGGTACTAATTTGCCTGAGCTATTCAAAAAATTGTAAAGAAATTTTTTTCCAAAATAATTTATTTTTACACTGATGCTAAAACTAGAAAAGGACACATAGAAAGGGGAGCTACTACACAATTGTTGAGGGACATGGATGTAAAAATTGTCATCAAAGATATAACTAACTGATTCTTATAGTTCACCTCAACCAAATAATTTACAAATTTGCAAAGATTCAATTCAGGAAATAAAATAAACATACATAATATATCACAGCAGAATGAATTTGGGCAATACCATATAATAATATATGAATAAATATAGAAATGGCATTTGATAAAATTTAACAGACCTTCATGAAGAAAAGCACATCAAGTACAGTAGGAACCTATCTCTATATCAAAGAGGCTACTTCCAGCAGTCAATAGATAATATTTTACTAAATTACAATTGAAGCAGGAAAAGGTTGAAAACTTTCTAAGGTCTTAAACAAAACAACAGTGGCCACATTTGTTACTTTTATACAATATAGTTCCTAAAGTCCTAGAAAGTCCCAGACATGAAAAATAAATATGACATGATATCATATATAAAACTCTCCAAATTTCCATCCAAAGACTATGAGCTTAAATTAATTTAGTGAAGCTACAAGATAAAAGATCAGTATCTCTATATCTATAACAATACTATAGACCAATAGCAAACAGCTGAAATAGGAACTATGTAATCAATGTAATCAACTCTATTTATGACAGAGTAAAAAGAACAAAATAGGAAGAATTATACTTGATTTCAGTGGTACAAGGGATTGAAACCAGGGCCTCATTCATGTTGGCAATCACTCTACCAATAAGCTACATCTCCACTCACTATCAGGCATACTAAAATAAAACTATTGTAATCAAAATAATAAGATAGAGGCATAAAATTTAAATGGATATCCTAACCACATTTCCATGTTTATTATGGATTTTATAATAGATAAGCAACTCCCTTTTCCTAAAAAATGTATTGTCATTAAAAAGGCACAAAGATCAATAAAAAGGAATAAGGAACATAAAAAAAATTCATGCATTCAGAGACTACTTTGTTTCAGCAAAAGAACTCACAATTTGAACCTCAGAAAGATAGAAATATTTTCAATAAATGGTGTTAAGGAGATTGGATGTCTACATGCGGAAGCAGCATGGGGATATGTAAGGCTAGGGAATGAGTTAACCAAAACTGAGAGTGTATGAAAAAAAAAACTTAGATACCCACACTAGTTTATAAGCTAATTTTAACGTGTTTTTAAAAGGAAGCTTAAAGAAAAGCACCCCCATAGTAACAATACTACTTCCAAAAGAATGAGTTATTGAAAATGAAAATCTCAGTTCCATGCATGGGTTACTTTTTTAAAAAAAAAGGATGATCAACAAATGTCTTTTGAAGGAGTTCATAAACTGAGATTGAATTATCTCAATGGTCCAGTAATGTTGGAATTATGGGAAGCCCTGAGTTCAACCCCCAGCACCATTTGAAACAAAAGAATCTGTAATTTTAGCTTAAAGATTAGTCTGCAATGACTCATACCTGCTACTGCAACACCAATGCAATCACAGACATTAGGGAAATAAATGGATGTGGCTACATTCCAATATTCCTATTTACACAGACAGTAGCCTACATTTGTCACATAGGCTGTAATTTTTCATTGTCTGGACTGACACATACTACATGACCAGTGCAGTGGGCTGCTACTCTTGTAGGCATGGAGATCACCTCCCTGGGACATTGCATTTATCCCTTCTGTCTCAGTTCTTCCCTAAGCCTCTTCTCAAATGAATCAACTTAAAGAGTGTAGCACAGACCTACAGTTTCTAAGAAAGAAGAAAGTAGCAGGGATCTTCCCTTTGTCACATTGTCCCTATTGTCACAGCATGAGGAGAAAAGAAACCAGAGACTAAAGAGTGAGGCCAGGAGAGCACTATTCCCAGTGGTACACCACTTTACAGGAGCAAGCACCACAGACACTCAAGCCATTAGGGAAAAGTGGGAATTAAACCATGAGTTGTAAGGATCTGCCAAAATTACAGAGATGCAATAAATCATTACTGTCAACTGCTCAGCATGAGTAATAAAAAATCAATCCACTTAGCTAGAAACGAACTTGAAAATTGTGCTTTAAACAATACTAATGTGTAATGAAAATAAACAAAAAAAGAAGTTCTTCTATTTCATCTTTCAGGGAAGAACAGAGGAAAGTGATCCCAGGAGTTAATTTTCTTTTGCACCAAGGGAGCAAGAATCAGTGAGGAATGGCTGAGAGTCAGCAATTAAAAATAAAACTGAATGCAGTGATACACTCTTTCCTGTGGCTATTAAACTCTTTGGTGTTGTTCTTTTCTTGCAGGATACATTTCAAAGGCTCATTCGTTCCCAGGACCCTAAATTACTATTCTTTCATACTTTTGAAAAGTTATCTACACAGTAAATTCACTAATCATTTAATGATCACAACTACCACTGGCTTACCAAGTTTATGCTTATAGTTGGAAAAGCAGAGCCTAGGAAGCCACCATTCTTATCTCTCTCTCTCTCTCTCTCTCTCTCTCTCTCTCTCTCTCTCTCTCT
>NW_021604662.1:3752500-3793336 GCF_004785775.1 Grammomys surdaster | reverse complement strand
TCTCTCTCTCTCTCTCTCTCTCTCTCTCTCTCTCTCTCTCTCTCTCTCTCTCTCTCTCTCCACTGATTTTCCTAAATGAAAACCCCAGATTGCCTAACTTACACTTCAAGGAAAACTCACACATACCAATCATATCATTTTTCCCAATGGTTTTAAAGACATTGCACATTGTATTCACTATTGATATATTATTTAAAGTCAAATTTGCCTATCTTCATGTAGCTGTCAAAGACAGATATATATATAGTATCCAAGTGTCTTACTCATTAACTCCTCTTTTACAAAACTCCAAAATATTATCATTATTATAATGGGAAACCTGAAAGCTCTGTGACTTATTCAAATATGTAAACAGGCTTATGGGGAGAAAGAAAAAAAGATCAGAAAAGCTTATATTAATTCCACACAGTTGTTATAAGCAAAGCAATATAAAAGTAAAGAAAATAAATTCAAATGCTCAAATGGCTTCAAGTGCTGATTCAGGGCACATTTGCAGTTGTGGCACAGTATCTCCTCCCCAAAGATATGCCATGTCTAAAGCTCTGAAAAACTATACTTTACTTTAGATGAGATCGGCATTTTGTGGTTCAATTAAACACATTCAAGTGGAAACATAATCCTGAATTGGCATTACAGAAAACTTAGACCCAGTCAAAATGCAGAGTTGTGGTGCTCAGTCCTAAGATGCACATCTACAAAATACTTCCTCACTTAAGATTTAGGGAACATTGTAAAAGAGGTGATGGAAAGACTGTAAGATCAGGGAGTTTTTGGTGAGATTGTGCCTCTTAGTAAAGTCAAAAACTACATCCATAAAATTTCACCAACAGGACTACTTAAACATGACCTGAACAACAACAGTAAGCATGCTAAAGAGGATGGAGAAAGCCATGAGGCTTCAGCCTACACATACTACAGTCAACAAAGTGATGTTGAGAGCAGAAAAATATCATATCCTCCAGGAAAGAGCACACCAATTTTACTATCTAATACTAAATAATTATCTCTGAAAATATGTATACAAATAATATTATCATATATATGTGCATGTAACAATCGTTAATGAAAAAGAGCCATGAATTTGGAAGAAAGCAAAAAGAGGCATATAGGAGGGTTTGGGACAAGGAAATAATATAATTATAGTGTCTCAAAAATAAAAAAAAATTTAAAAGAGCCAAGATTATTAAAAATATTCAATGAAATAATTCCATGCTTCCTGGTACTACATTAATTACCAAGTGTGTCCGCTTTTCCTATTTACTCTATCTCTTTTCTCTGTCTACATGCCAAAGTTATGTTTATGTTGTTGTTATGGAGATCAAATTGGACCAGAATCTATTTCCTGCCTTTGATGATTACTCATTGGCATTGTGACTAGACCTCTCAGCATAGACTGTCCTTGTCATCATCTCAGAAATGATTTGACACATTTTACTTCCCCGAGGAAGGAGATTTCCCCTTTCAGCAGCAAGTTTTATTAGTCAAAGATGTACAATTCAACTCCAAAATGATCCATCTTCATTTTCACCACAATGACCTTTCTCTTTCTATGTGATAGTTTTTTTTTCTATCAAGAGTCTTATGCTACTATCCTCTGCAATTAGCTGGCCATGATTATGAGTGTGCAAGAATCTTGTTATCCTTTCAAACCCATGGATGGTTGGATATGTTCTGTCTTCTGTTCCACCTCTGGTCCTGTATTCTGCCTTCCTGTGGGTACAACCCTCATCATAATAACCCTGGAATGGCCTAGGAGTGTACCAATCCCCTTCATAATATTTTGCAGGAGGTTAAAGTTCTCTAAAGCCAAGGGAAATTACCCATCATCTCTGTCCCTCAATTCTCCTGCTTTGTAAAAATGCAGATGGAAAAAATTTATTTCTCAAAGCATTACTGTGAAGATTAAAAATACTTTCACATCTATTTAATTTTTTGAGAATTTTCAACATGTGGGGTTTATATCATTTCCATCCAACCTTCTACTCTAATTCCTTCTGTGTCCCTGTCCCATTACATCCCAAGTTTATAACTTCTTATTATTATTGTCACATATATATGCATGTAAATACAGCCTGCTGAATCAATTTGTTGTTCCTCATGTGAATATGTGTTTAGTACTGGCTTCTTGGGTTTGGATACCTACCAGGAAGCTCATCCTTGGAGAACACTGGTTCTCCCTCTTTTAACAGCCATTAATTTCCTGTACTTCTTCATCTGGAGAGGGGATCTTGTGATTTTCCCCCATCTACATAGACATGTAGATGTCACATAGACTCATGAGTTTGAATGGTTAGTCCATAGCAAATGGCACGATTAGAAGGCGTGGCTTTGTTGGAGGAAGTGTGTTATGTGGGAGTAGGTGCTGAGGTCTCCTGTGTTCAACCTATGCTTACTGTGGCACGTAGTCTCCTTCTGCTGCTGTGGATTAAAGTGTAGAACCCTCAGCTCCTTTCCCAGCAACATGTCTGCCTCTGTTCTACCATGTTTGCTGCTATGGTGATAATGGACTAAACCTCTAAATTGTAAGCCAGCTCAAGTTAGATATTTTTCTTTATAAGAGTTGCATTGAACATGATGTCTCTTCATAGCAATAGAACCCAAACTAAAACAGAAGTTGGTACAATAGTGTGTGTTGCTGTGACAGGCCTAACAATGATTGGGGAAGATTGTAGAAGGGCTTTGGAACTTTGGTCTAGAAAAGTCATTGAGTATTGTGATCAAAATGGGAGGTTTGGGGGAAGCTTGAAAGATAAGAATGTTGAGAGCAGTACAGAAGATGGAGGCCTGGCTTGGGAAGTTTCCAAGGGAAATTTAAAGACTCTGCCAGGGCCATTTGCTATTTTAAATAGAGAGTCTGTTGTTCTGATCAGCTGGAGCTGAGGAGCCATTTGCAATTAACAAGACACAAGAACTACTAGAGTGAAAGCTTTGCTTTGCTGGGAAACTTGATACTTGTTGGCTGAGAATTTATCAGTGATTAGAAAGAGACCAGCATCACTGAAGTGAAATCTTCTGGGAAGTGTTTCCTGAGAGCACAGAGAAGCTGTGTTCCAGAGATGGCCATGGTTGAACCACACATGGCCTGCAAGACTTGGGAATGTGTGAGAATCACCCAAGTGGTACTCATTTTGAAAGCATGAAATGATCATCTTGCAGCTTTGCATTGTAAGAGGCCAGGAGAAACCATTAGTGAAGGTGCTACCTTAGTAGCAGACCCAGGAATGAAGGGCTCATGGAGTCAAATAAAGGCTTGGCACCATGACAAGAGTCTATGAGAAGCTATTGGTAAAAGTGGAGCCCAATTGCAGCACAGAACTGCAGCAGTTTGGGAGATGCCAGTACCATGGAATGACCACAGCAGCAGCAGTGGAGTGGAGTCATCCAGAGCCTAGAATATAAGCTGTGTATGCTATAGAGGGTAAAGTATAGAAGTAACGCAAGCCCTTTGTAGAAGCCCAGAAGATCGTGAGTGGATCCCAGATATTGGACATTGGGTTGTTTATACACATACAGTTTGAGTTTACTTTGACTTGAGTGTAACTGTGCCCTGGTTTATCTATCTTGAAGAAATAACTTTAATTTATTTTTTATTTAATTTAATTTTGATTTTTTGCAGAAGCCTGCAGCTGAAAGACTTGGGAATTTTAAAAGAGACTCTGGATTTTTAAAGAAATTGGCTATTTTAAAGGGACTGAAATTTTAATGTGTTTGAATTTGTGAAGACTGTGGGACTTTCAAAGTCATTATGTTTTTAACAGAGAATCTTAGGAATAACTGTAAAAGGAAGGGTTGTGGCTGATAGTAATATTTGTGTGTCAAGTTGACAAGGGGTCAGTTATACTTGCTGGTTTTGTGTCAATTTGATACAAGCTAGAGTCATCAGAGATGAAGAAGCCACTGTTGAGAAAATTTCTCCATGAGATCCAGCTATAAGGCGTTTCTCAATTAGTGATCAATGGGAGAGGGCCCAGACCATTGTGGTTGGTAACATTCCTGGCCTATGGGTCATGGGTTCTTTAAGAAAGGAGGCTGATCAAGCCATTAGGAGCAAGTTAATCAACACAAATCAACACACACACACACCATGACCTTTCCATCAGCTCCTGACTCCAGGTTTCTGCCCTGTTTTAAGTTCCTATCCTGACTTCCTTCACTAATGGACTACAATAAAACCCAAAATAAGACAGCAGCTTGTATAGCATCTTCCAAAACTTTAGAGATAGTCCTCAGAGAAGACTCCAAGTCAGTTCCAATTCATTCCCCCCAATTCCTGTGTCTGAAGTGTGAGATACCTTCAGCAATAGGGCCTTACTTTCAAGTTCTGGAAGGTAAGCAAGGGCAACAATACTGTAAATTGTTTACTAAGGCTTTTTAAACTTACTGACAACTCAAAGGCATACATACATGTCACACATACACACACACATCTTCTTCTTCTTCTTCTTCCTCTCTCTCTCTCTCTCTCTCTCTCTCTCTCTCTCTCTCACACACACACACACACACACACACACACACACACACACTTTATAAATTTATTATTCACTTCCATAAACTATAAGAAAACATGTTACGTGGGGCAGTGGGCTATGAGAGGCAGCTGGGTACCTGATCGAGCAGGCTTTGAACCTCCAGACACCCTCAGGGATGGTAGGAGTTTGGCCTTGCTCTCTGGGCCCCTGGTTCCTTTCATATAGCCACAGCCCTCTAAAGCCCCTCCCAAAGAGAGGTTTGTGGCCACCAGTCACAAAACACAGGTAGAGGGCATGACACAGGCCACAGAACCTCAAAACATCTCCATATTCATGAGATACTTAAAGGTCAGAGGGCATAGCCAATTAAGCATTCCTTCTCAGACCCTCCTCCTTTCAAAAGTTATTTAACCTCAGGCCCACCTCGAGAACACAGGGTGTAGCTTCATCCATTTTCTGCATTGACAATAAACATTTTAAGACCATGGACTACCTCTCCTCTTTGGGCCCTGCTGTGGGGAACCATGGAGAAGGCCTTCAACTAAAGAGCTGCCTTCTCGCTAAGGTCCAGCCACAGAGGCCTCCAACTCAAGCGAGCAAGCCCAGCCAGCTATGACCCAGCCAAATGAGTCGTCGTGAGCTTGCCCCTCTGTTGTGGGATGGTCCAACCCATACACCCCCTGTCACAGCCCTTTCACAGCCTCTCAGTGGTGCCTGAGAGCCCAAGAGCTGAGACTAGTAGGTTCCTGGCCGCCTCCTGACCTGAGGATCCTCAAACCAAGAGCTCTGCCCCCCATGGGATCTCAGACTGTGTTCTCTCATTCCAGAGAGGAGCCCCAAGGCTTCTCACAGCCCAACCTCCTCCACCTGGTGCAGGGTAGAGTGAACACAGTCAAATTCTCTCACCTCTGCTGCCTTGAGCCAAGGCTCCAGCCCCTTGGGGGGACAGACATGGGACACACAACTCAACTCACAGGACCCATGCCCACATGCACCACAGCCCAACGATGTTATAATTAAAACAAATGTATACAGTTCGTTAATTTGGCTCAAAATATCTTCAGAATGAAGATACACCACATACATTTCTTGGTACATGTATTTCTGAGTTGTAATATAGGGAAATAACATTCCTCTAAAATAATTTTGGCAAATTCAGTGTCAAGAAAAACAACACTGGGAACAGAACCTGGTTCCATCAAAGCCAGTTTTTTCTCCATGTATTCATACTTATATCTGACAGCTTATTTATTTGCATTTATTCTATCACAAAGTAAAGAAAAGAGATGAAAGGGAGGTCTGTTTTAGCAGGTAATCACTAAGATGCTCTGAGGACCAGATACAGATTCGTGACTAAAAAGGCAATCTGCAATTAAAAACGATGGCTACAGTGAAGTAGCACCATGAGGTTCCATAGGTAAAAAAATACATTATAAATATTTTTCATCATCTTGCTTACTAACCACTGTTAAAATGGCCTACTTTTTGTGAATCCTTTTTCCAATGCCAATGTTTATAAACCTATCTTTTTATTTAAAAATTAACACAATATATTTTGACTACATATTCCCCTCCCCCAAATAGTCCTACATACCTGTCATCTCTCTTCCCACCTAGCTTTATGTGTTTTCTCTCCCCCCCCACCTCTCCTACTCCTTCCTCTTTCTAAAAACACAGAAAATGAAGGGAAAAACAAGCAAAACACAGTAAGACAAAAATACCAAAACTAAAACAAAAAATCCACAAAAGAAGCATGAAGTCTATTTTGTACTATCCAACCACTCTTGAGTATGGTGCTTGCCCTGGGAATTGTTGATATGGCAGGTGACACCTCTTTATATGAAACTGATTTTCCTCTTCTCCATATATATAAGTTGCAAGTAGTTTTTTGGGTAGAGGTGGAATTTTGTGTCTATTCTTCTTCTCAGTGTGTGGATTTTGCTTGTTTTGTTCCTGTACTGGTCTTATGCATGCTGTCACAGGCTCTGATATTATATGTTCATTGTGTCTGGAAGGTACTGTTTCCTTGGTATCATCCATTGTCTCTGGGTTCTTACAATCTTTCAACTTCCTCTTCTGTATAGCTCCCTGACCCCTGAGAGGGCAAGATTTGATGGAGATATCCCATTTAGGAGTGAGTGCTCCAAAGTTTCTCACTCTCTGCACATGGTTCAGTTTGGGGTCTCTGTTAGTTCCCACCTACTGCAAGAAGAAGCTTCTCTGATGAGGAATGATAAAGGCCCTGATCTATGTGTATTTTATTGCATGTTCTTTTAATAAAGAAACAGTATTGTTTTACAGTAGGGCCATGACCTCTCTATTTTCAGAATTTTGTCCATGTTAGCAATGTCAGGTATGAGTTATCCAATCAAAATTAGTTGGTTGCTCCCATAACATTAGTGCCATTATTTCACCAGTATATCTTGCAGGCAGATCATTGTTACAGGTCTCAGAAATTATAGGTGGGTAATATCGATGATTACCTTTATCCTCCTGTAGCATGCAGAGTACTTCCTGGCACCATGAATGGTAAAGCATCTAGTTAGGCACCATGTCAACTTATCTGTATTTGAGGACACGTGTTAAGTGCTGTCTTCAAGAAAAGGGCCTTATTATCAGGGCTTGGAGAGGCAGAGCAGCCTTTACAACAGCCTGTGATGTTTGGGAGTGGGATCTATGTGACCCTTTGGCCAATAACCCAACAGAGTGAAACCCATTCCAGGAACTAGAAGTTTGACTTGGTGTCAAATGTCTAGTAAGAGCATTGTCTCCCCCATTATAAAGTATCTTCATTTAAATTCTTTTCTTATATGTTTGTATTTTAGAAAGCTTCTACAGTGGGTTTCCATATGGCTTTTAAAAGCCATTAGTATTAACTGATGTTTTTAAACTTGAAAACTCTTATCTCTTTGGGGGAGAATGAAGTGGTTTGGGAAAAGCATAAATTTGGAAGATTGTATGAAATGTAACTTAATCTGTGTGAAGAAAAATTATCTACTTTGAAGAGATAATTTCACAAGTGGAAAAGATGTCTACAGGAAATTATTTATTTTTTACCAAGGCACTGTTTATACTAATAAATAAAATAGAAACCAAAACAGGATGTGTATAAATAAGAGAACTAAATTATGTGGTCATTAAAAGTCCTGTTGTGAATCTGTATTTGTTGCATGAGATGGTGTCCATGAAATAATGATGAATGAATGAAACAATAAAAAGAAAAACCTGAAAAGTCATCTTATTGCCCACATAATACATTTTCTTTATAAATTTGATAAAGCTGGAATGCTATGTAGTATTTTGAAACGATCAATCATAAACAATATAGTTTTATATTTAATTCACAGTACTGAGAATAAAAGAAAATAGAATAAACTAGTTAAGGACATAGCAATTAGGAAATTTAAAAAATGCACAAAATCCAAGATATATTTTTTTTTCAAGAAGAGGTAAATAAAAAGACAAGTCAACATATTTTCATCAACATTAACAAAATCATCACTGTAGTAGAGATGCTATATATGTGAGAGATGGGTAGGAAATCTCTGTCCCTTCCTTCTCTTCAAGCTTCATGTGAATCTAAAAGTACTTTTAAAAATAAAGTCCTTCAGTAAAACATACATAAATATTTTGTATGTATAACACTGGGAATTATTGTGAAGGCTTGATGCATGCTAGTTAAGCACACACACACTACCGATGAGCAACATCTTCAGTTTTATCAATTTTAAATGACTGCCCTTGGTCAAGGCTGTGAGATAGAGAATAGGAAAGCAAAACTGAAGAAAGCATAACAAACTAATAAAAGGGCTATGTAGAAAGAATCTCTCATGTACAGTATAGAAGCATCACCTGTCAAGGAAAAGCTGTTGGCCAATGAGCTGAGGCAAGATTAGAAGGTGAGAAATCTTGCATAGAGAGATAGGATCTGAGATAAAGTCAGGCGCAGGAGAAGATAGCTGGACATATGAAACTGAGGGGAGATAACCAACCATGTGACACACATAGAATAGAATATAAGTGACGAGCTAGTTGGGTAAAAAGCCCAAGCCTGTAGCCTAGGCATTTATTCATGCATAAATAGCCTCAGAATCATTCTTTGGGAACTGACAAACTGAAAAGTGCAGTAACAAGTGGCATCCATCTTGTTTAGCATGTAATCCAAGCTTAGCTAAAAATTCAAGCTTAGAACAAAAGATTCAGGTATTAGAAAAGCATCGAATGAAAGATGCTCCTTGAACAGTTTCCTAGCTGGGAGAAGAGAACAAGTAGAAGTCAGTTAACATCATTAACAAGGCAGGACCTGGAGCCTCAGATTCTTCCCACAGACAAAAAACTTCCCAGAACTGGGGCAGATAGACTTAAATCCCAGCTGGTGCCCATGGGTATGAAGGTTGGCTCTCACAGAAGGGCAAACAGCAGCTCCAGCCCCCAAACTGGCAAGAACACCCTGCTAAACTAAGCCAAAGGGGCAGAACTAGATGTCATAGACATGTTGCTGCCTGAGGATCCTGTAGACACACAGAGGGACAAAAAGAACATTTTACAGGAGTTTTGAACTGGTAGTGTGAAAGTTTGCAAACACTAAAAGAGAAGCAAATATTTCATCTTGAAATTAATAAAATGAAGCCCTTAAAGAGAGAAATAATTAAAAAGAATAAGCTACATAAGGATAGAAAAGAGTTTAAAGAAAATTAAATACAGGTAAAGATATTTAAGTTTAGAAAGCATTAAGAGAGAAATAAACACACACAAAAGATAAAGTCTCTGAAGAAGAGAAGGAAAAATAGAAAAAGGGTTGTAAAGGTTCATAGATGCTAAAGAAAATAAAGAAACTGAACATACGCAGTCATATAAATACTGATTTAAATATAAAAAAAATAAACTCTCCAAAGATAGGAGAGAGAAAATAGAAACAAAGTCTTCAAAGAAAGAAAAATTCCTTCTCAAAAAACAGAGAGCGTTAGAGATATTAAAAAAGAAAATACTTTCCATGTTTAAAAAATGGAGGATACACTGAGGAAGGCATTTGGACCCATATAGTTTTATTTTGACTGACAGTATTAAAATAATTATGTGTTGAATAATGATGTAGTAAAGACTATATCCTCTTTTAAAGAAAACAGAATAAAACAAGATGAAGAGAGGATTGAATGAATGCTAAGTTACAGGCCGTAGGACAGAGATGAGAGGATTCTTTAAGTCAGAGTAAAGAATCTTTAAAAGAATCCAATCTGGAACCTACAGTGAGAGCAAACAGTGTGGTTCCAGATGAAAAAAAATTCCACAAAGGCTTGAGAAATTAGAATGGCAACCCATAGAGATGCAATATACTGAGTTAAAAAACCCAGATTCTGCTTAATGATGCTACCTTAGGGCAATGTCATACAATAGCTTGTGTGTTTTATTCTACAGAGCTTGGAGAATTAAGAGACATCTATATGTTAATACATCATACAGTTGATACTCACAATTTCAATATGTTTCTGCCTGGAATTCTGAAAAGATGATTCTAAGATCGCCCATTTATAAGATATAATATCTATCTTGGAATTCCTTTGCATATTAATCTGATGATGCTCAAGCATATGCATCCAGTAGACTAGAACAACTTTTTACATAATATAATATCAAACATATTTTACATGTATATCTCACAATTCTTCAGGACAAGCAATTGTAAAGAGATTTAGCAGAACTTTAAAGGAAATCCTCATTAAAAGGAGGAGATATAAATACCGGAAGAGATAGATTATATAATGGTTTATTGACTACATTTTTAAATGTAAATGAGACAGATAACACAGCTGCTGAGATACACTGGATTTTAGAAAGTACTGATTATTTAGATCAGCCTATATATATATGTGATAATCTCAGAATAGAAGGAAGAAAATGTGTTAAATTGGAAGAGAGTTTTTTTTTTTTTACCTTTTTTTCTTCAGGAGAAGGAAAACTATGGATTCCTTCAAAACTAATAAAAATGAAATTTTCCTATGGAGGTCCCTGAATATGTTGGCTGCAGTCAGGAAAAAAAAATAAGCAGACTGTCAAATCAGGTCACATGTATTTCTGGTCCCTCTACATGGGCAGAGCTAAGCATGTAGTAACTATTGTTGGCTCCAGAATCTTCAGGACTTATCATGCCTTCCTTTCAAATAACATGAGTACAAATGAAGTTTAATTGTAAAAATCCAAAGTAATTTAAAGAAAAACAGATGTCTTATCTGCTTGAACAGAGAGCAGAGAATCATTTTTAGCTGATTGTTCATACCATACCTTCCACATGTATTCTAATGCAGAACTGTATAATACCTGTGGGAGTTTATGTTTACAAATACCAATGAAGACTCTGACAAGATTTGTCCTCAAGGATGCTGAAAAAGATTCTGAGATGCTGAGACAAATTTATGCCAGCATCCTGTTTCATCCAACCTCAGACTACCTCATTAGCTATTTCATTAAAATTTCTTTTCAGTATAGATTCAAAATGGCTTACCTCAATTGGTTTAGCCTTTCAGACTGTTCAATCAGGATTTTATTTAGCCAGGCACTTTCTCAGAACACAGAGACTGGACAACAAATGTTACAGCTAGCTTCCTTAAGACTGGCCAATATCCCAATTTCCTTTGGGGCCCTAAAAGAAAACAATACCCCAAGATGTCAGGAAGCAATTTTAAGAGAACAACACCTCATTCCCAAAGAGCCAAAAGGTGGGGTGGGAGATTTTTGGGGTCATCCAATGGCTAAGTTGTTAATGGTCTTAGTAAGGGAGGAAAGAAAGTAAAGGAGATTAGATTCAGGAATATCTTTCTCTCTTTTTCTTTCTTTTTACCTCTTTCTCTCCTATCTAATGTTATGGGAAAGATGGGGAGAAGGGATAAAAATAATAAAAGTGGGATATAGGAATGATAAGTTAAAGGGTAGAATATTGAATCTACTTTTAAACAAAACAGCATTAATAAGCCAAATATTTTACATTTTATATTGACACAAATATAAGGTTATATTTTGTTACAAAATACTATGTATATATGTTTTAACTCCCATTTAAAGTGTTATACATATGCAACTGATTTCAAAGTGCAGTGTGAAGTTCTAATCCTTTTGGAAGCTGCTATAACAAACTGTTTAGGATAATTAAGAAACAGAAGTTAGTAGTCAATCAAACTTATTGGACATGTTAGATACTACTTTAGTTAATTACAGAAATAAGCTTCACGGTTTCAAAGTTAAACAGATAGGAGATAGTTAGACACAAGCACATATATAGATAGATGGTCTTCAAAAGCCTCAGAGATCTACATAATATGGCATTTAAAGGCTTTTCATGACAGTTAGATGTAAGTTCCTGGTAGTACCCCATTCTACTTCAAAGAAGATGAAAAGCAACGAAGAACCTCCATTTGGAGTTAGCTTCAAATGAGGTAAGCTAGTTGCCAGGCAAAAAACTGCATTTGTCTCAACTACAGACAAAATGCTTTCAAAACAGGACACAGGGAAGTCAGCTGCTGAGCTTTGCAAGGACAAAGTAGGCGAGTCTTTCAATATTCCTGCTTTATGAAAAAAAGATGTCTATCAGATATTCTGGGTCAGAAGGCTGAAGATGATGCTCCAATGACTCAGAGAAATCTAGGGTGTCTTTCCAGGCATCCGGCTGTCTCTGCCATTTCTATAGTTTTGGAAACCACTTGCTCTATACTTCCTGCATACTCAGGTAATATTTATCCCTTCTCAGGTCTCTGATAGAGTTGAAGACTGGATAGTCATAATCTTATGATGAAGCTTAACTTGTTTAGGATTTAAGAAAATATTTTAAGGTCAAATAAGATGTTTTTATGTTGGTAAAACAAGTTTTGATTAAAAAATTATTTAAGTACAGAATTCTAAACTCACCAAGATAGGATAGATAGTAGAGTACTTTCTCCAAGTTTATCAAATACAAATGGACTGGTCATTTTGAATGTAATTTTACTTGATATGTTTTCATAAGTATTCTTATTGCATATAATTTATTGATGTTAGAGAAATATCCTTTTATTGGACTAAAAGGATGAGATGTAGAAATGTAGAGAGAACCTCTTATGTAGTGTGGAAGCATCAGTTGTCAATAAAAAGCTGATGGCCAATGAGCTAAGGCAGTGTTAGAAGGTGGGACATCTGGCAGAAAGAGATAGGAACTCTGGGATATAGTCAGGCATGGGAGAAAATTTCACCCTGAACTCAGATTAGATTGACATATGAAGCTGATGAGAGGTAACCAACCATGTGGCACACATAGAATATAATATTAGGTTATATAAGTTATGAACTAGTCAGGTAACAAGTCCAAGCTTATGGCCTAGGCATTTAATCATACCTCTGAGTCATTATTAAGAAACTGGGGCATGGATGAAAAGCCTGTGGTTACAGAGCTAACTGATAACAACTTGCCCTGTACAATTACCCAATTTTCTGTATGTAATGTTCCCAAAGAGAAACCACAAATTTTAAAATAGGAACTATGCAAATATTTGAATGCACATGTGAAGAAATATTGATCAGATCACTTTATTAGTCATCTTCAAAGAAACAGAGGTGTGCTGGATTTAGAACTATTTAGACCGACAAGCATGTAACCTTGTACATTGCAAATTTAGAAACACAATTCCTACTGGGTTTTCTGTAAAATTTTTTGAAATGTTGTAGAATTTTCCCTTAAAAATAATCATAATAGATCAACAGTCATAACTCAGTGGTAGAGCACTTGTGTAGCATGTGGGAGACCACAATTCCATTCCCAAAACTGCAAGAAAGAAGGCATACTGATTCTTATTTGGGCTCCAACATGTAGAAAGCTTGAAGGGCATAACTTCCATCTTTGAGAGACTAATAACCTAGACGAACTAAATGGTAATAACTTTTCTTGGCACTATTTGAAAACTAAGTTTTCAGGGAATATTCCCATATTAAAATCTGGATAGTAAGCACATCCAGAAAATCATATGCAAGCTCTACTTACCAGGAACAAAAGCCACTGGTAGAGTTCCAACAATTTTGACAAATGGGTAAACAATGAGCATGGAGCAGTCTGAGAAAGTCCTGCATATAGTCTTAAAGGGGATCCATGATCCTAGGTAAGATCTCTTGAATGATAAAAAGCCAAAAAATTTCCACTAGAACTGGGACATGTTGAACACAAGAGCAATATCACTACAATGTATCCAGAGCTGTCTTCATAACAAATCATCTGTCTAGTAATTCACAAGAGTCTTGTCCCAGAGATCTTTTCATAACAACCCTTTTTAACCTTTCTGCCTTGCTTAATTGGGAACAGGGGCAGAACTGCATATGAGCAGAAAAACAGGCAATTATCACAGATCAGACACACAGGTCTAGCAAAAGACTGGGAAAAAAACTGCCAAATGCTTCACTTCCTTCCCTCATTATTGCCTTCCCACCAGGTTTATAACATTAAGAACAGTAGATGACAGCTGCAAGAGTTTGATAAGATAGATTTTAGCTGCAAGAGTTTGATAAGATAGATTTTTCTCTGAGAGGCACTTACAGACATGCAAACTCAACAGACAAGACAAAACCAGAGGCAATAGAGGAATTTGAAATCTCTCGGACCTATGGATACAACTAATATAAACCAAACCCCAGCTGCTACCCAGATTACATAAATTCCCACAAAGGAAGCCTATTTTATCTAGGGCAAAGCTTCTCGACCTTTCTAATGTTATGACCATTTAATACAGTTCCTCATGTTGTGTTGACTCCCAACCATAAAATTGCTTCATTGGTACTTCATAACTGTATTTTTGCTGCTGTTTTGAGTCATAATGTAAATAAATATCTTATATGCTATCCCTGTGAAAGGAACACTAATCTAAGTCCTAGTGCAGTGCATATCCAAATTTTGATTAAAAAGTTCAAGTTTTTAATTATGTGAAAAGGCAAGTTTTAAGTATGCGAAAAGTCAAAGGAGTCTGATATAGATACATAGAAGATAGATGATAGATAGATATTATAGGTATTCGTGTGTGTGTGTATGTATGTGTGCCTGTGTGTGTGTGTGTGTGTGTGTGTATGAATCAGATTTAGATATGATTCAGATATTGGATTTAAAAATCAGTGTATTAAAAACATTAAAAAGTATAATAAGGACTCTAACATAATTATGGAACATGCAACAAAAGATAAAGTAAGCAAAGATAAAAACTTTAATGAAAATCAAAACAAAATAGTAAAATCCAAAAGCATTATCATCCTTAATCCTGTACTGTGAGTTATCCATGGTGACTTTTCTCCATCGAGTCCAATACAGTAAGGGAGAAGAGAAAGGGAGAAACATTTTCAGCATCCACGAAAGTTGATAGCATGTACTCACAAATATAATGTGATGAGAATAGAAATTTGGCTCTATGATTTTCCTTTTATATTATCTCAGCTTAATCATGAAAAATATCAGACAATTTGAGTGACATTTTACAAATAAGCATACTATTAAATCTATGAATCATAATGTTAAGAGAAATAAGCCAGATTTCAAAACAACGACAATGAAAATTGCATGCTTTGTTTCACATATGGACTCAATATTTTACACAAATGTGAAGGGAAAAAGAGGGAGAAAAGGAGGAGTTGGAAGGGAAGAAAAGAAGGAAAAGAAGGAGGGAAGGAGCAATAAAGTAGCAAGAGAGAACATAAAGAGAAGCTTTTGTAAAGAGAAGCAAGATAAGCAGGAAGGGGAAAAGAAACAAAAGTGAGTAAAGTAGATTAACTAGGACCAAAATATGTGTAAGAAAATGTCCTAATAAAGCCCATCATTCTAGATAATGAACATACTTTAATAATTAAAAAAGTAAAGGGGGCAGGGAAGGTAATCTAAGAACCAGTCACAACCTAGATATAACTAAAGAGACATGATGACCTGATGTAATGTGTCATAGGAGAGGTCATGAACTACAAAAAGACATTAGGAAAAAAACAGAGAAAAGGATGGAGTTGGCCTTACAATCATTTGTCAGTACTGAGTTATTAATGATACAAATGCACCTTGCTTATAAGTGAGATTTCTCTGTACTCTCTCTACAATGATTCTGCGAACCCTCTCTGGAAAAAAAAAGGTTTATTGTTTTGGAATGATTGCTACTATTTTTAAGTTAACATAGCATTTGAAAAGCTTTTTCAGCAAGCAATATGGACAAAGAGTATTTATCCTGATTTCCCATCATTACGCCCATCTATACAAATACATCTGTCCAACTGAGCAACTCATTCACCCAGCTCCACATTGACAGATTCCCCAGCTGTCTCTATTTCTAAAGAAAGAGGTCAATTTCAATTGCAGACCTCAGAC
The DNA here is from genome assembly GCF_004785775.1 of Grammomys surdaster. Lineage (NCBI taxonomy): Eukaryota > Metazoa > Chordata > Mammalia > Rodentia > Muridae > Grammomys > Grammomys surdaster. The sequence continues at coordinate 3,777,523 of NW_021604662.1, read as the reverse complement.
ATGTCCCCTGGCTACATCTGCACACACAAGTGCTGCAGTCAAATTCACGAGATTGAGAAGTCATTCAGTAATTATCTGATTTAGGGGGAGAAAAAGCGAAATGGAAATAAAGGCAATAAGGTTTAAATGTTTTTGTTTTACCTTTAAAATTGTGTGGCTTTGGACTAAGCACTGTTACAAGACAGACTTGATTTGCAGTGTTGCTGACTAATCCTAACAAAAGCTATACAAGTTAAAAGTGAACCAAAGAAATTCCAAGAGTGGTGGCACACACCTTTAATGCCAGTTGTTACCATTCTGTCTAAACTCCACCTTCACAGTTACCTGGCAACATCCAGGTATGCTTCTCCTCACAGTTACCTGGCAATAGCCAGGTATTCCTGGGCCGTTATAAAAGGTGCTGCTTGCCCCTCTTCTCTCTCTTGATCTCCTGCTCTGTTGCTTTCTTGCTCCCCATCTGTCCCCTTGCCCCTTTGCCCCTTCCCCCTTCCCTTCCCCCCTCTCCACATGCTCATGGCTGGCCTCTATTTCTCTAGTCTTGCTTCTCTCTCTCTCTCTCTCTCTCTCTCTCTCTCTCTCTCTCTCTCTCTCTCTCTCTCTCTGCTTTTCTCTGTCTCTACTACCCTCCAGGCTCCCCTCCCCATGCCCTGAATAAACTCTATTCTATACTATACTGTCATGTGACTGGTCCCTCAGAGGGAAGGAATGCCTTGTCATGGGCCCACTGAGACACCCCCTTCCCCCAGACCTCTCCACACACGCCTATAGAAGATATTCTATATCTCTTTCTTTTTTATAAACACATCACCAGCACCTCTGTGTGGCAAAGACAGGTGAGTTTCTGAGTTTGAGGCCAGCCTGGTCTACAGAGTGAGCTCCATGGACACACAGAAAAACCCTCTCTCAAAAACAAAACAAACAAGAAATACATTTTTTTTCCAGGAAGTGGTAGTGAATACCTTTAATCCCAGTACCCCAGAGCCAGAGGCTAAGGCAGATTTCTGTGAGTTCAAGGACAGCCTGTTCTGTGGAGAGTTTCAGGACTGTCAAGTTACACAGAGAAGCCCTATCTTAAAAAAAAAAAGCAAACAACAAAAACAAAGTTAGACCAAAGGAAGAAGAACATTAAGAAAATTTTTCAGGTGATATAAACTCCAGAACCTGAGCTCAAGTTCATAAACAACTAAATTGACTACCATGACTCAGTCTTCTCATTTCCTATGACTTGCTTTTGGCTACTTACAAAAGCCTTACAAGCCTTAGTTTACCAGGGACCCCCTGAGTGGACAACGTGGAGCCGGGGATCAATGCAAAAGCAAGAGGAATTTTATTGTTCCAGCATGCTGGGATCATCCTGCATCCAAAAGAAGAGGCGATGACCCTGGGCAGCTTGTTTGGTCAGTTTTTACACAGACTTTAGGGGTAGGCTAGAGAAACAGCAGCTAGGCACAATACAACTGGCAGACAGTGTGACTTTTAAACTGATTGGTCTTTAGGGAATGAGGTGGCAGGGACTTCCCTTGTGTGTGAGTGGCCAAAGGTCCATCCTGTGGAATGTGTGCATATGCTTTGGGCCTCCCCTACCCACAGGTTGGTCCCCTCCCCCTGTGGTCTGAAAAATGTTAATTAGCCTCTCTCTTCTGGAGGGACAAGTGTTTTAAAGTTGTTGAGCCGATCTCTTCAGTGGGTTCTTTTTTTCTTCCACCCTTCTCCAGCCTTTCAACCTACTAACACTAGGTAGGAGAGAAAACGGGATGGAGAGGGAAAAAGGAGATCCCTGAATAGAGTCGGGATTGGAAAGGGGTGACATTATGATTAGAGGCATCGAATTCCTTGGGGGCAAATTTGATATTTGCCATCAAGATATCTAATTTATTCTTGTTTTTTCATTGCTCAGGATTACCTAACAAACTAAGACCAACAGCAACCAACAACAAACCAACAACCCACACATTCTTAGGGACCTAGCATTTATATACCCTCTGACCTCTGAAAAGTCCCCAGAATTCTAAATGTCCTCAATCACAGAAACTATCTACTGATGGCAAAATCATGCCCCTGCTAAAGCAGGTAGCAAATCATAGTCAGCTGCTGTGGACAATCTGAAGCAGCCCCATATCCTCACACCTGAGATTAAAACAGAGACAAATTCTTATAATATTACTGTGTTTTTAAAAGAAAGCAAAATTCCAAAATTGTCCCTACAATTTCCTTTTGACTTCCTTTTATTTTGGTGTTTGTTTTCTTAGTTGCTTGCTTGTTTGCTTGCTTGCTTTTGAGACAGAGTCTTGCCCTATACCCCAGGCTGGCCCCAAATTCCCAGCAATGCTCCTGTCTCAGTCTCCAAAGACCTGAAATTATAGGAATAAGTCACCACACCCAGTAGGTCTTCTTACTATTAATGATAATCCTGATTATTCATTATAAATTGCTTTCTGTCCTGAGTCCTGGAGTTATAGATGACTGAGACACAAATTCTGAGAGTGGTTTAACTTTCTGATTCAGCAGTCTCTCAAAGAGCATTTTACTTTAAAAAGGGCGAGGGTGGGCTAACGTCTCATTGCATTATCTCTTGGCAGAATGTCTTCTCAACTCTAAATTTCATTGTGACTTATTTGCCTTGTCCCTCTGTCACCATCTACTCTAACATCCTAATCACAGCCTGCAACTTATAATTTGTGTTTTCAAAGCTGTATTTTTCAAACATGTTTTTTTTTTGTCTCTCCAAATCAAAGACACCTTTCAATGTCAGAAAGAGGGAAAATGAGAGAAAACACACTCAAGCACATGTTCATGTGTCCATGAATAAATGCACATACACACACACACACACACTCATCTTCAAGCTAGAGATATTGCTGAATTTTAGCACAAGAATTTTCTGTTTTCTTTCATTTTAGCATGTAGCTTCATTGACCATAAAGGACGTTGTGACATTGTTTATTTTTTATTGTTTATTGACCTTAAATAGAATCCCAACCATTATATTTTAAATTAATATCAAATATTCTCCTACGTAAATAGTACTTTGCAACAAATAAAGCATTTTGACCTTCAAGAATATGTAATTTAGGCTCATGTGCATCATATATTAATGCTTTTATCTTTATATCAACATTGTTTGTCTGTCCTATCCTCCATGTCAATAATGATGAATTTCAGTGCAAAAACAAACCAAATCACAGCTATCATCTTAATGAGAATGAGACTTTATTGTGGAGCCATTTTAAGTGACCATGACCCAGGAACACATATTTAGCTTATGCCAAATTTTATATTCTGATATGGAAATATGCTCATGACATTCTATAGTGTTACAGACAAAGAAATTCATAAATCAATGCAAATTTAAACATATTTGTAAATACATCAGAAAGGCAGCTACAGCAAGGTGGAGGATGCTTTTTCATAGGCCTAAGATGCTATCTGGTGACTTCGTAGCTTCCGGGTTGGTGGAATCTAGTGCTATGCTAAATTAATAGATTCCAAAGGTGTGTTATCTGTTAGTCACAAGATGTTATCTGTATTGCCCACAATACAGATGTGGGCAAAGAATGGTTGTTCGGAGACTAAAGCTAGTCCAAGATAAGCCTCTGTACCTGTAACATTGCTCCATAGTACTAATCTCCATTGTAACAAGCTTCACATAGTACCAACAGTATAATTAATCAGTTTCTGCAGACACAGTTACTTTTTAGAGTTCTCATTCATATTGAAAAAAAATTACTGTGCTCTGAGTATTTTCTGATTTGACGGTAGTTCTATATCGCCATACTCAAGTTACTTGATCCCACAAATGTTCCCATCTTTCAAATAGAAATATTGTTGGCAATCACATACAAGGCAGAAATGATTGTTGAAAATTTGGGGATAGCTGAAAGTAATTAGTTGAATGTATCATTATCAGTAGTTTAAAAAATAGCATTTTTAGCAAGCATGTGCCATAATATAAATGACTATATATTCCCTCAAGTTTGTGACTCTTAAAATTTGTTTAATTAAAGGAGGCAAAATAGTTGATATTATTCCTGCTATGTGTCAAATTCATACTCTATTTTAATAGTATAATTATGTAAGAAAAAAACCACATTTTGAAAAATAAACAACTATGTTGTTGTAATCATTAAATTTGCTAATGTACCTATTGTACTATATAATTTTAATGGTGTTTCCAACTGCTGTTAGTGAATAGAAAGTAAAATTTGAAAATCATAAATATGCTAACATTTACAAAAAATCCTACTAGTTTCACACTTGAACTCTGTAAATGTATGCGAACATGTATATACACTTTATCTTCCTTGACTAAAAGGGATTTAAAGATATTTACCACGAAAAAGGAAAAGAAAAAAAGAAAAAAGAAAATCCTGTAATAGAGTAACATAAAAACAAGAATAAGAAAAGTGAAAGTAAGAAAAATGTGAATTAAAGGGCAAATAATGACAGGAAACTAACAGAGAGACAAAAGTCAGGTTGAAACTCAATGACATTTAAGCCAGAGGTAAACCAATCCTTCAAGCTCTGATCTCTCAAAATGCAGATGGAAAATGGATATAATTTTAAGTTTCACAGAACCAATAAAGAAAAAAATTAATGATGTGCTCTGGCAAAACACCACTGTTGCTAAGGCCAGAGGAGAAATGATCTCTCAATTCTGTCTTAGAAAGGCCACAGTCTCAAACTTCAGCCCTGTGCCAAAGAGCTATAATAATCACCCTGCTTGTCACTAACCACAAAGAGCCCCCTAATAATACTTATCGCTCACTGACATCTAGCAAAAATGACAAGATGATGCAGTGCCACTATCACATGAAAAATTTGAATCTATCCATGTGAACAGTTGTCATGTCAAGAGCTTGATTTAATTAACAGGTCTTACAACAAAAATTGGAGCTTTGTAAAATGGTGGTGCAGGAATGGGAATCAGGCAAAAGTAGTCTGAGATTCCTGTTGTTTCCAAAGCTCTCTTACCAATATCCTACAACATTTAAAATGTATCCTTTACAGATATGGGGATATGTCACCTTACTGTTGATAAGTAAACCATTAAGATGCTTCAACATTTAAAAGTTACCAATTAAGACAGAAAGTAAACAGTGGTTCTCTCATGCTTTCTACATAAATATACATACAGATAAAATGCCCATGCACATGAAATAGCAATAAATAAATAAATCTCAAAAACTGGTGTTGCTATGTTAAAGTACGGCCATGAAATCCACAGCCTTCTCTATTTGCCTCCTCTGTTACCACTGCTACTAGCAATATAAACACAGGTGACCCCCAGCAATAAACTATGAACAGAGTTTACAAGCAATTCTAGAACTCTCTTCTGTGTGTTCTTGTCCCTTAACATGTAGAGATGATTTTTAAACATAAGCCTGGTTTACTTTACATGCTTCAGAATTACTTGTGAAACATTTGATCATGTTTTATTGGCCCTGTTCAGGAGAATATGACTCATAGATTTAAAAAAGGACCTCGAAATATTTGTCTTAACATGCTCCTCATGTGACACAGCTGCACAGGAAGGTTTTCAACCTACTGAACTTAAAGCTTATACACTCTGGTGTTGAAACCCCTCAAAGACTCTCTTGTAGGGCTGACCCCTCTCTCTTATACAATAGACTAATGCCACATATGAAAATTACCCTCACAACTCTCTAGGTTTGGGATTTACTTGAATACTAGATCATGCAATTTTAAAGAACAGATGCAAACTTCCTTGTCTGACTAGCTTCAATCCAACTGCTCTTATCCAACATCTGCTCTTTGTCCAGCTTCTTATGCCAACAGTCAAGGATCTCTAGGCCCAAACCACTTCTCCCAAACTTCCCAGCCAATTCAACTCCTGGTAAGGGGCATCAAGACCCTGATCTCAAGCTTCTGAAGTTCTCTTGGCTCCATTAGTAATGTAACAATTTACTTGAAGTCCATGGGGGGAGGAAGTAACAAGAGCGAACTAACTCAAAAGAATGATAGATAGAAATAATCAAAATCGGGGATAAAATTAATAACAATAACAAAAGTGATATGAAGAATCAATGAAACAATTACTCAGTTCTTTAAATGATTTATAAAACTTTAGCCAAATTAACCAAATGAGAGAATACCCAAATTACTAAAATTAGTATTTTAAAGGTAGAACTTATATATCAACAAAATTAAGAAAATTGTAAGGATAGACTCAAAAATTTAAATTTTAGATTTTTTTACAAAATTGGAAAATCTAAAAGAAATGAACAAATTCCTATATGTATACATCATTACCAAATTAAACAAATATGAACCAATTTAAGCATGTCTATAACCAGGAACAAGACTAAAGCAATAATTGAAAATCTCCCAACTAATAAAATCCCTGAACCAAATGAATTACTGTAGAATTCTAGCAGAATTACCAAGATGAATATACTACTACTATTAAAAATAGTTCATTAAAATGTAAAGGAAGAAATTCTCCTAAGCTCTTTTATGAAGCCAGTGTTAACTATGAATGTAAAACCAGATAAAGATTAAAAATAAAATCACAAACCTATCCCCATAGATGCAAAAATTTTCAGTAAAACAATGACAAAGTGAATGCAAGCTCATATTTTAAAAATAATTCATCATAATCAACTTTGTCTCATTCCAGAGATGCAAGAATATTTAACAATACACAAATCAATTAACATTATCAATTACACAAATAAACTTAAAAGGATAAACCACATGATCAACTCATTCGATACAGAATATGACATCATCCCTATAGAAGACATAAGGAGTTAAAGGATGGAGGAATCATACCTCAAAATAATAAAGGCAATATACAAATTTATAGCCAACATCATATGAAGTTGAGCATAAGACAAGGAGTTCATACTAATATCAGGAACAAGAACAAGACAAGAGTATCACCTCTCTCCACTCCTAGTCAATATACTGATTCAAGCCTTCGCTACATCAGTAAGACAAGAAAGGGAAATAAAAAGAGATAAACAGAGGGAAAGTAGTCATGATACCCCAGTTTATTAATAATATGGTTCTTTGCATGTGATCCTAAAGACCCCACCCGGAATCTTTTAGTGTTGATAAATAATTCCAGCAAAGATGGCACAACACAAAATTAACACAAAAATATGCAGCCTTTCTATATATCAAAAGAAACAGAGTAAAAATAATCAGAAAAACAATCCTGATTACAACAGCTATGAAAAAATATTAAAATGCCTACAAATAAACCTTACTAATATAATAAAAGACCTCTACAATAAAAAAATCTTAAACATTGAAGAAAAAATGAGAAAGACAATAGAAAATGGAATGATCTCTCATATTTTTGAATTGGAAGAATTAGTATTGGGAGAAAAATTATCCTTCTACCAAAAGGAATCTATAGATTCAATAAAATCACAGTCAAAATTCCAATGCTAATCCTCACAGACATAGGAAAAACAGTCTAAAACTTTATATAGAGGCACAAAACCCCAAAGATAGCCAAAGTACATACATACAGATTACTAGACTAGAAATGAAGACCTAGATTTAAATCCACTCAACAGCAGGTACCTGACTTTTGACAAAGATACTGTAAATATGCACTAGATAAAAGAACATTTTTCAATAAATGGTGAATGGGAAACTAGATTTCAATGTGTAGAAAAATGATACTAGATCCTTTTCTCTCACTGTACGCAGAACTCAACACTTAATGAACCAAGGCTCTCAACCCAATACCCTGAAAGTGCTACAGAAAAAATTAGGAAGCACACTTTAACTCACAGGCTCAATACTATTATTCTGCTAATCATACATAGCAATAAAATGACTACCAATGACATGCTGTTATTCCCATTGATCAGTGCCTTGGTCAGCCGTCATCAGAGAAGCTTATTTTTGCAGAAGGGAACTAACACAGAGACCCACAACTGGACAATGTGCAGAGAGTGAAACACTTGGTAGCACTCAGTCCTAAATGGTGTGCCTTCATCAAATCCCTTCCCAAAGGAGTCAGGGATCTATGAGAGGAAGTGAAAGGATTATAAGAGACAGAAGGGATGGAACACCCCAAGGAAACAGTGCCATCTAGACTGATCGAGACTGATACATACATGATACTGTGATAGCATACACAAGACCTACACGAGTTCAATCCATATGGGGAAGTGGACGTGAGTTCCTATCTAGAAATAGGATCATGAAGTCATTTTTAATTGATATCAGTCAGCAAAAGAAAAAATAATTTTGCTTTATTGAAGTGTCACTGGTATGTCAACCACATCCAGAGACAGGTCCCAATCCAAAGAGTAGTTGGTCAAAATAGGAGGATATTCCCTAATTGGTTGGGTAAATAAAGATGGCAGAAGCTAACCACTGGGCGAAGATGTAGAGATGGGATTTCCGGGCCGGAGTGGAAGAGAAGGAGACAGGACTGAGAGTTAGACCAGGCTGTGGAGCAGATAGGAAGTTGCAGAAAAGTAGGTCTCTCTGGACACTGATAGTTTGTCATCAAGGAGGATGGGGCAGGATATTCTTCACCCAGCCTTTGAGTTATCTAGTTAGTTTTAAGTGTTTTCCTTCCACTGGGCTAAAGAGAGCTGGGTGAAATGGCCATTGATGGCACCGGGCAAAGAACAAACAAGACAGAATGACTTGGCAAAGATAGCCATGGGAGCTGAGCAAGAGAGCTATTGCCAGCATCGGGCAAGGAGAAACAGAAGCACTCTCAGGAATACAGGCAGAGGCTGTTCTCGGAGCATAGCCTGGATCTCTGGAAAGCCTTAGCTAACCATAGGGGCTGACTAGCCGATGGACAGCTGCTGATTCCAGGGCCTAGCATGCAATTTTTTAAAATTACTCGCAATAGATTAACACAAAACTAAGTCCATGATTTTTTTGTGAACTTTTTTTTTTGTCTTATTGGTCTTGATTTTTAAAGTATTTGTTTTTGTGGGAAGTTGGGATTTTTGTTATTTTATTTATGTTTTTGTTTTATTTTTTAAAGAAAGAGAGCAAAAATGGACATAAATTTGGGCGGGTAGGGAGTAGGAAAGGATCTGAGAGGAATTGGTAGAGGGGAAAACATGATCAAACATATATGAAAAAATAAAAAAGAAAATGGGATAATAAAAATGACTAAGAAATATCTCAAAAAATGTTTATTAGCACTAGTAATTCAGGAAATGCAAATAAGAAGAACTTTGAGATTTCAACTTATGAATGGATAATAAAAATGTAGCATAGGTAAGCTATAGAAAATTATTCAGCTGTGAAGAAAAATGAAATCACGAAATTTGCAAGTAAATGGAGAGAACTAGAAAATATTGCATTGAGTGAGGTAACACAAACTCAGACAGACGAGTATCACACATTCTCTATCATCTGAGGCCCCTAGCTCAAAATTGTCGGATATGAGCATGTATTTTGGAATAAATGAAGAGACCAGTAAAGTAAAAAAGAACTATTCTGGGTGTAGGGGAAGGACATCTGAATGGATAGCAGTGTAATGTCATCTGATAGGAGAATTGGTTGATACCCAGAGGTCGGAGCTAAGTTCCCATTTCTGAAGACACCATTTAGTTTATACACAGGACCAAGAGGACCTGAGCTGGGTCTCGTCTGAAAGCCTCCTCCATGAGGACTAGCTTCAGTTGTACCAGAAAATACCTTGAAAGTTTCCAAAGGAGAACAGAAACCAATATTTCAACTCTGTTATAATGCTTATGAGCCACATCATTGAACAGCACAGCATAGTAACTCTGAGGATGTAATACTAACTTATATACCTTGGTGGTAACCAATACCTTTGTAATTGGATATAAGATGTTTTCAACAAGAGAGAAATCATGCCTGGTACTGGAAACCTAGCCAAGAACCTAGGACTAATGAAAATGTGAATATTGAAGACCTTATAACTACCATTTTAGTAAACCAGCATAATTGCTAACTTACATTCTAAATATTTATCTGTATGCCCACAGACAAGAGTTTCCACACTCATAAGAGAAGCTTTACCTTGCAACAGATTTGCATTGCATTGCATTGCATTACAGAAAACCACACAAGTCAAAATGCCGAGCTGTGGAAATTATCCAAATAGATGCATCTACAGCACAACTCCTGCGCCTACAATTCAGGGATCGTTACAGAAAAGAAAGAAGGGATGAAAGGGATGGAAATACTGGATGATCCAGAGCAACTGGCTGTTTGCCATGAGAGTGTATCTTCAGTAATATAAGAAGCTACACCCATAAAGTCTCACCAGCATGATTGCCCAAATGTAAGCTGACTAAGGATAACACCATAGACATGCTAATGTGGAAGGGGAAAGCCCATGAGGTCTCAACCACAGACAAGAACTACAGGCAACCAAATAAAACAGAGAACTGGAAAAAATAGTCTTCCCCAGGAAAAAGAACATCAATTGGTTATCCAATACTAAATGGACAGCCTTGAAAGCATATATACAGGTAACATTGGACAAACTGAGCAGATTGTATTTATATAGTATGCGTAACAGTGATTAAAGAAAAAGAGGCTATGAATTTGAGAAAAAGCAAGGAGGTACATGGAAAGGTTTCAGAGAGAGAAAAAAGAAGGTGCAAATTATTTAATTATATTATAGCCTCAAAATTTACTTAAAACTTAAAATATGGTACACATACATAATGGAGTATTACTCAGTTGTAAAAAAATTAAATTAAAATTTGTAGGTAAATGGATGGGACTGAAAAAATATACTCAATGAAATAACCCAGGCCCAGAAACTCAACTTTCTGATGTTTTTTCATATGCAAATCCTAGTTCCCAATGTTTAGTTTCATATGTTTAACTTGGAGCAGAAGTAGAAGTCAGGAAACCAAAAATGGTGCAATCTTATAGGAGACACATTAGGGAGGGGTAATAGTAAATTGCAGGTACATAATAACATTTTTTTAAAGCAGTGAGGAAGACCAATGGGGAGGCACAAATTAAGCAGTGGAGAGTGTAAAAGTATGGAAAAATTGAGATAGGAGTATGAGGTAAAGAGGAAGGCTAAATGAAAAATGCAGGGTAGAAAAAAACATATGGAATCCTGCTATCACACAATCCGACCTAAAAAAAAAAAAAAGTTAATGTAGGGATAATAACCCATATGAGAAATTATAGAACACTGGGGATATTTAGGGTCAAAGGATTACGTAGGAATGGGTTCAGACTGATAGAGGACAGGTGGAGTTAGTGAGTGAATTAAGACTTTGTGGAAAAGCCTTATGAAAAACCCAAAGGTTACAAAATGCAACTTTAAAAAGAGTTCTAATGAAATTATTCTTCATAAGTGGGCAATGTTGTTCTCACAGTTATTAAATAAGAATTGGAGTACAAGATATCTTCCAATACATAATTGGTCAAGGAGGCCCAGAGGTCTCTAAACCAACAAAGGCTATTGTCACTGTCCTTTGTTACCCATTGTAACTATATGTTAAGTTTCTGTTGTTGAAGACAATACACATTTTGGTTGCAGAACATAGAGAATACATTATCAATTAGACCTGAAATATTTCCTCCCTGATGGCTAGCTTTCATAGTTCTGGAAGGTGCTATGTGTAGGCTTCTGAGAAAGAAGACATCAATGGTCTTGCCCAGCCTTGGATGCTTCGTGCTGTGCTTCCAACCTGCTAAACAAAGTGAGCCTGCTATTATTACTTGGCTAAATGGTCATGCCATAAAATTGCTATCTAAATATGTATATCTATAGACTTGTGCTATTCTCAACATTGGTGACAGAAGCTTCTCTTAGAGGTGGATAGCAGTCAACAGAGAGCTGCATAGTTGGTCAAGGTGCTGAAAACAAGAGACTAAGTGTTCAGCCTTAAAAAGGTCACCATTCCACCACCATTGCAATCAAGGCTTATGGAAGAACATCAAGGAAGTAGAGCAGGAAAGAACGTAAGATCTTCAAAATGGAGAGGAATGTTGTCAAGTGCTGTCTTCTGGTCATGACATAGCTATTATATTCACAACCTCACAGAAGCTGTGATTACCTACACAAGACTTATTCAAGATCAAGCCAGCTAAATGGGGCATAGATAGGGCAGAGGGTTTCTAGACTTCAGTAACTGAGGAGTTATGAGTGGGATTAATTCCCTTTTTACTAAAAAGTTTTGAGGACGTGGCCACAAGGAGGTTTCCTATGTGCCAATAGATACCGTTAAATACATGAACATATGAGCAGTGCTAACTGGCCTTAGTGGGTTACCCACACACACACATATACATACACACAAACAATTATCTAAAAATCTTAAATATCATGATTGTTTAGCCCCCACTATGCTGTCAAAATAAGTATATGACATATTTTTCACATTTTATTTTTAATTTCATTCTACAGGAGCTGGAATATATATGTAATTTTAGGTAAATAAAAAAATAGAAAATATATACAAAATATAAAATAAATATAAAATATTTAAAATTACCTATGTTAATCATATAGAATTGCTATCCTTCAATGTTTCTGTTATGATAAAGATTAGCACAAGAAAGTTTATGAATGAAATAATGTAATGGACTTTCCTTTGAAGGTTCTTTAAGATATATTATCTTCAAAAACTGTCACAGTTTGAAGCAGGCTTTGAAGTAAATGACCTCATTAATCAGGCACAAATGCTACTACCCAGTTTAAAACTGTACAAATGAAAATTTATTCTGCAAATATTTTTTGCAATATTCCTAGGTGAATTACTTTATTTAAATGCCAATATCATCCTTAAATACTAAGGGTATGTTCTAAGACCATCCAATGATACCACAAACAGTTCAAAGTCACAAATATATACATATATACATACATATATATATATATATATATATATATATATATATCCCTATCTATACATCTCTTTGTATACAGATCTATAATATTGTTTCATTTATAACATATAACATTATAACATATGTGCAATAAATAAATAAGTAAATAAATAAAATAGCCAACATTAAAATAAAATGATTGTAACAACCTGTAGAAGAAAAGAAAAGTCATTTGGATGGGGTTTCTCTGGTTGACCACTGGAAACTGAAATTGCAGAAAATGAATCTGAAGATGGATGAAGATCACTGTACACATATTTCTCTTCATAGTGCTCCTGTGACCATTCAATATAGTCAATTTTTATCATTCACATGGTAGAAGAGGGAAATTGCTCACAACTAGATTTTGTTTATATTAATGATATTATGGTAAATACAACACCCCACAATGAAAGGAGACATGTTTATGTTGGACAAATCTTAACCACAATACCACAATGAGTAAATACTGTCTTTGGCCACTGCTTTGTGGTTCTGCTATCACTCCATCACTATTACACAGCCCTGTGGCTCAGAATTACTTGTTCCCAACAAAGTCAATGTCCTGAGCTCAGTATCCTTATTCCTTGGACATTTTCTCTAACATAGCAATCCCCTGCCCCAGCTTTGCAACCCTGCCTATTCTGACATCCTGTTCTATTTTCTTCATAACACTGTCACCTTTTGTTTATTATTAATCTCCTTTACTGAAATGGAAAATGAGAAACCAGGACCTGTCTGTCTTGTTCTCATGGTCTGATCAGAGCCAAGGCTGGCATATCACAGGCACTCAAGAAATATTTGTTGAATTTAATAGAAGCAGCTCAGTGTGTTGCAAATCAATTTGCCAAATATCTGGCTCTCCAAATAGAAGCTGATTCACTGCTTGAAAATTTAATGAAGAAGTCCTAAAAATGGTGAGCAAAGACAAAATGGGATGCCAAAATATCTGAAAGAATTCAATGAAAATGGAAACGAATCTCATTTGCACTTCCAAAATTTTTTATAAAAAGAAAATTTCTTCTTAGTAAATGCATTTATAAAATATCCAACTACCTTACCAATCTTAGTTTGCAACAAATCTAATATTTTTCATAATGCTATCATGAAGACAGAATAAAAATTGTCATATAAAGCTTTATAGAAGTCTTCTGAAGATGTTAGAACCATTTCATTTAATATTAAATTGAATGAACTTTAGATTTAATGATACTGATACGAATTTTGGTAGGTAGATATAGTTGTTAAATTAGGCCAATGGGTCATTTGAGAATATGGTTACTTAAGAAAGTAGCTATTCAGCCAATTGATTCAGCAATTAAGAAAACTTTTATTGGAGACTTAGAATTTCTTAGTCTCATATTGTATTATGGGAACATGAAGCCCCAATAGCTTACCTAAGGAAATGTGAGTTACAACTTTTAACAAGTTTTCCTTCCTGCCTAGAAGTCCCTCGGTAGTCTAGGATTTTGCATGCAAGGTTCTAATTATCTATAATGGCATTGTTCAATATGTAGGATTTATAATTTGAGTAAAGCAGGAATTTATTAATTAATTTCCTTAGTGAGCAAAGAAGATAGTCAGAGAAGGTAGCTGAATCCTTTCAAGGCTATTTACTTTTTGCTCAGGCTTGCTCAGGAATAAGTTTCACAAACACTAAATTTTGTGGAGGGATTTACAGTGATTTACAAATGCAGATGTGGAAGTCTCATCATACATATTCAGCATCTATGGAAAATTAGTGTGAAGGGCCTCATGAGTAAGCCTAGGGTGAACTTTAAAAGAAAACCTTGAATGTTCCTAAGTTCTCAGTACTGACCCTCTATAATTTTTGAACAAAGATAAATAACAGCTTAATGCTACATAGCTCCATGAGATGAATCCAAGACAAAGACTGTTCCTCTGTGTCCATCACCTAGTATGCATATTCTGTACTAACTATTCCTTTAAAAATTTTCAAATGTGTCCTGGAATGTAGTGAGAATTTTGGTTTCTTAAAAAACCCAGTTACGTTATATGAATATGGTTTTTAAATCCCAGGTATGGGATAAGAGGCTGCTTCACAGGAGATGATTACTATTTGCCTCATGCACCAGCAGGGGTGTGATCTTTGCCAGCTACAGGTAGTTTAGGGACTCTGGAGAAGATATCAATGGGAGAGTCCCAAGGGAGCCTGAGGAGGCTGCTGTTCCTGGTTGTTATTGTTGCAGTTTGTCAAGAATTCCTGAACAAAGAGATAAGAAGAAGTTGATGATATCCTGAATATGAAAATTGAAGAGGCCCCAAGACAACCCAATGCCCCTAATCAACAGGAAGTAGTCTATCTTGTTGGCCAAACGAGGTCTATGTCCTTTGTCCTATCTAACCTTCTTCTTCTCCTATCTAGTATTGGGGAATTGGAAGTGATCAGGTTGGAAAGGAGGATGAAAAATATAAAAACCCAATAAAATAGAAAAAAATGCCAATATGGGAGTTTTGGTTCAAATATATGTTATTTTGGGGTTTGGTTTTGGTTGTTTGTTCGTTTTTTTATAAAAATTTACGATAATACTAACAATTCTCTCTCAGGTTACAAATTTAAACTGACTTCAGAAGTCTTTAGATTCTTCTTTTAGACTTTTTAAATGAAAATGGATTTTTTTCTCATTCAATACATCTCTACCATAGTGTCAACTTCCTATACTCCCCCCAGACCTCCACATACTCTACTTCACCTCTCCCCAAGATCCATTCCCCCTCCTTTTGGTCTTCAGAAAGGAGAAGGTCTCTAATAGATGACAGCCAGAGAAGACAAAACAAGATATAATAAGACAAGGCAAAACCCTCACACCGAGGCTGAACAAGACAAATCCAAAGAGCAGGCAAAAATGTCAAGGACAGAGGAGAGAGAGAGAGAGAGAGAGAGAGAGAGAGAGAGAGAGAGAGAGAGATCCATTTGGGGAAGCGGCTACTGCACTGGAGATTTCACATTGCTGATGGCTCTTTCTTCCTCCAAAGCATGGGGAAGTCTCTCCTGCATCTGCTAGCCAACCTGAGGGAAACTGGAAGTTCCACCTATTCTGCCCAACCATTGGCCACTAGTATCTTTATTGATCAATCAGGAACCAATTGGGGAACAGGACCTTCAGAAGTATCCATTATCAGAGCATCAAAACCACCTCCTACAAGTCCTGATATTGGGAGACTTGTCTGGCTACAAAGAGATGGCCAGCTCAGGCACCATAACTCCCATTATTAGGAGTCCTCACTAAGATCACCCTCATAGATTCCAGGAAGTTTTCACTGCACTAAGCTTCTACACTGCCCCTCAAATATCCATCAATGCCAGCTGTCTCTCTCCACATTCTCTTCCTTCATCACATATCCCTTCAACTTAATCCCTACTACTCCTGCCCCGACTTGATCCCAGTTCAGACAGAAAATCAATTCTATTTTCTCTTCCCTGGGAAATTCATGTGCCCTTCCCCCTGAGCCCTCTTCTTTCCTTCATCAATGTTATGTAGATGGGTGTTTTTTCTTCCAAGTGTGTCTGTGTTCTACACATGTTCCTGGTGCCTACAGAGGTCAGAAGAGGGTGTCAGATCTCAAAGATCTGGAGTTACAGACCATATCAGTACTCGGAACCAAAATCCACATTGTCTATTAAACTCACAAGTGCTCTTAGCCACTGAGCCATTTCTCCAGTCCCTGAACTCCCAAAATTTTAAACAATTTTCTCCAAGTCACTTAGTTGATTATGGTGTAGTCACACACATCTGGATGTTCATTTTCTAAGTACAAAGTTCTCTTGTTATTATTGTAGTAGTTCAACTCATTTTAACTTTGGGACCATTTTTCTCCTGAATTGGATTTTTTGTAACCTCAGTATATTACAACTGACCAAGGCTAACTTTTATTAATATAAATTTATTTTCTGAGTATCAAACACAGCACCTGTTTAGACTATTGATCAAAAAGAAAAGTACCTTTAGGGAAATTACTTTAATTGAGTAGTATGAATTACAAATCAGTTTCAGCACCACTTTTTACAAAGTACTGAGAAATACTTGATTACGGAGAAAAGTAATTGCAAGTGGTTAACAGTTTTTTAATAGTTCTTGTATCTCCTGAATATCACTTAATCAATATTCTGTTCTTCTACCAAACTACTTTTAAAAATGTTAGACTCTAGACCAAAGTTTAGAAACTACATTATGTAAATGATGTCATTTTTTCCACCTTGCATATATTGTGGGGCACTACTTTAATTTATTAACAGAAATCAGCAACAGTAAACAAGACTAAGGACTATGAAGAAGGAAAAGAAGAAAGATGAGGAAGAGGAGGAGGAAAAGGAGGAGGAGGGAAGGAGGAAGAGGGAGAAGAGGAGAAGGAGGAAGAGGAGAAAGAGGAAGTGATGGAATGGAAATGTGGAAAGAGGACAAAAATACTTCAGTTTTGAGTCTGTGCAATTCATTCAAAATTATTTCAGCAAATAAGCAAATTTATTGATTTATAAAAAATGTGTTTATGACCCTGTAGGTTAAAGTATTTCATATCAAAGGAGAAGTTTTTAACAATTTTGTTAGGAATTCTAAATGTGAGTTGAGTGTTTTTTATTTTACCTTCAATGCACTGTTTTAAAAAAACTACAATTGACTTTGCTCAATCAACCTAAAACTCAAGGGCAGGGAGGATGACCTTTAAGATTACAAAAAGCTCTCCTGTACTGCTCACTTCAGACAGAGATGGCTAACAGGCAGAGAGGGATGATACTAAATCCATAGAAAGGAGAGACCAGAAAAGGTGAAGAGCAGAAAGCATGAAAACCAGGTGACAGAACAAGGGAAGAGCAAAAAGGGAAAAGACAGGAAAGACTAAGGGGAACTAACTGTATTCCGAAGGCCTTGGCTTCCAGGGTCATTCTTGCTATTCAGAGCCCTTCTTATGTGAGTGGATATTAACTTTATGCAAAACCAGGCTTAGGAAATTTGCTAAATGTCAGATATGTGTCTCTATACTATTTAGAGAAAAATAAAGCTGTTATCAAATTTCCATATATGAAATATAGGAAGTAAACATAACCAATGATGAAAATAGGCCCAAGATGAGAAGATTTCTTTTCCACAATTCCATCTTAAGGCAAACATTGGGTTAAAATGCAGATCTTCCCAGAATCTGTTTTGACTGTTTTATTGCTTTTTGTAGCTCTGTAGGAACATTTGCTTGCATTGAGAGATTCTCCCCTGCCCACCCCTCTCCCCCAGCACCCCACCCCCTGCAAAAATACAAAAGCAGAGTGAAAACAAAATGGCGTTATCCAAGTTAATGAAGCGTGGTTTTTTAGATGACTAAATCAATAAATTGGCTAGAACTTAAAAATCAACACAAAAGAAATAGCCTTTATAAAAATGGAGCTTTTCTCAAACAGTAATTGAGTCACTAGGGTTTAAGACGCTTTTGTTCGAACAGGCCTCATTTGTACTGCTTTAGAGGTGTTTATGCTATTTTTTTTAATTCTTTAAAGATTTCCCATAAATGAGACATGCAGTCATTTTATAAAGAAGACAAATTGGGCTGTTAACAAGAGCCCAGAATCCTATTCTTCATGTCTATTTGTCCTCTCATGCTGTACCACTTCCTGGAAGTATTAATAGTTGCATTTCATTTTCCTATATAAATATTTAAGAACTGTAATTTTGCCCAGTTGACATTGGCAGTGCCTATGCACAGGGATGTTTCATTATCTGCTCCTCAAATCAACATAATCTTGTCAAACTTTGTGTCCAATAAATAGGGCAGGCCGTATTTGGAATATTTTAATAACTGAGCATAGTCAGATTGCTTTCAATCACAGATTCCTTGCAAATCCCCAAATAAGAGCTGCAGTTACATGGAACAATAACTGTGAGTAGTGTGCCAATACATTTTCATTAGTCAATGACACCCAGCTGCAGAGAAAAATTGGGCTGTGTACTTCAAAACCTAGCGTTCCCTTGCGGCAGTACCTCAGCACGCCAGATTGGCTTCACCAAACCTCGCTGCCATTGTTCATCAAATGCTCCAGCTGGGTTGAGTTCATCATAAACAGTAAGTCTACAATTTTTCAATTCCATATTAGGCTTGATTTCAAAGCCTATTGTACTGTTGTAATGTACTGGGAAAGCAGACAAGGAGAATGTCATTGGGTAGCTATTGTTTAAAGTGCTTTCTCTCACCCTGTTATTATGGGTCATTTGGAAAAAAATAATTGACCTAAGGGAACTTTAGAAACAATGATCAGTTTGCCATTGCTTTGGGCATCTCCTTGGTCTTCTAATTTTTTAACTACACTCTCATAGAGAAGTCAGTTTTTAGATATTCCAGATCAAAGTAACCCAAGTGGGAACACTTGAATGGAAATAAGCACTTCAAATCTAAGCAGCTGCTTTTTCTGGGGTTGTCTTTGTTAAGCTACCAGTTTTATTTTTTTCTTTTTTAAAATAATTTATTTGTTTTTTTTCTTACATCCCAAACACTGTTTCCTCTCCCGGCCCCTCCCTCACTGAGTCCCTTCCCTCTCCCCTTCTCTGAGAGGGTGGGAACTCCCTGGGTATCCATACCACATTCTGGCACATCAAGTCTCTGACAGATAAGACGCATTATCTCCCACTGGGATCAGACAGGGCAGCCATGAAGACTGAGCTGCCTGTCTGGTACTTATGTGTGGCCAGGGGCGGGCCTGGGGGGCGGGCGGTGACTGGAGCCCATTTTGATTGGTGGCTCAGATTCTGAGAGCTCTCAGGGGTCCAGGTTTGTTAACTCTATTGGTCTTCCTGTGGAGCTCCTAGCCCATATGGAGTTCCTATCCTCTTTTGGGGTACTCAATCCTTCACTCAGCTCTTCCGTAAGAGTCCTCAAGCTACATCGACTGTTTAGCTGTGGGTATCTGCAGCTGTCTGAGTCCGGGGCTAGGTGAAGCCTCTCAGAGGATAGCCATGCTAGACCCCTGTCTGCAGTCATAGCAGACTAGTATCGCTAACAGTGTCAGGGATTGGTGCTCGTCCATGGGATGGGTCTCAAGTTGGGACAGTTATTGGTTGGCCATTCCCTCAGACTCGATTCCTTCCCCTGTGCCTGCATTTCTTGTAGACAGGATAAATTTTGGGAGGAAAATTTTGTGGGTGAGTTGGTGTCCCAATCATTCCACTGAGGCTCCTATCTGGCTATAGAGTATGGCCATTTCAGGATCCATGTCCCCACTGTTAGGCAGCTCGATTAAGGTCACTCACAGTTTATCATAAGCTGTTTCCTTCATCATCTTCTCTGGGTGTTACCTTGATTCTTTGTTTTTCGTTTTCAATTTTTTTGAGACAGAGTTTTACCTTGTAGCACAGGTTAGCCTAGAACCCTACCCATTTCCTGCCCTCAGCCTTCCAAGTGCTAGGATTGTAGGCATGCTCCATCGTATCACCTTCTATTCTCATTCTTCTTCAGAAGCTAAGATACTGAAATCACTTTTTTCTGTGATAGGTGCATTACCACTTGTTAGTAGAAGTACCAGTACCCCATCTCTGTCATTGGTTTTGTTTGTTTGTTTCTTTGCTCCTCAGCACACTATTCAGGCCACTTCCCACCTCTGCCCCACTCCATACTTTGCAGGAACAGAAAGATGGCAATGGTTAAATGGCCTATGATAAAATTATATCAGTGTTATCAGCTGTAATTGAAACTTCAGCCAGATGGGCATCCCAGCCTCTTAGGAAGAAGATTATTTGAGAAATAACACTTAGATCTGATTTTACTCACACAATACCAGGCTGTAAAATTAACCACAAGAAACTGTCTAGAATTTCAAGGTTTGCTTAGCCTGATGATGTGAGTCCTTTGTGCCAGGTCTGCAGTTTATGTGTCTCCATTTCCTGTCTCTGACTAAATATTAAAATAGCTGGTTTAAAGTGCATACACACACACACACACACACACACACACACACACACAAATAGAGCTTTCTTACCCATATATCCTAATATAATTGTTCTAAAGTGAATGCAGATATGAGTATTTTTAAGGCTGCCACAGAGATCTACCATCTATGCCTAAAATTTAAAAAACGGCTAGGAAACATTTATAGAAATCCTAACTAAAGACAGCCACATCTTGATCACTTAATTTGTCTAGCACTTTTAAACAAAACTTTCAACATTATGAATGAAGTCTTAGCAGCTGAGAGGAAAACAAAAGGAGACAGGAGGAAATGAGGGAATAAGAGTGAGAACAAGGGATTGAGAGGGAAGCAAAGAGAGGCAGGGGGAGGATGGAGGAACTGAGACCGGCCCACTGTACTGCATACCTGGACAGGGTGTCCATAGCATTGAATTTTCATTTTTCTTCTTCTTTTTTTTAATATTATTCTTTTTAATTTTAATTTTTTATTTTTTCATAGGTTATTTTATTTATTTACATTTCAAATGTTATCTCCATTCCTGGTTTCCCCTCTGCAAAGCCCCTATCCCATCACCCCTCATTCCTGCATCTGAGGATGCTCCCCCACCCACACCCCACACTTCTGCCTCACTGCCCTAGCATTTCCATACACTGGGTCATCCAGCCTTCAAAGGACCAAGGGCCTGCCCTCCCATAGATTCCAGATAAGGCCATCCTCTGCTACATATGCAGCAGGAACCATGGGTCCCTCCATGAGGGTTCTTTGGTTGGTGGTTTAAACCCTGGGAGCTCGGGGGTCCTGGTTGGTTGATATTGTTGTTCTTCCTATGGGGTTGCAATCCCCTTCAGCTCCTTCAGTCCTTTCTTTAACTCCTCCACTGGGGTTCCCATGTTCAGTCCGATGGTTGTTTGCAAGCATCCACATCTGTATCAGTAAGTCTCTGGCAGAGCCTCTCAGGAGACAGCTATATCAGGCTCCTGACAGCAAGCACTTCCTGGCATCTTCAATAGTGTCTGGGTTTGGTGTCTGCATATGGGATGGATCCCCAGGTGGAGACAGTCTCTGGATGGCCTTTCCTCCAGTCTCTGTTCCACTCTTTGTTCCTGCATTTCCTTTAGACAGGAGCAATTCTGAGTTAATATTTTTGAGATGGGTGGGAGGCCTGTGTCTAACCTCTGGATATGGTCTCTACAGATTCTCTCTCCCCTTTGTTGGGTATTTCAGCTAATGTTATTCATGTTGGGTCCTGGGAGACTCTTGCTTTTCTGGCAACTGGGACTTTCTGGTGGCTTTCCCCAGTTCTCCATCTCCTGTTGCTCTGTTTAGTTTCCTGACACTCTGTACATCTCTCCAGTCTCCTCCCACACCTGATCCTTCCCCCCTTTTTTCTCCTCCCCTCCTCTTATACTCCCAAGTACTTCCCACCCTCTACATCTTGAGATTATTTTGTTCCCCCTTCTAAGAAGTTCTGAAGCATCTATACTTTGGTCTTCCTTCTTCTTGAGCTCTGTATGGTCTGTGAATTTTATCATGGATATTCCAAGCTCTTTTCCTAATATGCACTTATCATTGAATACATATGTGTGTTCTTTTGTGACTAGGTTACCTCACTCAAGAAGACATTTTCTAGTTCCATCCATTTGCCTGCAAATTTCATGAAGTTATTGTTTTTAATAGCTGAGTAGTACTCCATTGTATAAATATACCATAATTTTGTATCCATTCCTCTGTTGAAGGACATCTGGGTTCTTTCCAGCTTCTGGCTATTATAACTAAGGATGCTATGAACATAGTGGAGCATGTGACCTTGTTATATGTTGGAGCATCTTTGGGGCATATGCCCAGGAATGGTATAGCTGGATCCTTAGGTAGTACTATATCCAATTTTCTTGGAACCACCAGATTCATTTCCAAAGTGGTTGTACCAGCTTGCAATCCCACTAGTAATGTAAAAATGTCCTCTTTCTCCACATCCTTGCCTGCATCTGCTGTCACCTGAGTTTTTGATCTTAACCATTCTGACTGAAGTGAGGTGGAATCTCAGGGTTGTTTGATTTGCATTTCCCTGATGACTAAGGATGCTGAACATTTCTTAGGTACTTCTCAGCCATTAGAGATTCCTCAGTTGAGAATTCTTTGTTTAGCTCTCTACCTCATTTTTAATAGGGTTATTTGGTTCTTTGGAGTCTAACTTCTTGAATTCTTTGTATATATTGGATATTAGCCCTCTATCAGATGTAGGATTGGTAAAGATCTTTTCCCAATCTGTAGGTTGCCATTTTGTCCTATTAACAGAGTCCTTTGCCTTACAGAAGAAGCTTTGCAAGTTTATGAGGTCTCATTTGTCTATAGCTGTTCTTAGAGCCTGGGCCATTTGTGTTCTGTTCAGGAAACTCAAAGAAACCATCCAGTTTAATCAAGTTTATTTTTAAATAAGAGTGTAAGGGGATGAAAGAAACAGAAGCCTTCAATGACCATAGGAACATTCTAATGATGTAGCGAACTGTTAGGATTTTGAATTTCAGGTCCAAGTTCTGCATTGACACCAAAGTGAAACCAGCATTTTCTCTGAAGTTCAGAGTATTTGTATACTTGAATAGCAAAGGCTCTATTTTAGATAAAATCAGTAGCAAGTAAACTGATGACATCGCATAACTTATATGATGAACATTAAATGACAATAATATTTAAAGTACTACAGATAATACTCTGTATTTGTGACTCAGGCTGAGAAAAGAAACTGATGTGAGAACCACAGAACTCCTGCTATGAACTACACACTGATCCAAGAGCTTTAGATGAAGAAAGACTTGGCTCCATTAGTTCATAGTCAACTGAAGCAGAACCTAATCAAATCTAGCCACTTAGAGCTGAATTCTTTCAGTGGTTTCCCAGGGCTTTAAAAACAGCATAGAGAATAAATATTTACTGAAAGACATCAAGGAAACTAAGCATACAAAGAGACGTTGAAATGGGAAGACACTGTGATTGTGGCTATTAGTATTACTCTCTTAGTGTAAGAGACATTCATTTCCCCTACCCCAAATATATATTTTTCAAATCAATCATATATTACATCAAACCATAAAAAACTATCAATATTTTATACATTCTTAAAATACAAAACCCACCCATATAGATGGTTATTATTTCATTTTCTTTGCAGAATACTACACTGTTGGCTTCCCTCTGGTTCATCCAATAAACCAATGTCTGATCTGCTTTTAGGTTTATCTTCACAATAATCTGCCTAGGAAGATTTTTGTTCTCCAACATTCCCCTAAATTGTTTACCATTTCACTCCGCTATACCACTTAGATGATAGGACTAGAAGTCTCTCAAATTATATCATTTATTTCATTACACTTCAAACATGACATCAAGTGCCTTGAGGTAATGTCCTAAGTTGATAGGAGGCTGTTAGGTACTTTTTTCCATTGATAAAGTAAAGGGCGACCTTACTCGACTGTCATGTACTGACATTAAAGATCATATATTCTATATGTTTTATATTATGTCTAGTGATGAGGAAACCAAGGTCCAACAAACCTAATTTGCCACATCACAATAAACATTTAGTCCTTTAATTATACTAAGCCTCTTTTTTCAAACATGATGTGGAGATTTTCACCTTTTGAAATTTAATAAATTTGTGTTAAGGGGGGAAAGATAAATACTTAGTCAAGAAAGTAATTCAAAATATGTTTATTAGTAGGTAGGCAGATGCTAACAGTAAATGGGGATCTGAGCTACAGAATACTAATTTTTTTCCGTTTTATTTTTTTAAGATTATAATCATTTCTGCTTCCTTTTCCTCCCTCCATGCCTTCCCATGTATTTCCCCTTGCTCTCTTCCAATTAATGGCTTCTTTTTCTTTACTTGTTGTTATACACAGACATATACATACATGTATATATGTATATATGTATATATGTATATATGTATTCATACATTGGTATAAGGATAATACTGATATACTTGGTATAAAGATACTGACCTTATTAAAGAAATACTGGGCTATTCATCCTTTTTGCATTTTGCAGAATAATTTGCAGATAATTGCCTTGTGTTCTTCTTTGGATGTGTATTAGAATTCTCCACTGAGTCTATTTTGTCCAGATAGATAGATAGATAGATAGATAGATAGATAGATAGATATAGATGATATAGATAGATATAGATATAGATAGATATAGATATAGATATAGATATAGATATAGATATAGATATAGATATAGATATAGATATAGATATAGATATAGATATAGATATAGATATAGATATAGATATAGATATA
>NW_021604662.1:3728811-3752490 GCF_004785775.1 Grammomys surdaster | reverse complement strand
ATATAGATATAGATATAGATATAGATATAGATATAGATATAGATATATATCAATGTTTTCAAGAATGATACTTTTATATTGGATACCTAATTGGTGTACTCTTTCCAGGGAAAGACTATGATTTTAGAGATATTAGCATTCTGTATAATAGATGGGAAAACACATGGAAATTACTTCTCTGATTCATGAACCCTGGGCCTTGCAATGCCACAGCATTTTCATTCATAAATTCACTCAGTATATAATAAAAGGAACAAAATGCCACCTCCTGAGGATATAATGAAGCAGCTGCTACATGTAGGTTCTAGAGTACATCTAGACAGAAACATCTCAACTCAAAGAATCTTTTTTCAGTTTAAATCAAACTATTAAATTGAAATAAAGAAGGCAGGCACATTAGGAGAAGAAACAGCTGGTCGAGAATGGTGTCTAAGATTTAGACTAACTAAACTACTTCCCATGAGAGCTAAAAAAATTAATATTTGCCAGTCTGAGATTAAATGGATAATACAGCAAGTAGTTCACTGGACATGTTCATTTAATTTCTAGAGCAAGGGTCTGAGGATTTTCCAGGATTCTCTAAAAAGACAGTAATGAAGAGAACTAAATATTTATTTTGTCAACACACCTTATTTAATACCTTCACCATAAGTAGGAGTAGAGCTAGTTTGATAAAAACATTCCAAACTCTGAAGTCAACAACAGAAAGTTCAGAAAACATTCATTTGTGTACTTTAATTAGGACCAATTCTGCAAATTTTGAATTTCATTCATTTTCATAATTAGTCTATGTAGAATTCAACAGATGTCATAAGTACACACTCCCTTTTTCAGCACACAAGGGATACAATTGAGCAAGAATACTTTAAGAAGAAAGCTAATAGAGAATGGTGATTTAACTGTAATAAATATCTTGCTCATGGTACATTTGAAATCAAAATGGGACAATATGTAATAATTCTTTCACCCTTCAAAACATAATGAAGACTATCGAGCTATCTCCTTAATGAAAGTAGTTAAGACATAAAAGAAATCCTTTTTCAATAGTTATTTTAATATAATTGATTTTATCTACAATGACTCCCCATCTCTTCTAATCTCACTTAAATCTCTTATCATTCAAAGACCAAAGCATCTCTTCCTGTAAAAATATATATATGGAAATTATTTTGTCATAAAGGAGAATGAGGTTACTTTGTTTGAAGAAAAATTAATGCAGGTGGAGAGAATCGTATTAAGTAAATTAAGACAGTCTTAGATAGACAAATATCACATTTTTCTTTCATGTGTAGACCCTAGATTTTATATAGATATGCAAAATTATGCATGTTGTTTTAATCACTGTTCTATTGCTGTGAAGAGACACTGTGACAAGGGCAACTCTGATAAACAAAGCCAATTAATTGTATTTAATTGGGTGCTTGCTTACAGTTTCAGAGATTTAGTTCATTGTCATCATGTTGGGGAGCATGTCAGTACACAGACAGATGCTTGAGAAGTACCTGAAAGCTGCATGCTGATGTGGGGGGAGAGGGGATTGGCATGAGACATTAGAATTTCAAACTTCCTCTAACATGGCCATACCTCCTAAGCTTTGTAATAATCTATTAAAGAGTTCTACCCCCTTATGACTAAGCATTCAAATATATGAGCCTATGAGGGGCATTCTTATTAAAATTACAATATGTATTCACTGAACTTGAAAATAGAAGAAAAATGATTAGGGGAATAAAGAGAACTAATGAGAGGAGAAGGGAAAGAAAGCAAAGGGTATTGAGGAATATATATATTCGAAGAACATGATATACTTGTTTGAAAGCATCGTTAGGAAAGCATCCTTAGGAAATAATAATAACAATGATAACTTGGTAATGGTATATTACTGGGATGAATGGTAAATTTGAAAAGATATATCAAGAAGCTTTTTAAAAATTCATAACTTTCAATTCACAGTAATTCTATTCCTGGGTAAAAATCTATCCAAAACTACATAACCAAAAATAAAGAGAATACTTTTCTGGGAAATGTTTATTTCTTTGTTATATACAAAAATAATTAATCAGTCTGACAATGGGGGAGGAAAAATTGTGATATATCAAAAATGGTCATTTTAATTTTTTTCTCCTTAGATTCTATGTTTGAAAGTTTTATGCTGCAATGATATTTAACATGTGTGTGTGCATGTATGTGTGGGTGTGTGTGTGTGTGCATGTGTGTATGTGTGCATTCTTCTGTGGGAGTAGTGATTGTATATGTAGTTTACCACTGAGCCTCATCCCCAGCCCCATGCTTTATTTTTTAGTGGTATATGTCTTTTATGTTGTTGAATTGCATGTTTCTAGGTTATGTCTCTTCAGGGAAGTTCTAGATGATATTTGGGAAAGCAATAGACTCCCAGTAGGAAAGAGCCATAATCAAAATGTCAACCACTAAGTAAACAAATAACACATATGAAGATGTGGACAAAAAGGAATCCACTATCTTTTTATACATTCACATAACCAAATAATATGCATACAAATACACTTTTGAATATGTTGATTTCCTCTCCTTAGAATGTCCATTTGTAGTTTAGCACCTAGACATCTCACTGATTATTAATGCATATCTCCAGGGACATCATCGATCCTATATTGGTAACATTCATTTTTTTCAGTCTATTTGCTAGACTTAAATCTTCTTTTTTTTTGAAACATCCAAATTCAGAGATGACTATGGGCATTGTTACTAAGGAAAGTGAAAAGGGACTACTTTTCAGAGAAATCAACCAGTGTCCAGAAGATTCAAACATCTCAAAAATTCCAGAGCCCTTACCTAGAGCTGACATGCAAGCACTGCTGGGAATGTCAGAAGGGAAATACTCACACATTGATCAGATCCTGCCAAAAAGTAGAGAATTCAAACAGATCTGGCCACAGAGATTTCTTCCCCTCAAGAAGCTGGTGACAAGTACTGGGTTACAAAAGGGGTGTAGGAGTAGATAAGCAAAGGTAAAGCAGTAAGAACTTGAAATGAAGAAAGAAGTCTAAAATTTACTATGATTGCTGATGAAGGAAAAATAAAATATCAACTGGCACATAAATAGCCTTAATAAGAGTACAGCAAGAGTAGAATCATACTTGAATATACTAGCAACAAAGAATATATGGAGACTCTTTTCAAAGAAATCATTTAAAATAACAGCATATGAGACATAGGACTAAAGTTGTGTTATATCTTAATAAAATTACAAAAACACAACTATGGGTTGCAAACACCTTCAGCTCCTTCAGTCCTTTTTCTAATTCCTCAATTGGGGACCCCGTGCTCAGTCCAATGGTTGGCTGTGAGCATGAGCATCCACCTCTGTATTTGCCAGCCTCTGAAAAAGCCTCTCGGGAGACAGCTATATCAGGCTCCTGTTAGCAAGCACTTCTTGGCATCTGCAATAGTGTCTGGGTTTTGTATCTGTATATGGGATGGAGTTAGAAAAAGGACTGAAGGAGCTGAAGGGGTTTACAACCCATAGGAAGAACAATAATATCAACCAACCAGACCCCCCAGACCTCTCAGGAACTAAACCACCAACCAAAGAGTACACATGGAGGGAACCATGGCTCCAGCTCCATATGTAACAGAGAATGGCCTTGTTGACATTAATGGGAGGAGAGGCCCTTGGTCCTGGGAAGGCTCCATCCCCCAGTGTAAGGGAATGCCAGAGTGGAAAGAGGGAGTGGGTGGGCAGGTGGGTGAGCACCCTCATAGAAGCAGGGGAGAGGGAAAATGGGATAGGAGGTTTCTGAAGGGGCAACTAGAAAAGGGGATAACATTTGAAATGTAAATAAATAAAATATCCAATAAAAATGGAAAAAAACACAAATACAGCTATAAAAGATATTAACAATGAGATAAATAGATAGCAATAAAGGCTATCATTTGTCAATAAATGAATCTATAAATTGAATGGAAACTTTAAAAAAAAACTCCAAGTAAAATTGTAAGTATATTTAACAAGTTGTAAAGTTAGTTTTGAGGAATGGCAGAACAAATCTCACCAAGACATGTATCATAAAAGACAAAATATAGACACTTCCATGAGATGTTAAAAACCTATACACAACATTGCAATTAAAATACTATAGATAGGGATATTAAAAGGGAGATGCATACTCCAAATACTCCAGTAACACAAAGAAACTAAAAAAACAGATTCATCCCAACAGTGGGGAGATGGAACCTGAAGAGACCACCTTGAGTAGATAGACAAGGTTCCCAATGATGGCATAGGGTCTCCAACCTACCTTCAAAATTTTTGATACATAATTATTTTTGTCTGAAAGAAATATAGGAACAAAAATGGAGCAGACATTGAAGGAAAGGCCTTCTAGTTTCTTTGGCCCAACTTGGGATCCATCCCATGTGCACACACTAAACCTGACACTTGCTAATGCCATGTTGTGCTTGCAGACAGGATTGTAGCATGACTGTCCTTTGAGAGGCTCTACTGGCAGCTGACAGAGACAGATGCAGATACTTACAGCCAACCATTGGACTGAGGTCGGGAACACCTAGGAAGAGTTAGGGAAAGGATTGAAGGAGCTGAAGGGAATGGCAACCCCATAGGAAGACCAAAAGTATCAAGTAACCTGGACCCCTGGGAGCTCCTAGAGACTAAGCCACCAACCAAAGAGCATACATGAGCTTGTCTGTGTCCCTCAGGACACATATAGCAGAGGACTGTCTTGTCTGGCCTCAGTGAGAGAGGATATGTCTAATCCTGTAGAAACGTGATGTCCCAGGAAGGAGGATGCGAGGGGGGTTAGGTGGGAGCAGGTGGGTGGGTGAGGAGAGGTGGGGGGGAGAGTGGGGAACACCTTCACAGAGGCAAAGAGGAGGGGATGGGGTGAAGAACTCTTGGAAGGAGGACTGGGATGGAGGGAAAATATTTGGAATGTAAATCAATAAAACAAAAGAAAAGTAAAGAAAAAAAAGAAAATCATAAAACAAACAAACAAAACAAAACAAAAACAGATTCATGCCTAAATAGAAACTTTGTATACAGCCACACTCATTAGCATTAGGGGACAAACTGGACTTTAAAAAATATATACTGAAATAATTAGTTACTCATATTTAACAATGCATTCCTTTTGTCTTAGTTTCCTTTCTGTTATTTTGATTTTAAAAATTGAACAAAATCAACTTGTGAAGATTACATATCCTGGGTCACAGTTCACTGGGGAAGGCCAAGGGAGAAACTGTTCAGAGGCCATGAAGGACTGCTAATTATCAGCTTGCTTCTTGTGCTTTACTCATACTGATTTCTTATAGCACCCAGGATCAGGTGCCTAGAGGCAGCACCAGCTCCTACAGTAGACCAAGCTCTTACAAAACAATCATCAATCAAGGAAATGTTACACAGGCTTACTTACGGGACAATCTGATGGGGGCATTTTCTCAATTGAGGTTTCCATTTTCAGATGACTCTAGCTTGGATGGAGAATAAACTAAGCAACACAGTTTTCTCAACCTTCCCCTAGAAAGAGCAACTCCATAGAGTTGAAGAATTTAAATATAAAAGAAAGTACCTAAAATACCTTTGAAAACTCTGAGAGCTTGGGCTGGAGCTCAGTGACAGAACACTTGACTACCATGGATGCAAAACTGAGTTCCCTCCCTACAAAGTACTAGATCCCTACAAATAAAAATATGAGCAAAACTAAAGGAACACCTCCTTTTCTGAGTATTAACAGGAACAGTAACAAAATGGTGGGAAAGTAGCTAGGCTGGGTGGGATTCTGTAAGTTTGAGTGTTTGCATTAAACACAATTTGTACTACATATAATAATTACCCTAAAATATGGGGTTACAAAGGCTGGGAAGGCTTGAAGTGTGTTGGCAAATGTATATCTAGATGACCACACATCTCCAGTTTCTACTCTTCTGAACTGGAAGAAATTCTTGGGTTTCTCTCTTCCCTGCTTTTCTATATCAAGAAATACAGGCATGCATTGATTCCTGCCCTTACTGTTGCGTCCTTTTCTAGCTGATTGGCAGTTTTGACTCTCTTGGTAGAGTGTAGTTTATATAACTACAGGCTTGATTACTTTTCCATGCTAAGTCATTCTACTTCATAAGGTGGTCTAGGTCAACAGTTCTGAACTTGTGGGTCAAGACCTCTCTGGGGTCAAAGGATCTGTTGACAGAGCTCACCCAAGGCCATTGGAAAACACAGGTGTTTACATTATGATTCATAACAGTAGAAAAATTATAGTTATGAAGTAAAAATGAAAATGATTTTATGATTGTGGGTCACCATAACATTTATTAAAGGGTCACAGCATTAGGAAAGTTGAGATTCACTGTTAAAAATTAAGTTCAAACAGAACTATTTCTTCTTACAAATTGTGGCCAATCATCCTAGTTCTCCCTTGGGGAACCACTTCTACTTAAAACCCTTCACTGATCATCATGAAAATATGTATTAGTTAGTGCACATACTTCAAAGTATGACAGGGATTTGGGAGCTATTGTTATATATAAATAGGAATTCTTGAAATGATTTTTTCCCAGTGGTTTTGAACCATCTGGAAATATACATAGAAATCAGACATCACTGCCACGTCAATGTGATTGTGAATAAAATTGGAGTATTGACTAGACACTATCATCTGACCACAATTACTTCTTTATGATCTTTAAGTTCTATGCCCTACATGATGAATTCTATCTCTTGCTCTCATCATTAATACCATTAGGCTCTCAAATGTAAGGGATCTTTGGAAAATAAAGCTGCTTGAAGATGTTTCCATTGTATAGAATACACAACACACACATACACACACACAAAGAGAGAGAGATCAATTAATATGAAATTTTCCTTTTCCTCTACTTTTTAAACCTCATTTTAAATATATTTTATCTTTCTTCTTATTATTTAATTTTTTTATTCTCTTTATATCATGCCCACTGTCCCACTTCTGGTCACCCCCTCCCACAATCCTTCCACTATTCCCCCTCTGCTTCTCCTCTGAGTAAGTGGCTCCGTCCTCAGCACATCCTAGCACTTCAAGTCTCTGCAAGGCTAAGCACTTCCTCTCCCACTGAGGCTAGACAAGTCAGACCAGCTGGTAGAACATACCGAAGTACAGACAACAGCTTTTGGGATAGCCTCCGTTCCAGTTGTTCAGGAACCACATGAAGGTCAAACTGCACATCTGCTACATATGTGCTAGAAGGCCTAGGCCCAGCCTGTGGTATGTTCCTTGGTTGGTGGTTTCAGACTCTAAGAGCCCCAAGCGTCCAGCTTAATTGACTCTGTTGATCTTCCTGTGGCGTTTCCATCTACTTCAGGGCATGCAATCCTTCATAATCTTACAGGAATCTTCCTATTCCTGTAAGAGCCCCAAAGCTCTATCCACTGTTTGACTGTGGATGACTGTATCTGAGTCATCTGCTGGGTGGAGCCTCTCAGAGAACAAGAAGTTCCTGTCTGTAAGCATAACAGAGTATTATTAATAGTGTCAGGGATTGATGCTTGCACATGAAATAGGTCTCAAGTTGGGCTAGTTATTGGTTGGCCATTCCCTCAGTCTCTGTTCCCTTCCCAGTGCCTGTGTTACTTACTTGTAGACAGGATACATTTTGGGTTGAAAGTTTTGTGGTTGGGTTGATGTCTCTGTCACTCCATTGGGGTTCCTGCCTGGCTATAGGAGGTGGCCTCTTCAGGTTCCATATTCCCAATGTAAGTCACAGTTAAGGTCACCCCCATTGATTCTTGGGCACCTCTCTTATTCCAGGTCTCTGTCTTGTTCTGGAGATGCCTCCCATGTGCTCACCTCAATCAGTTACAGATTTCCTTCGATTTTCATGGCAATTCCCCTCGTCATCCTCCCTCCCTCCATCTGCCTCTTATGACTATTTTATTCCCCCTTTTAAGTGAGATTCAAGCTTCTTTGTTTAGGTTTTCCTTCTTGTTTAGCTTCTTTGGTTCTGTGGAGTGTAACATGCTACCTATACTGGGCATATACTCAAAAGATGTTCCAACATCTCACAAAGACACTTGCTCAACTATGTTCATAGCATCTTTAATCATAACAGGCAGAAACTGAAAACAACCTAGCTGTCCCTCAACTGAAGAATGGATAAAGAAAATGTGGTGCATCTACACAATAGAATACTTGTCAGCTATTAAAACAAAGACATGAATTTTGCAGGCAAATGGATGGAACTTGAAATACCATCCTGAGTGAGGTAACCCAGTCCCAAAAGGACATACATGGTATACACTCACTTAAAGTGAATATTAGCCACAAACTACTGGTATCATGTTACATTTTGTGTTTCTTAACACCTACAAATTATTTTGGTCTTAGTGATCATTTTAGGGTCTTTAACTTATTAGCATCTTCAAAGGAAATCCAGAAAAATGTTCAAAAGTCCAACAACCCAAAAGGGACAGACAGGTTAAATAAGAAAAAAAAAAAGCGAAAAACTCCTTACCCTACCACAGGTTTAAGAGAGAAAAGAAAACAAGTAAATATGCAAACATACATCTGCCTGCATATACACATTCATATGTAGATTTACTATGAATAATATTAGCAATCAAAATCATCTACCAGTGCTTAAGTGCAATTACTAATGTTGCCATTGTTAAATAAACCATATTGTGATTGTGTGAGTCAGGCAAAAATGCAGGAGTATCCCAAGTGTACAGCCTCTCAGTGAATTTCTCAGAGTTTGAGAACTGAAAGAAAACTGAAGGTGCGTCATCTTTTCCTACCTGTTTCAAGCCCTCATACCTTTTTCTGTGTTTTCACGAATTCATTGTGTAGAAACAGTAGAAAAAAATCCTCCTAAATCTGTACAATCGATCTCAGCATCCTGGACACATCTTTGAATGTATCTTTTCAAACTGTTCTGACCTCAAGTTGCAGATCCATGCAATTTCCCTAGTTTTGACAATTCTCAGGCTGTTTCAGTAACCAAACACAATGATTAGAGTGCCGAGACCATTATTTTGTGGAAATTAAAAGGGAAGAATTCCATTTTTCCTTTATATTCAGCATTTCCTTCCACATTCTCAATGTCGCCATAGCCTCTTCCAGTCTTTTTTTGAAGTTGAAAGTGATAAAGTAATGACATTCAGGAAGAACAACATACACAGGAAAATTCAGTCCATCTTTTTACCTACAATTGAAACCCTTAACTCACGTTCTTCCAGGCCATCTTCATCATTACTTTTATTTTATTCTGGGTAAAATGAGAACCATATGGGTAAGTGCTTAGAAAAGCTCAAAGCACAATAACAACATAAGGGTCAATATTATACTGACATGCAGGCTGCTGCACCACTGTGTGATTTGCTATTAACATGACTCAAAGTTGATAAGTATTCTTTCAACTGGTCCAAATGAGTAACTAGTAACTGGCCATGCCTTTCCTCCGGCGTGGAATTGGGAAACAAAGCAGGGTAGGAACTTAAAACTAATGCAATGCTTCATAATTTTCATCTCTTATCCTGAATGTACCTGGACATATATTAATCAAATTTCAAGCTAGATAGTATCTATTTTAACTTTTTCACTTTTATAATTGGGACATAGAAATTGAAAGACAAAGTATCGCACAGTGATTAAGCACTGAGCAGAAAGTCTCATAGCCTACAGGGCAAGATACTTCACAGAATCACTGTGATCCTAGGCATGATGATTAATAAATAGGTAGACATGTTTCAGGCAGTATTTAAGTATAGGTATAGGAAACATATTTGAACCTAAGGATTTTGTTAACAGTATCTTGTGGAAAAAAATCCTATAAAGCATTTCCATCCATGGTACAGAAACCTTCAAACAGATTAATTATTCACAGGAGCACAGCAAATGGAGCAGAGAACAAACTCAATCATTAGTTAGAACTACTATTGTCAGCATCAGTAAAGGAAATTAACATCAATGTTTTTGTTTACTGAGTAGTTGGCAAGAGGTTTGTTGTTGCTTTATTTCTTAAATGATTTTATGAGGAGATTAACCAGTGAATCCAGAACCCCAAACTTGTATTGCACTGTTTCAAACATCTTAATTGCCGTGGAAACTTAACCACACAAAAATGAAAGAAATGGCTTGATACTTCTGAGAGTGTAGTTCATCATTTTCCACATTAACAAATATGTTTCTTTTTTTAATTAAATGAATAAAATAGCTATATTGCCTGCGAGATTTTATACAATTGGCAAATAACTACAGACATCTTTCTCTTTAATGTGCTTAGGAAAAAATATGCCTATACTGTCTTAAATAGACACATTTTCTTTAGTTACCTTGCTTGGAATTTGTACAGGCTTATAGAATCACAACAGATGTTTCCTGTGGGTACTAGCTACCAAATAAATTATATATCAGTTTCCTGTTGTTGTTTTTTTCTTCCTTAGCTGTCTTCAGATTCTTGTGAGCTCAAAATTGGGAAAGGCAGAATCAACTCTATTTTCTCAAACCTCTTCATGAGGAATGAAGGCCAAGCCAGCATCCTGGAGATTTAAAATATTTTTAATTATAGAAGACAATGTGACTACCTATTCACCTTCCATTACATCAACGTTTAAAAACTAACATAGAAATTCACAGCCAAGAATTTACTTTGTATCAGCTTCCAAATTAGGCCCAATGCAGACTAGAGAATGGAGAAAACTCAATCTCTTAACACCAGTAGACAAGTATCAAATAAACCAGCTAAGCACAAGAGAAACACTTTGAACAGAACAGAGGAGGAATTCCTCTTCCCAGGGATCTAAAAGCATTTTCTGTAACTGGAGGTTTATAAGCATGTCTCCTTTCCCTGTTGCTGATCAAATGTCCTTAAATCTTATGAGTGACGTTGTTCAAGTTAAAAAGTAGGAGACAGAAAATGGTCGCCAAAAATGAACAAAATTTAGTAGTTACATACAAGGTAAGACAGGCATCTTTGAGATAGGCTAGCCATCAGCATGCATATCCTCTGCTATAGCACTGACAATTGTATAAAGATAAAAAAGATAAGTTGGGGGGGGGACGAGGACAAAACAACCAGTGACCCTCCAAGAAGCCTACAGATAACAGGACAAAGAAAGAAGTTTCTTGGAATTAATTGGTATCCTATGAAGAATGAAAGACAAGATGATCTGGTTGCTCTTAAAGAATGTCACATAACTTCTAGTTAGTGGTTTCTAAGGGATGGATATAGTACACAGCACTCAGATGTTTTGAGGAAGGGAGAAACTAGGGGTGACAGTATAACACAATACCATTAATTTGTAATGGAATCATGTGCAAAACAAAAACACTGGGTAGCTACAGAAAGTAAAGTAGAGAGGAAATGGTAAACTCAGGGATAGGACAGTCCAAGATTAGGTCAAAATTATACCTAAGAGGATGTAGAAGGTGGTTATGAACCTGTAGTGAGCAAGGTTTCCAGACAGAAAGCCGTGTGACTATAGATAGCTCTTTATCTGCTCTTGTTAACTACTCAAGCTTCCAAAGGCTTATGACTCCCAGTTTGCAGAGACAAGGAGAGTTCACAAACTGGCAAGCTATGAATTGCAAACTTATATATCCCTTTATTATCCATGAATTCTTATAAGTTTTACCTTTAAAACTGTCCACACCTTAGTCCATGAAATGTATATGTTTATTACTTTTCCACTTTACTGTTTGGACAACTCCCTCCTCAAATCTAAGGAGGCATTATCACTGTTATTTATTACTATGAAGCTAGTGATGATGTGAGAGCCTAGAAATTATCATTGTTAGCCTGATCTAGGTTTTACAAGGATAGCTATAGCTGGTTCCTGTCACTTCTGAAATTGCTTGTCACTATTCAGAAAAATGTGTAAATTGCAGCAGCTGCAAGTGGAGCAAAGAATCTTTTGGCACTCGTTATGAAAATTGTTTGTTCTAATGCATGTTCTACAAGGCACTTTTTTTTCTAAAATGGCCCATTATTTCTTGAATTTTAATCTATTTCTCCTAACAAGTAAAAAGAGCATCAAGTCAAGGAGTGATACTCAGAGCAGATAATAGCCTACCTAGTTCACCAGATGAACCAATTAGGCTTTCCCTAGTTTCTGACACATGTTGGAACTTGAAATACATCGGGCCAGTAAAAGACCTGGGCTTCCAGGTAAAAACATTTGTTTCACTGACCATGAACTATTCTTAATATTTAGTGTCTTACCCTACACAGACCATCTGTCAACAATTCTTAAACATACCTCCAACCTTACTGCCATCGATCTTATTTTTGATAGTCTTATTGAGTGTATCTTATTGAGCTCTTACAATTAGCCATGTTCATTCTAGAATAGATGATGGAGGTGAAGCCAAATGCATTGTCAGCCCCTGGGGGTGAGATGCATGCTTTAAGAGTGAGCTGCCTAGCTACAAAAGTTAAAGAAGCACTTACTCTCCTAAGCCCAAGAGCTATGGTTCTATTAAACATTGTACCCTGGCACTTTCTCTACCTAGACATGACCACAGCATTTGTCACATGACACCAAGCATCTCTGTAGGCCCAGGATACGGGAGCTAAGTCTTCCAAATGTAGCATATATGATCATAGCAATACATCAGAAGAAATCACTCCTAATCTTCAATAGCCAAAAATGGTGTCATAAATCTATAAGTAGTATGGGATATCCTGCTTCAGGCTGCACTGAATGAAAAAGCTCTTCTCCCTGTCTCTCATTTTTCTTTCAAAACTTCAATGGCAGTGATAGCAGAGGTGTAAGAAAAGAGACTCCATGAAGAAGCATGCTGTAACTCATGCCTGTATAACAGGTGATAAAAGTAAGTTATATGGTCAAGTGCAAAGACAACAAACAAGGAGCACAGTTGATTCATAATGAGACAGTCAGACAGAAAAGGACTTAAAACTTCCTCAGTCTAAAGAAAGATACAAATGTCTAGATTTTTTTAAAAATCACAGAACCCCAAATATACAAGACCCCAAGTCAAAATTCCTATGACATATCATAGTTAAAATACTAAGTACACAGAACAAAGAAAGTGTATTGGGAGCAACAGAATAAACACAAGTAATATAAGAAGGAAAACCCATCAGAATAACAGCTGATTTCTCAACTGAAACTTTGAAACCAGAAGAGCTTGCATCAATTCATTTCCTGTACTAGAAGACCATGGTGGCAAGCCTAGAAAAATATACCTTACAATACTATCTGCCATAATTGAAGAAAAAAAATGTTTCTGTGACATAAATAGCCTTAAAAATTATAACCAAAAAACCAACCCTAAAGAAAATATGTGAAGAAATATTTTGGTGAAGCATAAATATATCAGAGAGACTGTGGGAAAAAATACTAAGATATAAGTACTAAAACACAAAATACCACCAAGAACACAAACACTACCAAAACTCAACATTGATGACCACAATCAATACACATATTTCAATAAGTTTAAATAGTAGTGGCTTCAATTCTCCAATCAAAAGACCAAGGATGAGTAAATGGGTCAAGGAAGAAAATCCTCCTCTTTGATGTCTAACAGAAATATAGCAGCTCAAAATACAGGCATCACCAGAGAATAAAAGGATGGACATAACTATTCCAATCAAGTGGAATCAGCAACCAGCACAACTATCCTAATATCTGATTAAATAGACTTCAAACCGAAACTAATCAGAAAAGACTAAGAATGATACTTCATCCTAATCAAGGGAACAGTTAACCAGTAAGACATTACATATACATTTGTTGTTGTTGTTAATAAACACACACACACACACACACGTGCTCTCTGTGTTGTTCTTGTTGCTGCTTTGAGACAGGATTCTTCTGGGAAGCCTTGGTTGTCCTGGAACTCACTCTGCAGACCAGACTGACACCCAACTCACAGAAATCTGTCTGTGTCTGCCTCCCAAGTGCTGGGATTAAAGGCATGTGCCACCACTGCCCAGGCCAATGAGACATTATTATCCCATATATGCACTGAACTCTGGAGTGCTCATTTTATAAAAATAATGTACTACTAAAGTTTAAAGACATTGACTAACATCTTTAATTTAAAAATAGGTGATTTCAATACCCCAATTTCTCTAATAGACATGTTATCAAGAAAAAATAAAAGGGAAAACATCGGTATTATTTGACATAATACAACAAATGGACTTAACAAATATCTACAGAATATTATGCCAAACACTAAAGAATACAAACATTACTCAGTGGCATGTGGAATATTTATAAAATAGACCATAGCCTGGAAAAGAAAACAAATCATTACAAATTCAAAAGGATTAAACACTTTCTTGCATCCTATTTGACCACAGTACAAATAAAACTTAAAAATCGACAGAAAATAAGTCTCTGCTAAATGTGCCAACTTGTGGAGATTGATACAATGAATGAGTCAAAGATACAATTAAGAAAATCAAAATTTTTCTCGAGCTAAATTAAAATGCAATACAACAAAACATCTGGAATAAATTTAAGGTAAAGTCATAGCTCTAAGAACCTATGTTAAAAAAAAAAAGAGCAAGCATAAATGTCTCACACAAGAACAAACCAAACACAAACCCAGTTGAAGACAAGAAATAAGGAAAATTAAAGCAAAAGTCAACAACAATAAAACAAATCTAGTATCTCATTCTTTGAGAAGATAAACAAGATTGACAGACCCTTGATCTAATCAGCAAAAGGAAGGAAGGAAGGAAGGAAGGAAGGAAGGAAGGAAGGAAGGAAGGAAGGAAGGAAGGAAGGGAAGAAAGGAAGAAAGAGGGAGGAGGGATGGAGGAAGGGAGGGGGAGAGAGAGAGAGAGAGAGAGAGAGAGAGAGAGAGAGAGAGAGAGAGAAAGAGAGAAAGAAAGAAAGAAAGAAAGAAAGAAAGAAAGAAAGAAAGGACTCAAATCAACAGAATCAGAAAAGAACAGGGAAACATTACTACAGATACAAGGAAATTCAGAATATCATAAGAAAATATATTTTTAAAAACATGTAATCATTGAGCTGGACCAATACCATCACCACTCAAGAAATGGATTTCTAGATTTTGGCAAACCAGAAACATTACCAAAGAATCAGTAACCTAACCAGACCCACTACAAATGAGGGGAGTAAAATAGTGGTAAAAAGCTTCCCAGCTTTAAAAAAAAATCATAAAGGCAGAGCTATGGATTTACAACAGAATTCTACTAAATGTTAAAGATGATCTACAACAAATTCTCTCTCTCTCTCTCTCTCTCTCTCTCTCTCTCTCTCTCTCTCTCTCTTCATTTTTTCATATTTCTTTTTTTAAATTTTTATTTATTTTTTAAATCAAATCATAATTTTTACTTATTCACACAGGGGTTATAAACACAAAAAGGCAGGACATGGGAAAGGGGATGACACCGGAGCCTGGGTGTTCAGGGGGATTACAGATATCTTTCAGAACAGGGTAATGTCTGGGTGAAGGTTGAGGGGACAGGTCACTATGACTTTATGATTCACTTGTCCTTATCTAAGTTGGTATTATCCACCAAGGTTACCTATTTACAAGGTCTATGACTACTCAGGCTGGTAAATTTCCACAAAAGCTGCCTGTTTATAATAGCTTATAGCCATCTGTTTCAATTTTTTTCCACAGAGAACCAAGACTTGGTGTTAGTACACATGTATGACAGGCCAATTGCTGATTTTAGGCCTATGGCTGATTTTAGGCCTTTAGTGTGTAAGCAGGGCTGCCCCTGAAATCTCCTCCCTTCTCTAAGTATAGAAGGGTTGTGGCAATTCTAATCTTTCGAAGGTGGGGATAGAGGCCTGACCTCCAGTAATTGAAGGGGACTTTGTAATGACTCCGGTACCCCTGTTGTTGCCCAGTGAGGCATGAGGGCCATACCCATCCCGATGTCTTTTTCCTGGAGAGGGGATACTTTTGACATCAACCCTTATGCAGTCAGGGAACCCAGAGAGATATTTTTAACTTTTATTTATATTCTCTTGCAGTGCTTAGCCTCGCAGCCTAAGCAAGAATTCAGATCTCCAGTCAGAGAGGACTGTGTGGCCCCTCTCTGCTTGATCTAGGGGCAGAAGTCCCCTCTTTTAGGTTGGGTGGAGATGGGTTTTGGGAACACCCTGGATAGAGTAACAACCTCGTCTTGAGTCTTGTGGTCCTCCATAGCTAACTTATGATAATGTATCTGAATAGGTTTTGTTACCAAATTATTTATCTGTTGTTTCACAAAGTTAGTCAGTCTATTTAAGGCCCAGGGACCAAAAGAAATAAGCAAAAATAATCCAATTAATGGTCCCAAGATGGGAGGAAGTAGGGTTGACAATGATGGAGAGGTTCAAAGCCAATTCTTGTACCAGCTCTTATCTTTCTCTCTCTGTCTTTTCTCACAGCCTTCTCTGACCTTTTTCATGCTCTCTTTAACCATCCCTGTCTTGTCTATGTAAAGGCAACATTCTTCTTTAAGGACCATATACAATCAAGAGCTGTACACAGTCTTTTCTATTGTAAAAGAGTAAATTAAGTCCAATAAAGTCCTTTGAAATTTTTGGAAGTCTCTTCAGACAGCAAAATGAGGGATTTCTTCAGATTAGTGTTGTCAATCTCTAGCTGTATGATATTCTTGTCAATGGCCCGTCGAAGTTCTGAGTAATATAAGTTTGAAGGCCAGCATCTGGATTAGAATTTCTAACAGCAGACATCATGGGTGATTCATTTTTACCTGGAAAGGAAAAAGAAGGGAGTTCTCAGGGAGATTTTTCTTCACTGGATGTCAGTTGTTATTCATCTTATTTATGGTTGGGCCTGGCTTTGTGGGGGTATCCATGTATTTCATTAGTCTTTTTGGTAGCCATTTAGCTGTGCCTTCTGTGGTATCAAACAGGCATATCAATCCTTGGCCCCATAAGAGAACTGGGTCTGGGCCATTCCCTTTAAGGGTAAGAGGGTCCTTCCACATAGCTGTGGTATAGTTTTTATTGGTCTCGGTGATGCCAGAGGCAGTCAGCAGCAGATTTGCCATGAGCTTTCAGGTTTAGAGAGTTAAAAGTGAACAAGGCATGATGAAGAGTATTTCGAAGGACTCTTTCTGGGGGGGGATACCATTCCCCCTCTTTTGCTTTTAAAGCCAATTTTTCAGAGTTCTTGTAAAATCAGGGCAAATGCGCCAGCAGCCGCTCCTTCTACACTCAGAGAGTCATGAAGACACTATTTAAAGAAATATAAGTCTATATTAATAATCTCTTTTATCAAAGGACTGTTATAGAACAGCCAACAACTAATCAGACTATATAATATATCAATTAATAATAGCTTCTTCTACTTTTTGTGAGATTACTCCTCTTTTGTCAATTAATTGTTGAGGGAAATTAGGATTAACATCTCTCTTGAGAATATTAAATAGAGACTTAAATTCTTTTGTGGAGAGCTTAAAATAAGATCTTAGCCAATTAGCATTTCCTAGAAACTTTTGAAAATAATTTGAAATAAGTACACTATCTTTTTTTCCAGACCCATTAGCTGTTTTTTATTGGATATTTTATGTATTTACCTTTCAATGTTTTCTCCCCTCCATTCTCCCCCAAAACCCCTTATCCCATACCCCATCCTCCTATTTTTATGAGGGTGTGCTCCAAACATTATTCCAGTCCCATCTCCCTGCTCTCGAATTCCCCAACCCTAGGGAATCCAAACTTTTGGGAACCATGGCCCTCCACTTGCACTGATGTCGGACAAGGCCATCCTCAGTTACCTATACAGGTGGGGACATGAGTCCCTCCCTTTGTGCTCTCAGGCTGGAGGTTTAGACCTTGGGAGCTCTGGTTGAATCTTTTGGTACTCCTTCTAAAAAGGACCAAAGCACCAACACTTTGTTCTTCCTTCTTCTTAATGAGTTATATGTGCCATATGTGTTGTGTCTTGGGTATTGTGAGCTTTCGGGCTAATATGCACTTATCAGTGAGTGCATACCATGTGTGTTCTTTTGAGATTGGGTCACCTCACTCAGGATGATATTTTCCAGCTCCATCCATTTGTTTAAGAATTTCATGAAGTCATTGTTTCTTAGTAGCTGAGTAATACTCCATTGTATAAATGTACCACATTTTCTACACCCGTTCTTCTGTTCAAGGACACCTGGGTTCTGTCCAACTTCTGGCTATTATAAATAAGGCTGCTATGAACATAGTGGAGCATGTGTCCTAGTTATATGTTGAAACATCTTTTGGGTATATGCCTAGGAGTCGTATAGCTAGGTCCTCAGGTAACACTAGGTTCAATTTTCTGAGGTACCACCAGACTGCTTTCCATAGTGGTTGTACCAGCTTACAATCCTACCAACAGTGGAGGACTGTTCCCCTTCACATCCTCGCCAACATCTGCTGTCACCTGTGATTTTTATCTTAGTCATTCTGACTGGTGTGAGGTGGAATCTCTGTTGTTTTCATTTGCATTTCCCTGATGACTAGGGATGCTGAACACTTCTTTAGGTGTTTCTCAACCATTCGAGCTTCCTCAGTTAAGAATTCTTTGTTCAGTTCTGTGCCACATTTTTAAATAGGGTTCTTTGATTGTCTAGAGTCTAATTTCTTCAGTTCTTCGTATACCTTGGATATTAGCCCTCTATCAGATGTAGGGTTGGTGAAGATCTTTTCCCAATCTGTTGGCTGCTGCTTTATCCTATTGACTGTGTCCTTTGTTTTACAGAGTCTTTGCAGTTTTATGAGGTCCCATTTGTCAATTCTTGATCTTAGGGCATAAGCCATTGGCATTCTGTTCAGGAACTTTTCTCCTGTGCCCATGTGTTCGAGGCTTTTCCCCAATTTCTCTTCTATTAGTTTCAGTGTAGCTGGTTTTATGTGGAGGTCCTTGATCCACTTAGAATTTAGCTTTGTACAAGGAGATAAGTATGGATCAACTTGCATTCTTCTACATGCTGACCTCCAGTTGGACCAGCACCATTT
Organism: Grammomys surdaster; assembly: GCF_004785775.1. Classification (NCBI taxonomy): domain Eukaryota; kingdom Metazoa; phylum Chordata; class Mammalia; order Rodentia; family Muridae; genus Grammomys; species Grammomys surdaster. The sequence goes on along the minus strand of NW_021604662.1, from coordinate 3,733,568 downwards.
GTTGAAAATGCTGTCTTTCCACTGGATAGTTTTAGCTCCTTTGCCAAAGATCAAGTGACCATAGGTATGGAAATTCATTTCTAGGTCTTCAGTTCTATTCCATTGATCCTCCTGCCTGTCTCTGTTCCAATACCATGCAGTTTTTATCACTATTGCTTTGTAGTACAGCTTGAAATCAGGGATGGTGATTCCCCAGAAGTTCTTTTATTGTTGAGAATAGTTTTCGCTATATTGGGTTTTATTGTTATTCCAAATGAATTTTAAGATTGCTCTTTCTATCTCTGTGAAGAATTGTGTGGGAAATTTGATGGGAATTACATTGAATCTGTAGATTGCTTTCAGCTAGATAGCCATTTTTACTATATTAATCCTTCCAACCTATGAGCATGGAAGATCTTTCCATCTTCTGAGATCTGTTTCGATTTCTTTCTTCAGGAGTTTGAAGTTCTTGTCATACAGGTCTTTTACTTGCTTGGTTAGATTCACACCAAGGTATTTTATATTATTTGTGACTATTGTAAAGGATGTCATTTCAATAATTTCTTTCTCAGTCAGTTTGTCTTTTGAGTAGAGGAAGGCTACTGATTTGTTTGAGTTAATTTTATATCCAGCCACTTTGCTAAAGTTGTTTATCAGGATTAGGATTTCTCTGGTGAAAGTTTTGGAGTCACTTGAGTATACTATCATATCATCTGCGAATAGTGACATTTTGACTTCTTCCTTTCCAATTTGTACCCCTTTGACCTCCTTGTGTTGCCTAATCGCTCTGACTAGGACTTCCAGTACTATATTGAATAGGTAGGGAGAGAGTGGGCAGCCTTGTCTAGTCCCTGATCTTAGTGGGATTGCTTCAAGTTTCTCTCCATTTAGTTTGATGTTAGCTACTGGTTTGCTATATATTGCTTTTACTATGTTTAGGTATGGACTTTGAATTCCTGATCTTTCCAAGACTTTTGTCATGAAGGGGTATTGAATTTTGTCAAATGTTTTCTCAGCATCTAGTGAGGCGATCGTGTGGTATTTTTTCTGTGAGTTTGTTTATATGGTGAATTACATTGATGGATTTCCATATGTTGGACCATCCCTGCATTCCTGGGATAAAGCCTACTTGATCATGATGGATAATTGTTTTGATGTGTTCTTGGATTTGGTTCACTAGGATTTTATTGAGTAATTTTGCATCAGTGTTCATAAGGGAGATTGGTCTGAAGTTCTCTTTCTTTGTTGGGTCTTTGTGTGGTTTGGGTATGAGCGTAACAGTGGCTTCATAGAATGAATTGGGTAGTGTCCCTTCTGTTTCTATTTTGTGGAATAGATTGAAGAGAATTGGCATTAGGTCTTCTTTGAAGGTCTGATAGAATTCTGCACTAAAACCATCTGGTCCCGGACTTTTTTGGTGAGGAGACTATTAATGACTGCTTCTATTTCTTTCGGGGTTATGGGACTGTTTAGATAGTTTATCTGCTCCTGATTTAACATTGGTAACTGATATTTGTCTAGAAAATTGTCCATTGCATCCAGATTTTCCAATTTTGTTGAGTATAGGCTTTTGTAGTAGGATCTGATGATTTTTTGAATTTCCTCAGTTTCTGTTGTTATGTCACCCTTTTCAGTTCTGATTTTATTAATTTGGATACTGTCTCTCTGCCCTCTGGTTAATGTGGCTAAGGATTTATCTATCTTGCTCATTTTCTCAAAGAACCAACTTCTGGTTTTATTGATTCTTTATATAGTTCTTTTTGTTTCTATTTGGTTGATTTCAGCCCTGAGTTTGATTATTTTCTGCCTTCTACTCCTCTTGGGTGTATTAGCTTCTTTTTGTTCTAGGGCTTTCAGGTGAGTTGTCAAGCTGCTAGTGTATGCTGTCTCCAGTTTCTTTTTGTATTGCACTTATAACTATGAGTTTTCCTCTTAGCACTGCTTTCATTGTATCTCATAGATTTTGGTATGATATGTCATCATTTTCATTAAATTCTAAAAAGTCTTTAATTTCTTTCCTTATTTCTTCCCTGACCATATTATCAATGAGTAGGGTATTGTTCGGTTTCCATGTGAATGTGAGCTTTCCATTGTCTTTGTCATTATTGAAGACCAGCCTTAGACCACGGTGATCTGATAGGATGCATGGGATTATTTCAATGTTTTTGTATCTGTTGAGGCCTGTTCTGTGAATAATTATATGGTCTATTTTGAAGAAGGTACTATGAGGTGCTGAGAAAAAGGTATATTCTTTTGCTTTAGGGTGACATGTTCTAAAGATATCTGTTAAGTCCATCTGGTTCGTAACTTCTGTTAGTTTCACTGTATCTCAGTTTATTTTCTGTTTCCATGATCTGTCCATTTCTCAGAGTGGGGTATTGAAGTCTCCCAATATTTTTGTGTGAGGTGCAATGTGTGCTTTGAGCTTTAGTAAGGTTTCTTCTATGAAAGTGCGTGCTTTTGCATTTGGCGCATAGATATTCAGAATTGAGAGTTCATGTTGGTTGACTTTTCCTTTCACAAGTATGTAATGTCCTTCCTTATCCTTTTTGATAGTTTTAAGTTGAAAGTCGATTTTATTTGATATTAGAATGGCTACTCCAGCTTGTTTCTTAGGGCCATTTGCTTGAAAAATTGTTTTCCAACCTTTCACTCTAAGGTAGTGTCTGTCTTTGTCATTGAGGTGGGTTTCCTGTATGCCACAAAAAGCTGGGTCCTGTTTGCATATCCAGCGTGTTAGCCTATGCCTTTTTATTGGGGAATTGAGTCCATTGATGTTAAGAGATATTAAGGAGAGGGGATTGTTGCTTCCTGTTGTTTTTGCTAATAGTGGAGGCATTGTTTGTGTGGTTATCTTCTTTTGGGTTTGTTGGAAGAGGATTATTTTCTTGCTCTTTCTAGGGTATAATTCCCCTCCTTGTATTGGAGCTTTCCTGATATTATCCTTTGTAGTGCTGGGTTTGTGGAAAGATATTGTGTAAATTTGGTTTTGTCATGGAATATCTTCGTTTCTCCATCTATGGTAATTGAGAGTTTTGCTGGGTATAGTAGCCTAGGCTGGCATTTATGTTCTCTTAGGGTCTGTATGACATCTGTCCAGGATTTTCTGGCTTTTATAGAATCTGGTGAGAAGTCAGATGTAATTCTGATGGGTCTGCCTTTATATGTTACTTGCCTTTTTCCCTTACTGCTTTTAAAATTCTTTCTTTCTGTTATGCATTTTGTGTTTTGATTATTATGTGACGGAAGGTATTTCTTTTCTGACCTAGTCTATTTGGTGTTCTGTAGGCTTCATGTATGATTATGGGAATCTCATTCCTTAGGTTAGGGAAGTTTTCTTCCATAATTTTGTCAAAGATATTTATTGGCCCTTTAAGTTGGGAATCTTCACTTTCTTCTATACCTATTATCCTTAGGCTTGGTCTTCTCATTGTGTCCTGAATTTCCTGGATGTTTTGTGTTAAGAACTTTTTGCATTTTGTGTTTTCTTGACAGCTGTGTCAATCTTTTCTATGGTATCTTCTGCAATTGAGATTCTCAATTCTATCTCCTTCCTGCATTCTGTTGGTGATGCTTGCATCTATGACTCCTGATTTTTTTTCTAGGTTTTCTATCTCCAGGGTAGTCTCTTTTTGTGATTTCTTTATTGTTTCTACTTCCATTTTTATGTCCTGGATGGATTTGTTCAATTTCTTCACCTGCTTGGTTGTGTTCTCTTGTAATTCTTTAATGGATTTTCTGTTTCCTTTTTAAGGGCTTCTACCTGTTTACCTGTGTTCTCCTCAAATTCTTTGAGGGTGTTATTTATGTCCTTCTTAAAGTCCTCTATCACCATCGTTAGAAGTGATTTTAGATCTGGCTCTTGCTTTCTTGGTAATATGGGAAGTTCAGGACTTTATAACATGGGAGAACTAGGTTCTGCTGATGCCAAGTACCTTGGGTTACTGTTGCTTATGTTCTTGCACTTGCCTTTTGCCATCTGGATCTCCTTAGTGCTATCTGCACTGTCTCTGACTGGAGCCTGTCATAACTATTATCTTGGTTGTGTCAGAACTATTTGGGATGGATTTTGCTGCTGGGGTTAGAGCTGAGGCCCAAGATCTGCTCAGTGCTCAGGTGGAGAATGGAAGGAACCAGTGCTCCGGATCAGGATTAAATTCCTGGGTCCCAGTGGGTCCCGGTTACTCCCTGCTTAGGGCAAGTGTTGCTGCCTCCTTGCCTAAGATACTGCTCAGTTTAGAGCTTCTGGGAGCCCCACTCCCTCTGGGTTCTGTGAGATTGGGTGCAGAGCTGACTCCAGGGATATGCTGAGCGCTCAGGCCCAGACTGGAAGGAACCGTGCTCTGGGCCAGTAGTGAATTCCTGGGTCTCAGTGGGTCCCAGTTCCCTGTTTGGGGCAGCTGTTGCTGTCTCCTTACCTGAGATACTGCCTGGGTTAGAGCTCCTGGAAGGCCCTCTTCCTCTGGATTTTGTGAGGTTGGGAACAGAGGTGCCGCCTGGGATCTGCTCTGTGCTCAGCCCAGACAGGAGACAGGAAGTCCACATTTTAAATTCTTTATCATTATATTTCTCCATTGCTTTCCTCCTTCAAACCCTCCCATATGCTCCTTCCCATAATCCTTCTTAAAGTATCAAAGAAGAAAAACAGAAGGAGTGCTCCCAAACCAAAACCAGATAACTGCATACCAGAGAGAGAGAGAGAGAGAGAGAGAGAGAGAGAGAGAGAGAGAGAGAAGAAGAAGAAGAAGAAGAAGAAGAAGAAGAAGAAGAAGAAGAAG
>NW_021604662.1:3712090-3728801 GCF_004785775.1 Grammomys surdaster | reverse complement strand
AGAAGAAGAAGAAGAAGAAGAAGAAGAAGAAGAAGAAGAAGAAGAAGAGAAAGAAAACTACAGGTGAACATTCCTTATGAACATAGATTCAAAAATACCAATAAAATACTTGCAAACAGAATACAGATATATATCACAAAAAATATGTATCGTGACCCAGATAATGTTATTCCTAAGGTAAAGGGGTATTTCAACACAACACACATTAAATCAATAAATGTAATAAACTATGTGAGTGGACTTAAAGACAAAAATAGCATAATCATGTCAATAAAAAGCCTTTGACAAAAATCCAGTATACCCTCATAATAAAAGTCCTAAAGAATATTGAGCTAGAGGGAACATACCTCCACCAAATAAAAGCTACATATGAGTATATATGAGAACCCCACAACCAATGTCATCCTAAATCAAGACAATTTTTGAAGCAATCCCACTAAAGTCAGTAACTAGATGGAGTAAATATAATGTTTATCTCCATGTTAAAAGGAAGATATGGTCACTAAGCCTCCAATCAAATCATTAGTAAATATCAAAGCCACAATTCAAACTTAAGTGTAGTCTATTTTAAAAAATTTAAGTTCTTTACACATTAAGAAGGACTTGATGGCAGGTGTTTACTTGGAGACAAAAAAGAAAATATCTGATGTGAAAAAGTGCCAGTAAATACAATCAGTACTAAATAAATCATGAAAAGAATATTGGCAGTTTATATCATTCTGAAATGGAATATTTTAAGAGAATCCCCGAGCCAGAAAATCTAAGTCTGAAGTGTCTGGAGCAAAGTAATAAGTGTTGAAAAAGTGAATAATAACTTGTCATCACACTCAAAGGTCATGTCTAAGTCTATGAATTGGTGAATCAAAGGTTAGAAGTAAATATGTACAGGAGGTGGGGTGCATTATGATGTGAGTACAGATATAGTCAGACTATTCTAGGCTAGCTGCTATAATGAATGATTGATAAGCATGTCAATTCAACACAGTGGAATTTCGTTAGTCTTGTGTCATAATACATGGAAAATACATGTATCAGAAAAAAACGAAATAATGACTATTCTATGTCAAAAAATTATTTGTGCTCTGGGATAACATGAAGTATCATCATGCCTTTCCATTAGAAGAAGATAATAGAGATATGTGTTTAGAATTTATTGGGCTATACTTGAAATTTTCACTCATGTTTCTTTGACCATAGTTCAGTCACATGACTGACAAATTTCAAGGACTGTTAGAAGAGGCATCAAATTCATATTTCTACAAAGTGATAATAGAATTTAGTGACACACTAATAGTTTCTGCTCCTGAAGGACAAACAACATGTGCCATGCTTAGGGCTGAGTCACTCAGCATTTCCTGCATAACTGAAATTGAGCACATGATCATAGTGTACATATATAGCTTCTCCATGTTGTAAATTGCTATTTTGTGTCAATTCATCAGAATTCTCCAAATCTACATATATTCTGAGCTTTTATTGGTCCCTAACTCTCATTTTAGCCATAGGATGTGCTTTCATCAGTATGAGACAGAAGTGACAGCATACAAGTCCAGGCAGAGCACAGGCCTCTAGAGACTTTGGGTTTTGTTTTCTCTTTTGTCTGTTTCCTATGACAAAAAAAAGAATATGCTTCCATTGTTCTCAGAAGAAAGGTTAAGATTCTACACAGAGCCTTACCAACCTAAGACAGAAGTTCATTGCTTTTGGTAATGCATATTCCATAATGGGTAAAGAAGGCATTCTTGTCAGAAGGACCAAAGACAGGCTCAGTCTTGTTTATGCAATAAAAAAGGGGGAGATGTAGAGAGCTTTTGGGACTGCCTGGCAGGAATCTGACATTGGCCAAGGACAAGGACGTGGGATATAGGCAGGAATCTGACATTAGACTAGAACAAAGAAGTAATTTCAGGCAGGAATCTAAATCCTGAGCTAAAACAAAGAAGTAATTACAGGCAGGAATATAAATCTTAGGCTAGAGCAAAGAAGTAGGCTTCAAGCATGAAAATGACTTTGGGCTAGGACAGGGAAGTATGGTCAGATATTTTGGTCATCCTGATAAGCCCTTAGAAATAGTGATCATAGGAACAATCACAGGACTCTGTTTATTGCCTTGCTTATTCTTTTACTATTCATGTTTATTATCTTGCTTGTTCCTTGACTATTTGCATCTATTGTATTTCAAGTTTTCAACCTAGAACTGACCTTAATACTTGCATGAAATCAAAATGCTATAAAAGCAAAAGGAGGAGGAAGTATGGGATAGGAGGTTTATGTGGGAGGGAATGGGGAGAGGGGTAACATCTGAGATGTAAATAAATAATATATCCAATAAAACAAAAGTATGACCAGATGAGGGCAATTTGAGCTGATCATGTTGGAAGCATCTGAATGTGCCATTTGACTACTTAAACATATTAAGATGATTTGCAGTTGGTTTTACTTTTCTTAGAATCCCATGGCATCAAATGTCTTTCTATTGAAAAAGAAAAAATGATATTATAGAGAGGGAAAAGGTAAATGTTATTCTCAATTTCTAGGTAAAGCTGTCAGATCGAGGAAGTTTTTGACATTTCATTATAAGTAGAAGTACTTTGTGTAGTCTTCATTTTATACTCAAGATAACTTTGCAGTTCAGTACATTTGTTCTAAATTCAGGCTCCCATCAAAAGAAAAGCAAAAACAATTAGAAAGAGAGACTTTTGTTTGAAATAAGTATGACTGCATAAAATGTATTGATAAAAACAGTGAATAATCTTGATCTCTTGATAAATTACCTACTCTAGAGAGCATGGGCAGCTCTTGTAGCATCTATCGAGAAACAAAGAGATCCTGTCAAGATGACATCTGCTTCTTCAGTGGAACATATTAGGAGTCATGAGGTTTTAAATATGACACACTGAGCAGCATCATGTACTTAATCAGCTGCCAAGGAGGAGTTTGCCTTTCTTCTTGGGAATTCTTTGATTCTAGAATGTAAAACTTTCCATGGAAACTGTAAGGCAATGTTCTTCCTATGTGGTTGCAAACCCCTAACCCCTTCAGCTCCTTCATTCCTTTCTTTAACTCCTCCATTAGAGACACCATTCAGGATCCTGTGCTCAGTCCAATGGTTAGATGTCAGCATCCACCTCTGTATTTTTCAGGCTCTGGCAGAGGCTCTCAGGAGACAGTTATATCAGGCTCCTGTCAGCAAACACTTCTTGGCATCCACAACAGTGTCTGGGTTTGGTGACTGTATGAGATGGATCCTCAGGTGGGGCAGTCTTTTAATGGCCTTTCCTTCAGTCTCTGCTTTACACTTTGTCTATGTATTTGATCCCATGAATATTTTGTTCCCCTTTCTAAGAAGTACAGAAGCACCCACATTTTGGTCTTCCTTCTTTTGAGCTTCATGTGGTCTGTGAATGGTATCTTGGGTATTCCAAGAATTAGAGCTAATATCCACTTATCAGTGAGAGTACATACCATGTGTGTTCTTTTGTGATTGGGTTACCTCACACAGGATGATATTTTCCAGTTCCATCCATTTGCCTAAGAACAATTTCATGAATTCATTGTTTTAGCTGTGTAGTACTCTATTGTGTAAATGCACCACATTTCCTGTATCCATTCATCTGTTGAAGGACATCTGGGTTCTTTCCAATTTCTGGCTATTATAAATAAGGCTCCTAAGAACAAAGGGGAGCATGTGTCCTAGTTGTATGCTGGAGAATCATTTGGGTATACTCCCAGGAGTGGTATAGCTGGATCCTCAGGTACTACTATGTCCAATTTTCTCAGGAACTACCAGACTGATTTCCAGAGTGATTGTACCAGCTTGGAATTTCACCAACAGTGGAGGAGTGTTCCTCTTCCTTCACATCCTCACCACCATGTGGTGTCACCTGACTTTTGATCTTTACCATTCTGATTGGTATGAGGTAGAATCTCAGTGTTGTTTTCATTTGCATTTCCTTGATGACTAAGGATGTAGAACATTTATTTAGGTGCCTTTTGACCACTTGAGTTTCCTCAGTTGAGAACTCTTTGTTTACCTCTGTACCCCATTTTTGAATTGTGTTATTTGATTGTCTAGAGTCTAATTTCTTGAGTTCTTTGTATACATTGGCTATTAGTCCTCTATCAGATGTAGGATTGATAAAGATCTTTTCCCTATCTGTTGGTTGCCATTTTGTCCTAATGACAGTGTCCTTTGCCTTACAGAAGCTTTGCAATTTTATGATGTCCCATTTGTCAATTCTTGATCTTAGCACATAAGCCACTGGTGTTCTGTACTGGAACTTTTCCCCTGTGCCCATGTATTCAAGGATCTTCCCCACTTTCTCCTCTATTAGTTTCTGTATATCTGCTTTTATGTGGAGGTCCTTGATCCACTTGGACTGGAGCTTTGTACAAGGAGATAAGAATGGGTTGATTTTCATTCTTCTACATGTTGATGTCCAGTTGAACCAGCACCATTTGTTAAAAATGCTATGTTTTTATAACAAGGACATACGCTCAACTATGTTCATAGCAGCCTTATTTATAATAGCCAGAAGCTGGAAAGAACCCAGATGTCCTTCAACTGAGGAATGGATACAAAAAATGTGGTACATTTACACAATGGAGTATTACTCAGCTATTAAAAACAATGAATTCGAGAAATTCTTGGGTAAATGGATGGAACTAGAAAATACCATCCTGAGGGAGGTAAACCAATCACAAAAGAACACACGTGGTATTCACTCACTGATTATTGGATATTAGCCCAGAACCTTGAAATACCCAAGATTCAATTCACAGTCCACATGAAGCTCATGAAGAAGGAAGACCAAGTGGGGGGTGATTTGGTCCTTCTTAGAAGGAACAACAAAATACTCAAGGGAGCAAATAAGGAGACAAAGTGAGGGACAGAAACTGAAGGAGGGGCCATCTGGAGACCATTCCACCTGGGTATCCATCCCATAGACAGTCACCAAAGGTAGATGCTGATGAGGAAGTCAGGAAGTGCATGCTGATAAGAGCCTGATATAGATGTCTCCTTAGAGGTCTGCAAGAGTCTGACATATTCAGAGGCAGATGCTTACAGCTAGCCATTGAACTGAACATGGGGTTCCCAATGGAGGAGTTAGAGTGAAGACTGTTGGAGCTGAGGGGGTTTGGGGCCCCATGAGGAGAGCAGCAATACCAACCAACCAGAGCTCCCAGGGTCTAAACTACCAGCCTGGGAGCACTTAGGGAGGGATCCATGGCTTCAGCTGTATATGTAAGGGTGGAGGGCCATGTCGGGCATAGACAGGAGAAGAGATCCTTGGTCTCATGAAGGCTGGATGCCCCAGTGGGTAGGAATTTGAGGGTCGGGAGGTGGGAGTGGGGGAGGGATAGGTAGTGGTACATCCGCAGAGAACCAGAAGGAGGAGTGAGGGGATAGGGCGTTCCTGGGTGGGGGGGAGATGGGGTCAGGGGATAACATATGAAATGTAAATAAAACATCCAATAAAAAAATAAAATAAAATAAACAAAAAAATGCTATGTTTTTTTTCCACTGGATTTTTTAGCTCCTTTGTCAAAGATCAAGTGACCATAGGTGTGCAGGTTCATTTCTGAGTCTTCAATTCTTTGGTTTTTTGAGACAGGATTTCTCTTATAGCCTGGGCTGTCCTGGAATTCACTCTGTAGACCAGGCTGACCTGGAACTCTGAGTCTTCAATTCTATTCCATTAATCTTTCTGCCTGTCTCTGTTCCAATATCATGCAGTATTTATCGTTATTGCTCTGTAGTACCACTTTAGGTCAGGGATGGTGATTCTCCCAGAAGTTCTTTTATTGTTAAGAATAGTTTTCTCTATTTTGGCTTTTTTGTTATTTCAAATGAATTTGAGAATGGTTCTTTCTAACTCTGTGAAGAATTGAGTTGGAATTTTGATGGGGATTGCATTGAATCTGTAGATTGCTTTTGGCAAGATGGTCATTTTTACTATGTTAATCCTGCCAATCCATGAGCATGGGAGATCTTTCCATCTTCTGATATCTCCTTTGATTTCTTGCTTTAGAGATTTGAAGTTCTTGTCACTCAGATCTTTCACTTGCTTGGTTAGTGTCACACCAAGGTATTTTATATTATTTTGACTTCTTCCTTTCCAATTTGCATAACTTTGACCTCCTTTTGTTGCCTAATTGCTCTGCCTAGGACTTCTAGTACTATATTGAATAGTTAGGGAGAGAGTGGGCAGCCTTGTCTAGTCCCTGATTTTAGTGGGATTGCTTCAAATGTCTCTCCTTTTTTTTTTTTTATGTTGGCTACTGTTTTGCTGTATTTTGCTTTTATTTTGTTCAGGTATGGGCCTTGGATTCCTGTTCTTTCCAAGATTTTTACCATGAGGGGGTTTTGAATTTTGGCAAATGCTATCTCAGCATCTAGTGAGATGATCATGTGGTTTGGTTTTTTGAGTTTGATAATATGGTGAATTATGTCCTTGCATTCCTGGGATAAAGCCTACTTGCTCATGATGGATGGTTGTTTTGATATGTTCTTGGATTCAGTTTTTGAGAATTTTATTGAGTATTTTTGCATCAATACTCATAAGGGAGATTGGTCTGAAGTTCTCTTTCTTTGATGGGTCTTTGTGTGGTTTGGGTATGAGTGTAACTGTGGCTTCATAGAACAAATTGGGTAGTGTTTCTTCTGTTTCTATTTTGTCAAATAGTTTGAAGAGAATTGGTATTAGATCTTCATTGAAGATCTGATAGAACTCTGCACTAAAACCATCCAGTCCTGGGCTTCTTTTGGTAGGAAAAGTTTTAATGACTGCTTCTATTTCTTTAGGGGTTAGGGGACTGTTTGGATAGTTTATCTGCTCCTGATTTAACTTTGGTACCTAGTATCTGTCTAGAAAATTGTCCATTGCATCCAGATTTTGCAATTTTGTTGAGTATAGGCTTTCGTAGTAGAATCTGATTTTTTTTTAAATTTCCTTGGTTTCTGTTGTTATGTCACCCTTTTCAGTTCTGATTTTATTAATTTGGATACTGTCTTTCTGCCCTCTGGTTAGTCTGGCTGAGTGTTTATCTACCTTGTTGATTTTCTCAAAGAACCAGCTCCTGGTTTTGTTGATTCTTTGTATAGTTCTTTTTGTTTCTACTTGGTTGATTTCAGCCCTGAGTATAATTATTTCCTGCCATCTACCCCTCTTGAATGTATTTGCTTCTTTTCATTCTAGAGCATTCGGGTGTGTTGTCAAGCTGCTAGTGTATGCTCTCTCCAGCTTCTTTTTGTTGGCACTTAGAGCTATGAGTTTTCCTCTTAACACTGCTTTCATTGTGTCCCAGAAGTTTTGATATGATATGCTTTCATCTTGATTAAATTCTAAAAAGTCTTTAATTTCCTTATTTCTTCTCTGATCAAGTTATCATTGAGTAGAGTGTTGTTCAGTTTGCACATGTATGTGGGCTTTCTATTGTTTCTGTTGTTATTGAAAAACAGTCTTAGTCTATAGTGATCTGATAGAATGCATGGGGTTATTTCAATTTTCTTGTATCTGTTGAGGCCTGTTTTGTAACCATTATATGGTCAATTTTGGAGAAGGTACCATGAGATGCTGAGAAGAAGGCATATTCTTTTGTTTTAGGATGAAATGTTCAATAGATATCTGTTAAATACATTTGGTTCATAACATCTGTTAGTTTTGCCGTGTCTCTGTTTAGTAAAGTACCTTTTATAAATGTGAGTGCTCTTGCATTTGGAACATAGATGTTCAGAATTGAGAATTAATCTTGGTTGATTTTTTCCTTTGATGAGTATGAAATATCCTTCCTTATCTTTTTTGATAAATTTAAGTTGAAAGTTGATTTTATTCGATATTAGAATGGGTACTCCAGCTTGTTTCTTGGGACCATTTGCTTGGAAAAAATTGTTTTTCAGCATTTTACTCTGAGGTAGTGTCTGTCTTTGTCACTGAGATGCATTTCCTATATACAGCAAAACGTTGGGTCCTGTTTATGTATCAATAGATATATACCTACAACACACTCCCACATGTAAGGCTCAGAGAACAGTGTGGAAGTGGGGTCAAAAAGACTGTAATATCCAAAGGATCAGGGAGGATTTTGTTTCTTTGTTTGTTTGTTTGTTTGTTTTTATTAAATGAGATTGTGTCACCTACAACTAATGTCAGAAATTATACCCATAAAGTCTCACACCAACATGAATACTACCTAAATATGAACTGAACACAGAATACACCAATCGGTGTGCTGAAATGGACAAGGAACCTACTTTTATATGAAAGAGATATCCTTTAGAGGATCAGATGCCTCAGTTAAAAAGTGAGAATGCATAGGCATTGGGATTTGTATAAAGACAAATTCTCCTTTACTTCTCCTTCTAAGCCAAATCCATTCTGCCCTCACTCTCCCATCTCAAATATGCCAGGACCTCTCATTAGTCAAAGGCCATTTTAATTATTTGGCAATTAGCGATAAAAGAATTACCTGGAAGGCAGCACTGGATTTTGACAGGAGAGCTAAGAATATGTATTAGAGTCAGGTACAATGTACTTTGTTTCCTTGAAAAAGGTTATATATCATGCAAAGGAATTTGGATTGTGTTGCTGGAAATTAATCAGGGAGGTTTAAAATTGGATTGTGGCACTATGAGAAGTTATCAACCTATTCTTGTGCAAACCAATCCAAGCATTGCCCTTAACCTTCGTATTAGTTACTTATCTCATTGCCACAGCACTGTTCCTGACCAAAGGAACTTCAGAGAAAAAGTATTTACTTTGGCTCACAGCTTGAGTGTCCAGTCCTTTGTGATGACAAAGTGGGACTAGGATTGTGAGACAACTGGTCTTACTGTGTTTGTAGTCAGAATTTAGAATGTAATGAATTCTTGTGTTTAACTCATTTTTAAAAAATATATTTTGTTCAGAATACCAATCTATGTAACAGATGCCACCCACATTTAGGATGGGTCTTCCCACTTCAGTTAACCTAATTGTTAGTGATTATGCTGGTTTAGTAAAGTTGTGGTTGTAGGCTCTCTTCCAAGATCCATGAATTCAATATCCCTGGGTAATTGGGTAGGTTTCTAGTACCAGGCATGCTTTCCTTCTCGATTGAGTCTTAACTCAAATTAGAGAGATGTTGCTTACCACCAAGGTATGTATACTACTACTACATCCTTAGCGTTATCATGCTGTTCTGGTTTTTAGTTCATACGCATCATAGCTGGATAGGACTGCTGGTCGCCACCCTCTGAAAACTTGTATATCACCTTCTTCAGCACCATGACAGCTAGTTCTCAAGGAGGAGGTATTTAAAGACAGTTCTAGCTCAGGGGCTTCTGGACCTTTTTTCAGAAATGCTTGGTATCTTCAGCAATAGGGACTTACATTCCCATCTGGGAAGGAGGGGACAACCAAGGGCAATATCAACAGGCTATATATCTTAGGAGTCCCTTTGAAAACCCTAACCAACAACTCAAAAGAAGGTTTCTCATGTCTGGTATTGGCAAATAAGAAATGTAGAGAGTAGATAAATAATCTTCCCCATGAAAGAGTGTACTAATTGGTTATCTAATACCAAATGGTAAGCTCTGAGAACATATGTAAAAGTAACATTATACATATTGAATATGTTATATTTAGGATTATGTGTTTATATTATATAGGCATGCAATAACAACTGATGAAAAACAGCAAATGTTAAAGCAAAACTGTTACAAGATAATGACTAAGATATTCTAATATTGGCTTGTCTAGAAGCAAAGTCTAGAAGCCACAAGAATGAAATCTCTTAGTAGGATATCATCTTGAAATATGATCTGAAGCTTTCCCTGGGAAATCATTTGTCTTTCTATTGAGGTTTGGTACACATAAGACTTACTTACTCCTTGCTTTGAATGACATAGTTCATATCTCCCCATATTCTACACTCCCTACTACTTTTCAATGTTTCTAAAATCCTCTTCTAGTTTATACAACTGTTTTAGATCTATCTTCTGTCTTTTTCAATGGGTTCTCAATGATTTGTAGTCTGTACCAGATTGTTCATCTACTCAGTGCTCAATACATAAAGTTCATGCCTGCAAATATCAGAGAGTAAAAGATTATGTAGAGAATAACATCTTCATGAGAACCTTTAGGCAAAAAAAAAATGTATTTCCCAATAACATAATTCATTGAAAAGTAGTTCCATAAGTCATTAAGATATGCAATATAAAAGAACCTATATCCAAGGTCAAATAACCCAGGAAAACTGTGGCTTAAACAAAGCTGTGTAATTTTCTTCACTATGGGACTTCTTTGAGTCTTACTGCACTAATATGAACCATGAATCACCAAAAAGTAAATATAGAACACAGAAGATTTCAAACTGATTTAGGTCACGGAAGCGCCCCCCTATTTACTGAAGATATATCAATGTCTTTTATATTCCAGTGTTCAGAAAAATCATGGTTTCAGAAACACTAACCACAAATAATGTGTCTCAGTCACAGGTTACATAGGAGAGTAAAAATGATGGAAGACATTTTCTGAAAAGCCATGTTCTTCCCTTACCCTGAGTGACCCAAATAGTCCTTCTTCCACATGGGAAATTGATATTACTCTGTATTTTCGTACTTCTGGCAATGCAGCTTGGCTCAAGTGACCTTGAGAAAGTTATAAACCTAGCTCAGGCATGGTTCTTCCATATATGACAACTAGACATAAAGATCTATCTTCCCACTGGAGTTCCCTAAGGTATAAGAATTAATGGACCCATTCCTAAGGAGTGATGTGAATTCCTTGGGGGAAGTCTCTATGTAAATACAAAGTCTTGTCATCTTAAATGCTGTGGATTTATGTTCTGAATTACACAGTGACAACGAGAGAGAGAGAGAGAGAGAGAGAGAGAGAGAGAGAGAGAGAGAGAGGGGGGGAGGGAGGGGGGGAGGGGGGGAGGGAGAGGGAGAGGGAGAGGGAGAGGGAGAGGGAGAGAGAGAGAGAGAGAACTTCCATTGCCTTTCAAAGCTATAGAAATCTTATCAACACTTAACCTTTTGGCCATTGTCATTGTAAATAGCATCCTCCCCTTTTTACATGGAATTCATACTTATTATTATTATTTGGTGAATTTCTAAGATGTGACAGCAGTATACCCATGAAAGCCACAAATCTTTAGTATTTGAGCATTTATAATCTAAGGAGTAGAAATAATAAAACTTGCAATGTGTTCTACATGAAAGTTATAACTAGTTACACAACAGAGGGGAGGGCTAGCATAGAAAAGCATGAATCAAGTTTCTCAGTATTTATGAAAATTACCCTGTGAGACTGAATTTTTAAGTATTTACTTGTATTATGTGAAATTAAAGAAAGATTTTATGTTAATTTAAAACAAAGCACATAATTTGTATCAAGGAATAAAGAATGTTTTGGTGATGGGTGAGTGGTATTTGAGACACTGAGTTCAAACTGGCTCAGATGCTTTCCCAGGTAGGCCAGTGGGAAATTTTTATTGTTAAATCAGTGATTGGACCATGAAGCAATTTCCTGATGCAAGGTTACAATGTAGATTAATAAGTCAGGCTAATTAACAATCCATCATTTCATACATTTACTTTTGGGTTGTAGGCATTTAAAATTTCACTCATTTCTCTTTTAAATTTTAGTTTTATTTATATGGATGTGGCAAGCCTGCTTATCTTCCTGTGCAACCAATGCATACAATGCCTGTGAGTATAAGAAGTTGTTATGCCCCCTTGGAACTAGAGTTTTAGGCTACCTGGAGTTATAGTGAGCTATTTCACATGGGTGCTGGAACTGAGCCCAGGTCATCTGCAAGAGCAGTAAGCACGCTTAAGTGTAGAACTGTAACTCCAACTCCTAAAATCTAATTTCTAAACCGATTTCAAATACACAGTATTTGTCATAGCTTCCATTCTGTACAACAAATCACTAACTACATCAATTTTCACTTAGATTTTCTTCCCCAGACATTTAACAGTGAACCAGGGAAAGAAGTGCAAATAGTAAAATAATCTAAAACATGAACAAGCTGTCTTCGTTCCTAAATAGCTGCAGCAGTGATAGAAAACACATGGTATTGATTTAGTAACCTCGACTAATGTTGTTTTGGTTGTGGGTGATCACTAGCTAAGTGGATATGGTCCGTGAGGTTCAGAGAGAACAGCTGGTTACATTCATGTTACAATTTTTCTAGGACTCTTGAGCTTTGTACCTAATTTATTCTCGTGTCTTACCTGCCCCAGGGAACTCTTTGTTAGCACTGAGTTCTTTTTCTGTATAAATGCACCCTTCCCACCTTGAGAACTGCTAGCTCCATTATTGCGACACTTCCTCTGCTTTTATCTCTTAACCTATAATTTTCCTTTTGCTCCCACTCTACCTCAAGAAAAGCTTCTCAGTCCCTTAGAGATAAAATGACAAATGAAAAGTTTTTCAAATCCATGCTGAATGCTCAGTTTTTATTCAAAACTGTCACCCAATTTAGAGTCGTGGGTGACTCATAGACTTTGCTTTGTCACTTCTGCATGCCCCTTAAAGTATCAATCTTACTATAGAATTATAAATTACCCCTGTGGAGTGGATGGACTTACAACAGTTATTCTCTCACTCTTTTGATTCTCCAAAACACCCTGCTAAATAGTCCCATGGATTTGCAAGAAATGGTGAGATGATGCAACTGGAGATTAAAGGTACTTAGAGAACTTTGAATTTTCAAGACATGTCTTACTCATATTCACTATGTACTAAGTATGTACTGCATGTTACAATGGCAAAAATAAATCTTCCTATTCCATCTCTTGATTCAGGACACAGAAATTGCCCATGTCTTGCTAAAGGGAACAATTCTTTTTGTTTTAATTTAAGTTTGGAAATACTTTTAATGACAACCTGATGTTTCATTGCATGACTATATGATAATTAATCTGAGCATGTCCCCAGTTTTGAAGTGTAGCACATTTTAAAGTTCTTTGTTTGGTAGATGTATGGTATGTATGTATGTATGTATGTATGTATGTATGGGTGTATATGTGTTTGTATGTATGCATATATGTGTGTATACATACATAAATTCCAAACCTGTGATGGTTTTATTGGTGCCCTTTAATGTTTAAAAATAATTTTAAGTTAATGTACAAGTTAGTCAGTCTCACTTTAGAATTTCCATACATGTATGCCATTATATTTTGCTTTGGTTTGTCACCCACACAGAGAATCCTCATGTCCCCCTCTTACTTGTAACCTCCCTCACTTCAGTTTATATTTCAATTTACATTCCTCATAAGCTTCAAATATACAACCTGTGATTAATACACACAAACTAGTATAATATGTTTGTTATGGGTAGCTTTATTTGATCTAAAAGGGAACCAAACCCTTGAAAAATATCAAGGGAATCAAAGAAACTAATTTTTCCTTGTACATGATGTTTCTATGCAGTATGGCTATTTATCTCAAAATGATGTATTACATTATAAATAATTATTCTATACTGATATATCAAATTAGAGTTTTGACCTTAATTTCCTAGCTAAACTTACGTTACCTCTTTAAACCCCCCCCAAGAAAAACCAAAGTTCTTTCATTCTGTATTCCATTTGTCATATAGAGTTTTGAAAATTATTCTTGTGCTTACAATAAAATACATTCATTTCCAATATATAGTTCTTCCTGAACCTTTCAGAGAGCTGAAGTCACAGAGCAACCAAGTAAGAATGGCAAGCATGCAGAGCAATCAGTGCCTTCACATATGGCTGGTTGAATTGGACAATAGTAGAGCTTCTTTGGAAACTAAGTTTCATAGTCCATTATCACCAAGGTCGGAGCATGATAGCATCCAGGCAGGAACAGTGTAGGAGGACCTGAGAGTTCTACATCTTCATCTGAATTCAGATCATTTCAGATCTTCATCTGAAAGCTGCTGGGAGAACACTGGCTTCCAGACAGCAAGGATTAGGGTATTAAAGCCCACTCTCATAATGACAAAACAAGGCCATATCTCCAAGTAGTGCCACTCCCTGGGCCAAGCATATACAAACCATCATAGCTTCTTAACATGGAAGACAGAAGTCTCACAGGATCCCACCAATAGACAGCGAGCTGCTGGCAATTAAGAAATGCTTACTAGAATAAATTATCTCCTCTATGGATAAGCCCCTAACTGGTTATGCAATATCAAGTAGTCAGCCCTGAAGTCACAGTCACATATACACAAGTAGCACTAAATGGACTGAGAAGGTTATATATATATATATTTGTGTGTGTGTGTGTGTGTGTGTGTGTGTGTGTGTATAACACAATTATAATAAAAAAAGTCATGGTTTTGGGCGGAAACATGGGAGAGAGCAAAGGTGTTATAAGGGAAGAATTGGAGGGAGGAAACAGAAAGGCAACATGCTGTAATTATATTTTAAAATGATTTAAAATGATTAAAAGTAAGCAAAAACGTACAAATACTATACTATAACAGACTAATTCAATTGTCACAGGGTTATATGTTACAATCCTAAAATCATCTGCATTCTAGTAATTAAACAAAAGAAGAAATTGTATATAGTGGGATTCTCACTGTCAGAAAAACAAATTACAAAGATTTAGGGAGCTAGGTATACTACCTAATAGAGCTTACCCAGCATGCACAAGACCCTAAGTACAATGCCCAATAAACTAGAAAAAAATGATCTCTTTGTGGTATTAAATAGAAAAGGAACTTGATCTTAGTAGTATAAGCTTATAATCCTAGCTTCTCCGAGGCTACAGTAGAAAAACCACAAGTTTAAGGCCAGTCTAGCCCACTTAGTGAGACCCTGTCTCAAAATAAAAAGTAAAAGAAGAGTTTAGGATGTAGCTAAACTACAGGGGTATAGCATTTTCAAAACCCAGCATTAAAAAAAAAATGGATGAAAGGGACAGACTAGGATAAACCTTATGGTGCCACATTGACAGGGACTCAAATTTATAACAATGCACAACTGAAAAATTATCTTTTCCACTGGAGTTTCACTGAGGATGCAAAAGGATTATTAAGGCCAGGTCCTATGCCCAGCAGTAGCTGGCCAATACAAAATGAACTCAGGGCATATTTGGAGATTCTTTTTCTCATAATGCTTTGCCAGGGCTTTTTTTGTTTTGTGCCTAGATTAACACAGATGCTCAAACAGGCATTTGCCAACACCCAAAGCTTCTTTACAGTTTTAATATCCATTTTTAAGCCATGGAGCTTCAGTGTGTGTGTGTGTGTGTGTGTGTGTGTGTGTGTGTGTGTGTGTGTGTGTGAGAGAGAGAGAGAGAGAGAGAGAGAGAGACAGAGACAGAGAGAGAGACAGAGAGAGAGAAGAGAGAGACTTGAGTATCCATGGGATTTTGATATTTGTAAACAGTCTGAAACCAATCCTCCATGGATTCCAAAGAAAAACTGTAGTACATTTGTGGCCAAAAGTGCCACTAGAGGGGCTGGCAAGAGGGCTCAACAGTAAAGTACAAACACTGCTCTTCAGAGAATCTGGGTTCATTTCCTAGCACTCATATCAGATGGCTCACAACTGTCTACCAGTCCAGCTCCAGAAGGTCTGATGCCTCTGGTCTCTGCAGGCACCTGCACCCATGTGTAAATACTCATATGCAAATACACACCTACACATAATTTAAAATAATACAAATATTTTTAGATATTTGAGTTATATTAGAATTACAACTTTTCTCCCTTTCCTCCTTCCAAACCATCACATATTCCACTCCTCCACTCTCCTTTGAACTCACAGCCTCTTTTCAGATCAACTATTATTGCATTCATATATTGCATAAGTATATACATATGTACTCCCAAATGTAACTTGTTCAATCCATATAACTTCACTTATATGTACATTTTCAAGGCTGACTCTTTAGCACTGAATAAACATACTGATAGTGCCAGGTTTTGTGTGGGGCATGCCTACCTGTAATCCTGGCACTCAAGAGGTGAAAGCAAAAGAATCATGAATTCAAGGCCAGTCTAGGTTACCTATCAAGGTGCTGTGTTAATAAGTCAAAATAAAACATTAACCAATTATAAGTAGACACTATTCAGCAGATTGGCCAAGTGCTCAAGACATTTATCAGCAATAATAAATATCTACACCATGACCCTGTGATAAGGTGCCCTGAAAGAACATAAAACCTCTGGAGTAATCTTCCAAGAGTACCTAACCTCAGTTTGATCTTAAGAAGGAGCAGACTGGGATTGGAGCATGGTCATTCCTGGGATAAGCTAGAAACCTAGGACAAGGGAAACTCCGAAGACCTATGAGGGTGACCCTAGCTAAGACTCATAGCAATAGGGGATATGGAACCTGAAACAGCCACATACTATAACAAGGAAAGACTTCCAATAAAGGATAGGGACACCAACCCATCCAGAAGACTTTCTACTCACAATTTGTCCTGCCTACAAGACATGCAAGTATAAAGACTAAACAGAAATTGAAGAAATGATCAACCAATAAGTGGCCCAACTTGAGACCCATGCCATGAGAGAGAGCCAACCCCTTACACTATTAATCATATTCTGCTATGCTTGCAGACAAGAGTGTACCATAACTGTCTTCTGACAGGATTCACCCACAGGCTAATGGAAACTGATGCAGATGATCCACACCAAACACTAGGTGGAGCTTTGTAAATCTTGTGGAAGAAGACGAGGAAGAGGAAGAGGAAGAGGAAGAGGAAGAGGAAGAGGAAGAGGA
>NW_021604662.1:3679247-3712080 GCF_004785775.1 Grammomys surdaster | reverse complement strand
GAGGAAGAGGAAGAGGAAGAGGAAGAGGAAGAGGAAGAGGAAGAGGAAGAGGAAGAGGAAGAGGAAGAGGAAGAGGAGAGATTGGATGAGCCAAAGGGGTCAAGGAGAATCTACAGAATAAATTAACCTGAACCCATGGTGATTCACAGAGACTGAACCACTGGAAAAAAATAAAAGAGCATGCAGGGGCTGAACCTTGGCCCTCTACATATTTGTACCAGATGTGCAGCTTGGTCTTCATGTGGGACTCCTAACAGCAGTATCAGGGACTAACTCTGACTCTGTTAACTGCCTTTGGATCCCTTTCACCTAACCCAGCTGCCTTGTCTAGTTACCATAGGAGAAGATGTACCTAGTCCTATTGCAACTTGATATGCCAAGGCTGCTTGATATCCATTGGAGACCTCATCATCTCTGAGAATAAAGCGGGGGATCTTAGGGGAGGGGAGGGGAGGGGTAGAGACAGAAAGAGAGGAGGAAGGGAAGCTGCAATCGGAATGTAAAGTAAATACATATTTTTTTTTTAAAAAAAGAAAGGAGCAGACAAGCCCATATATAGGAATATGCTACAAAATGACTGACCAATAATATTTGCCCATGCCAAGGCTATGAAAGGCAAAGAAGCAGTGAGAAAAATCATAAATGGAGGAGTTCAAGAACACATATCAAGGATAATATAGGATCCAAAATTATACTCTAAAACATAGCATATTTTACGTATGATACATGTATCAAACATAGGCATATTTGGGTGAAAGTGGGTGAATTCATATCGTTCTGACATCTTAAAGCATAGTTCCAATGCACCTAGCAGCTTGGCAACATCACATGCTATTGAGGTCAATTTGTGATTGCTCACTTGTGCTTGCTGGTGTTCATTTACTCATTCACTCATTCATTCATATTCTTCCTTCCTCCTCACTCCCCTGCATCTTTCTAGTTCTCTCCTCCCTTTGCCTTCTCTCCCTGACTTTCTCTCTCTTGGCCTCTTCCCTCCCTCATTCCTCATCCTTCAATTCCACTCACAATATTTTAAAGCCACAACACAGGAACAAGTTACACATGGGATGAGTGAGTCAGCTGAAAGGCTTGACTCATGTCTTAGCCAGCAAGCAAAAGGCTTGACTCATGTCTTAGCCAGCAAGCAAATTGCTAAAGGCATACACCTCCATGAAATTCTAAGCCACAGCTCTCAAGCACTCAGTAGTCACGGAACAGGGTAGGAATGAGTTGTACCCACTGAACCTTGCCCAAATTGCGAAGTTAGGAATATAATTGTCATTTTAAATATACCAAGTACTTAGTCAGCAAAAGATAACTCCGGCAACTTCCGTCAAGCAATATAATTCACTATCAATAAAATCAAAAGGAGGGACCTTAGATGAAATACCCTACAGTGGGGAGAGGGAACTTATAGAACCCACCTCTAGCAGAAAGACAGGGCATCAAATGAGGGATGGCGTTGCCATCCCACAGTCAAAAACTCTGACCCATAGTTGTTCCTGTCTGGAAAAATTGCAGGGATAGAAATGGAGAGGAGCCTGAGGAAAAGAAGGTCAAGTGACAGGCCCAAAGTGGGATTCAGCTCAAGGGAAGGCCCCAAGGCCTGACACTATTACTGAGGCTATGGAGCGCTCACAAAATGGGACCTATCATGACTGCTCTCCGAAAGACCTAACAAGCAGCTGAAAGAGTCAGATGCAGATCTTTGCAGCCAACAAATGGACAGAAGCTGCTGACCCCTGTGGTTGAATTAGGGAAAGTCTGGAAGCAGCTGAGAAGGAGGGTGACCCTGTAGGAGGACCAGCAGTGTCAGCTAACCTGCCCCTGAGATCTCTCAAACACTGGACCATCAACCAGGCAGCAGGCTGATATGAGGCGCCCAACACATATACAGCAAAGGACTGCTGGGTCTGGGTTTAGTCAGAGAAGGTGCACCTAACCCTAGAGAGACTTGGGGCACCACGGAGTAGGGAGGTCTGGGGGTAGGGGTGGGGGAATCCTCTTAGAGATGTGAGGAGGAGGTATGGAGTGTTGAACAATCGGAGAGTGGACCAGAAGGGAGATGAAGTCTGGACTGTAAAAAAATTAAATTAATTAATATTATTTGTGTATGTATTTCATCCTTTAGAACAAACTCGGACTCAAAATGGTAAAACAGAATTCAAAGGGGATAAGTTCAGTAGATGGCTTTTGGTCTTCACTATCTCTACAGTGATTGATTTTCTAATACCATATCCCTTTTGAAGAAATCAATAGGACAATGATTTGAGTATTAAACTTGCGTTTTGCTAGTTCTCATTCTAAACACATCCATATTAATATCTAGCTGCTTGCTGTCAAAACTAAGTCATCTTGACCAGGGTGGAAGGATATCCAGAAGGGGGGGTCCACCCTCTCAGAGCCAAAGAGAGAAGGGATAAGACAGAGACTCTGTGAGAGGGGACCAGGAGGGGGGCATCTTTTGAGATAATTTTTTAAAAACTAAGTCATCCTTCTAATCAATACCCAAGAAGCAAACTGGTCCAGTGGTCTCAATCTTCCACTCTCCCCTGTGCCCTTAAGTCACTCTATTCAAGCCTGTAGATCTCTTAGCTCATAAAGAATCTTACTTTCTCTATTGAACTTGAACCACACAAATAGCCATTATTTAAATCTGAAAGGATTTTTAATAGTACTCAATTGGAATTTTTTTCTAAAATTTGACACCTTGTATCCTAGGTATTATAATGAAAGTGGAAAAATATGAGACTAACTTATCAGGAAATATCCTTATATAAAGAGTATGGACAGCCATCTTAGCAATATTTAAGAACCTCTTTTCCTTAAATAGTTCCTAACTCTTAATTTTCGCAATTAAGCTAAATTACCACTTTTATTGTGGTAAATTTGCTAAAGAAATAGAAGAATAAATTATACTATCTTTGAGGTGTTAACACTAAGGAAAAAAAGGAGTTCTCTATGCCTATTCTCTTCCTGCTACAATTAAGAGACAAACTACATTTCTAGGGATATAAATTATTATTTTCTTACTTACCGTATTAAGGTGAAATATATTTCAATGCACCTTCTATGAAATCACCTTTACTATCTGAAGTCACACTAATCTCTTCTTTCCTTCCACTTTGAAGAAAATGATATTAAGCACTCATTGAGTTTTCAGTCTAAAACACTTGAGTTTGAAACCTACTTTAAGATTAATCATTATTAAGCTAGGCGGTGGTGGTGGCACATGTCTTTGATTCCAGCACTTAGGAGGTACAGGCAGGAGGATCTCTGAGTTCAAGGACAGCCTGGTCTACAGAGAGAGTTCCAGAACAGCCATAGTTACACAGGGAAACGCTACATCAAAAAATAAAACAAAAAATGAATATTTTAATTGTATGATGATTCAGTATATGTA
Source organism: Grammomys surdaster (assembly GCF_004785775.1). Taxonomy (NCBI): domain Eukaryota; kingdom Metazoa; phylum Chordata; class Mammalia; order Rodentia; family Muridae; genus Grammomys; species Grammomys surdaster. The sequence goes on along the minus strand of NW_021604662.1, from coordinate 3,708,677 downwards.
TACAATGTACAATAATCAAATCAGGGTAGTTAATATTTTCATATCCTTAAATATTCTTAAATTTTCAATTAATGGGCTGGAGACATGGCTCAGCACTTAAGAGCACTGACTGCTCTTCCAGAGGTCCTGAGTTCAATTCCCAGCAACTCCGTGTTGGCTCACAACCATCTGTAATGGGATCCAATGCCCTCTTCTGGTGTGTCTGAAAATAACAACATTGTACTCATATATAAATAAATAAATATTTTTTATTAATATAATAACCATGTATTTTTGTAGAGTATATTGTACTCAATAAATACATATAGTATATTCTGAGAAAGTCAAGATAATATTTATCGCTTCCTATTTTGTTTTGGTGCCTTTGAGCTCCTTTAGCCTATTTGCTATATCAATGAATCTCAAAAGAAAAGAATAACTATTTTCCAAGAATAGGTGTGTTAATTTGCTTGACAATGTTAGAAATTTCATTATATTTATCTAGACACTTGTAACATACCCACAATAAGACATTTTAGACAAAGGTATGGTGGTTCATTCCTGAAATACCAGAATTGAGAGCAGGGGGTGGGGTGGGGGAGGGCAGGTGGGTAAGACCAGAGGATTTTTGTGAGTTCAAGACTAGCCTGGACTCCATGGTGAGTTCCAATCAAACCTGGGCTACATGGTAAGACATTTACTCAAAGAATTAGCAGGCAATTATGTGTTCATTAAAATATATATTAAATAAGCAAAAAAAAATTAGCATGCATTAGAATTTCCCTAAAAGGCTTAATAAAACACATAAACACATTACTAGGCACCAATGCAAACATTTTTTATTGAAATAGATATTGGGTGGGGCTTCAGATGTTTTGCCAATTTTCTAATGATACCAACTTGTATATATTTAAATAACTTACTTCTCAGGTGACATATAAGAAATTTTTGGATAGTTTTGCCAATACTACAAATATCAAACCTCTCTATTATTCTTTTCCAAAATTTTGAAACCCAAACATTAAAAGAAAACTTTTCCCTTTTCTCTTATTTATATGTAAGTCAAGTTTTATGTTAGATGATAAATATCACAATTTTTCACTATAGGATTTTATCATCTATGTATCTTCTTACATCCATGGTTGACATTTTAAATATATGCAATCAGTTTTACTAAAAATACTAATAGTCAAATTAGTAGCTCTCTAGCTCCAATGAAGATAATTTGATGCTGTATTTAATATCCATTTATCATAATACATCATTTTATAAAATTTTGTATGTTGAGTGTAATCATCCTAGCCTATAGGAATCATTTCATATTAAATAATCTAAAAGCCATGTTAACTTTCTAAAAGAAAGCTTCTCTCTCTTGATCTCCTGGCTTTCAGTGTTTTGAATAAGGACTAGAGACCTGTTTTTAGCACTTCAAAAACAAGATGAAAAAGTGACAATGGAGGAGTTGAAGAAGGGGCTGGAGGAGCTGAGGGAGTTTGCAGTCCCGTGGGGGGAGCAAAAGTGTTAACTGACCAGATCCCCAGAGTTCCTGTGGACTGGATGACTAACCAAAGATTATATATAGAGAGACCCATGGCTCCGGCTGTGTATGTGGCAGAGGATGGCCTTGTTGGACATCAGTGGGAGGTGAGGCCCTTGTCGTGTGGGGATTCGATGACCCAGTGTTGGAGAATGTCAGGGCAGGGAGGTGGGAGTGGGTGGGTGGCTGGAAAAGCACTCTCATAGAAGCAGGGGGAGAGGGTGTGGGATAGAGGATTTCCAGAGGTGAGACCTGGAAAGGGGATAACATTTGAAATGTGAATAAAGAAAACATCCAATAAAAGAAAAAAATATGAAAAAGTGAGAACTGACTTCCAAGCATTGTCCACTGTCCTCTGATTTCCACATACTCCTTGTAGCATGCAAATCCCCACATTCTCACACACATGCACACATACTATACAGTCTCCCTTTCTCTCTCACATGCACACCATGAATGAATGAATGAATGAATGAATGAATGACTTCATATTTCTGTTCTTATTTCTTAAATTTCTTCCCAGCCTGGACTACATGGTGAGCTCCAATCTAACTCTTGACCAACTACAGGGAGCTCTTTTTTTTTTCTCTCTTTTTTTTTTTTGGATGATTTATTTACATTTCCTATGTTGTCCCCTTACCCCATCCCCCACCACCCCCTCGGAACCCCCAATCCCCTCGCCCCTCCTCCTTCTTCTCTGTGGATGTAACCTCTATCTACACCCCCCCACTCCCACCTCCCCACCCTCAAAATTCCCACCCCCTGGGGCATCCAGCCTTCATGAGGTCAAGGTTCTCTTCTTCCACCTATGCCCAGCAGGGCCCTCCACTTTTACATATTCAGCTGAAGCCCTGGATCCCCCCCTAAGTGCTCCCAGGCTGGTGGTTTAGACCCTGGGAGCTGTGGTTGGTTGGTATTGTTGCTCTCCTCATGGTGCCACAAACCCTTTCAGCTCCTTCAGTCTTCACTCTAACTCCTCTATTGAGAACCCCATGATCAGTTCAATGGCTAGTTGTGAGCATCTGCCTCTGAATATGTCTGACTCTTGAAGGCCTCTGAGGAGATATCCATATCAGGCTCTTATCAGCATGCACTTCCTGTCTTCCACATCAGCATCTACCTTTGGTGATTGCACATGGGATAGATACTCAGGTGGGGTGGTCTTGAGACGGCCCCTCCTTCAGTTTCTGTCCCTCACTTTGTCTCCATATTTGCTCCCTTGAGTATTTTGTTGCTCCTTCTAAGAAGGACCGAATCACCCTCACTTGGTGTTCCTTCTTTATGGACTTCATGTGGCCTGTGAGTTGCATCTTGGGCATTTCAAGGTTTTAGGCTAATATCCAATAATCAGTGAGTGAATACCATGTGTCTTCTTTTGTGATTGGCTTACCTCACTCAGGATGATAATTTCTAGTTCCATCCACTTACCAAGGAACCTCTCGAATTCATTGTTTTTAATAGCTGAGTAATACTCCATTGTGTAAATATACCACATTTTTTGAATCCATTCCTCAGTTGAAGGACATCTGGGTTCTTTCCAGCTCCTGGCTATTATAAATAAGGCTGCTATGAACATAGTTGAGCATATGTCCTTGTTATATGTTCGAGCATCTTCTGGGTATATGCCTAGGAGTGGTATAGCTGGATCCTCGGGTAATGCTATGTCCAATTTTCTGAGGAACCGCCAGACTGATTTCCAAAGTGGTTGCACCATATTGCAGTCCCACCAACAATGGAGGAGTGTTCCTCTTTCTCCACACCCTCGCCAGCATCTACTATCACCTGAGTTTTTAATCTTAGCCATTCTGACTGGTGTGAGATGGAATCTCAGGGTTGTTTTGATTTGCATTTCCCTGACGACTAAGGATGCTGAACATTTCTTTAGATGCTTCTCGGCCATTCGAGTTTCTTCTGTTGAAAATTCTTTGTTAAGCTCTATACCCCATTTTTTAATAGGGTAATTTGGTTGTCTGGAGTCTAATTTCTTGAGTTCTTTGTATATATGGAAAACCTGGATGAAATGGACAATTTCCTAGACAGATACCAGGTACCGAAGTTAAACCAGGAGCAGATAAACCATCTAAATAGTCCCATAACCCCTCAGGAAATAGCAGCAGTCATCAAAAGCCTCCCCACTAAAAAAAGCCCAGGACCAGATGGTTTTAGTGCTGAATTCTATCAGACCTTCAAGGAAGACCTAATACCAATTCTCTTCAAACTATTCCACAAAATAGAGACAGAAGGAACACTACCCAACTCGTTCTATGAAGCTACAATTACACTCATACCCAAACCCCACAAGGACCCGACAAAGAAAGAGAACTTCAGACCAATCTCCCTTATGAACATCGATGCAAAAATACTCAATAAAATTCTAGCAAACCGAATCCAAGACCACATCAAAACAATCATCCATCATGATCAAGTAGGTTTTATCCCAGGAATGCAGGGATGGTTCAATATTCGGAAATCCATCAATGTAATCCACTATATAAACAAACTTAAAGAAAAAAACCATATGATTATCTCACTAGATGCTGAGAAAGCATTTGACAAAATTCAACATCCCTTCATGATAAAAGTCTTGGAAAGATCAGGAATTCAAGGCCCCTACCTAAACATAGTAAAAGCAATTTACAGCAAACCAGTAGCCAACATCAAGCTAAATGGAGAGAAACTTGAAGCAATCCCACTAAGATCAGGGACTAGACAAGGTTGCCCACTCTCCCCCTACCTATTCAATATAGTACTGGAAGTCTTAGCCAGAGCAATTAGACAGCAAAAAGAAGTCAAAGGGATACAAATAGGAAAGGAAGAAGTCAAAATATCGCTATTTACAGGGAGCTCTTAAGGCCAATGTGCAACTGAAGCAGCTCTTGTTCAGGTGATTGAGGCCAGGTACTAGTGAATCCTCCTTAGTCTTTATCCTCCTGAACTCAAGCAACATTTGATACAGTTAGTAGCTTCTGTCAGAATGCAGTTTCTTACCTTACTCTGCATGAGGCTACATACTTCTGATTTTCCTCCTACCTTTTAGAGGGCTCTCTCAAAACGCAGCACTAGACATCTTTCTTAAATGCTGTTAACCACTCCTATGTTCTCTCAGTCCCAAACCAGCTTCCTTTTTGCTTAATTCTTTTCACTGATCATCATCTTTATCCCAGTGACAAAAACACCTATACCTCTAGGTCAGACCTTCAGATCCCAAATTATCATAACTATCTTTCACTGGCTTCCCACACTTAATTCAAAATGAACACGTAAAATACTGAATTTTAATCACTGTTTTCCTCACCATTCAAATCTTTTGCTTTTTCATGTTCTCTTCCTGGGACACTGGGACTAATCCACTAGTTCTCCAGTCAGGCAAATTTTGAGACCCAAGAACATTTGTCAGTAACTCAAGACACTTTGAGTTGTTAAACATAGGCAAAGAATGGCATTTGTGTATATTGAGAGCCAGCAATGATGCCAAACATACCACAATGCCACAAACCAATCCTCCACAACTAATATTTATTTTGTCAACAGCACAATGTTGAGGTTAATAATCCTTGGACTTGTTCCTCAACTGGATCACCTATATTCTAAAAATCCTCTATCCTAACTCTTCCATATCCCTTGAACCATCTAGCTGTCTTTAGTCCTATTGTTATCACACAGTGACAAGATAAAATATCCCTTATTAATATTCTTATCAATCTCTTAATTCTTTACCCACCCTGTTTATAGTATTATTCATTCTCCTATTATCTCCATGAGACTATTACCCAAGTTGAAAATATTCTGTATCTTCTCAATTCATTTAGGATAAATTCTGGATATAGATTATCTGTAAATGAAATACAGATAGCAAGTAAATGTATGAAAGAGTTAAAGTCTACAAATCAACAGTATAAATCTTCAAATTGTTGCAAATAATTTATCGAGTGAGAGATTAATGCATGTATCTATAGTTACAAATATAGATTTTTAAAGTAGCTTTTTCAAAGAATATTAGCTGATTGTAAAAGGTACTATTGATAATCTTAAGTGGATGGATATTTAATATACATATGACACTAATGCAATAAATGTATATTATCTTATATAGATATAAACTCTAATGTTACTAGTGTTTATTTTACAGTCATCTCCATTGTGATTTTCTATACTGTCTAAACCATGATAAAAGGTAAAGATAGAATTTGAAATTTAAATTACAAGTACTCAAAATATTAGCATAGAAACAAACCATTTGTGAATGTATACATATGTGTATATAAGGTATAAAGAGATAAAGTGATAAAGTAAGCCTGCTATGCACAAAGGAACACAGGCATTGCTACTTGCAGCAAAATAGCCATGAGAAGCTGACAGATTTCATTTGCAATGAAGGAAACACAAGTAGAACTGGCAAGGAGGGTAAAGACAGTCAACAAGGTCCACTTATGGAATCACAAGGATGTTACAAGGGCCTGGGCTCTAGCTCAGAAGGCAGCTTTGATGTGAAGTAGTATCAGGTAACCAGACCATCAGAGGAATAGAACAATAGAGCTTGCTTATTCATATGTGTTTCATTATCCTGATACATAACTAGAGATCTTTGTCCCCCCCAGAGTACTAAATTCACTTCTGCATCTGACAGCTCCAATAAAGAAAAAGCAATATTATGAAAATGAAGGAATAGTGCACAAACAAAGCACATTCTCATCAGAACTGGTCCATTAGATAATATCAAGAATTTCACATGTCATTGGTTATGCTGGGCCATAGGACCTATTCTCTAAATATGTGAAGTGCATCAGTGGGTTTTCAAATTAACAGTTATTAAAATTTGGAATCATCCTCTTATTCTTAATTTGTTCCAGTGAAATGTACTGACCTTCACAGCTAGTATTCTGAGCAGTATATATGCTGGCAAAGGCATGTATATACAAAAATTAGAAAATGGAACTAGGAGAAAATATTGAGAGAGAGATAGAGAGAGTATAAAGCTATATAAAATTAATATTCTATCATGTTTCATGAATAAAAGCTTCAATTTCATGTGTTTCCACTTAAATATGATCACCCATTACTAATAATAAAATTAGAGGGCCACCTTATACATGGGAAAGATATAGACTTATACAGGTTTTACAGCTCCAAAATGCTATGAGCATCCACCTTAGAAATTAAATTTACAGGGAAATTATGTTCTAGGCTACAATTTACAGGCCTACAAGAATGAAAAAAATTGCCTTAAAAATCATTACATCATGACCAGCATGGTGGATCAGTGGGTAAAAGTACTAGTTACACAATCCTGACAACTTCAGTTTGATTCCTGGAACCCAGGTAAGACAAGAAGAAGTAAGGAGAGACAAATAAAACCAATGATGTTTGATAAATTCACAAGGAATCATATTATTTGAAATTAGCTGAAAATTATATTAATTCAATGAAGTTATCTCACTTGGACTGACAATGCACCTCACAAGAGTCATAGACTATCTAACAAAACCCCCAGGACCAGCTTCGATAAACCTACATTTAAGCTAATGTTCAGGGTAATCCAAGAAACTCCAAAAATGCTATGGACTATTGTTGCCTGCCAGAAATTGGAGATAAATTCCTACTGATGAAGGTGCCCTATACTTTGGACAGAAAACTTGGAAGATTTGAACCATAGAGAACCTGAAAGCCTACCTCCTCTAGTCTAGCATTCATAGCACCAGAAAGTATTATGCAAGCTGTCAAGGGAAGGAAGCAAAAAATATTCCTATCCAGCTTTGACATCTTTGAATTATAACAATGACCAGCATGACAAGGCAGCCCTTAAAGGGCAAAAGTGGCCCTTGTACCATGGTCGTCACCAACAGCTGTCTAATTAGAGTTTAGACCTGCTCAATAGGAGGTAAATCATGCATAGTACTAGAAACCTAGCCAATTTCCTGGTTCTAGTAAGGATGCGGATCTTAGAAAAAAATCATACTACTACCATTTTACTAGACTAGTATACCTTCTAACAACATTCCAAACGTATCCTTATACCCACAAGTAACTGAAGCTCTCAGACTCTTAACAAAAAGCCTCTCTCTACAGTAAAGAGAATTCATTACAGAAAAAATAACAACAACATAACGTAGAGGTTAATGGATCAAAGGGACCCCAGCCATGGCAGATGTGCCTACAACACAAATCCTGAACCAACTGCTCAGGAAACACCACAGAATGTGAAATGGAAAGATTGTAAGAGCCAGAGAATCAGGAAGTTCACTGTGAGATTGTGTCTTCTAGAAATGACAAGGAAGCTAAATCCATGATACTTCAACAATATGGCTGCTCAAACATGACCTAAAAAATTATGCATTAATGCAGAAGGGGAAAATCTTATGTGACCCCACCCTTAGATGAAGAACTACATGCAACTAAAGACTTCCTGGAGAGAGAGAAATATATATTTCCTAAGGATAAACCCCCTAACTGATTATCAAATACAAAGTGGTCAGCCCTGAAATTACACTAAATGAAATATATATATATATATATATATATATATATATATATATATATATCAACCAAAACATAGACCATCAGGCATAGTACATAGGAAAGACTTGAAGGAGGAGGGCACATGAGAGGGGTTGGATGGAGGAAAGGAGAAATGATGTCACTATATTTTAAATTTTAAATATTTTAATTTAAAAATAAGCTGGAGCCATGAGGTTCAGAACTAAGCAGAGAATTGTCAACAGAGGAATCTCAAATGGTCTAACAAAGAAATATTCAATATCCTTAGCCATCAGGGAAACGAAAATCAAAACGACTCTGAGATTCTTATACCTGTCAGAATGGCTAAGATCAAAACGAAAGTGACAGCTCATGCTGGCATGGATGTAGAGCAAGGGGAACACTCTTTCATTGCTTGTAGGAGGACAAACTTGTACAGACACTTGGAAATCAATAGGGCAGTTTCTCAAAAAAAAATTGAGAATTGATCTACTTCAAGACCAGCTATACCACTCCTGGGCATATATCCAAAAGACATTCCATCCTAGAGCAAGGACACTTGCTCAAGCATGTTCATGGAAGCTTCGTTCATAATAGCTGGAAACAACCTAGATGTCCCTCAACCTAAGAATGGATAAAGAAAACATGGTTTGTTCATACAATGGAGTATTACTCAGCTGTTGAAAAAATAGCATCATGAAATTTAAAAGGAAATGGATTGAAGTAGGTGAACTGGGGGCAGGTAGGGATGTGTGCAGGATGAATCATGTCTAGGGAGACTGGAGGGAGAGAGTACTGTGAGATGCACTGGAATTGTAAGCATTTCAGGGACAAGGCAGAAACCTAGTACAATGGAAACTCCCAGGAATCTACAAAGGTGACCCTAGCTAAGACTCCTTGTATATGGGTCTGAATCAGCCATCTTCTGTAAGCAAACAAGACTTCCAGTAGATGGATTGGGACACCAGTCCAGCCATGAAACCATCGACCTACAATTTGTCCTGTCTGCAAGATGTGCTTGGATAAAGATGGCATAGAATTTATGGCAGTTGCCAATGAATGACTGGTCCAATTTGAGACCCATACCATGAGCAGGAGCCCATGCTTGACACTGTCCGAAGATCTAGGAACCAGAGGCCGGATAGCCCAGAAACCTAAAATGGAACCAAATATGACTAACAAAGAAAAAAAGCCAATGAAATGATTCTCAACGATACTATGCTATACTCGTGGACTGGAGCCTAGCATCATTGTCATTTAATGGGAACAGATGTAGAGATCAAAAGGCAAACATTAGGCGGAGCTCAAGAACTCAGAGAATCCTGAAGATGTTGAGGAGCCAGAAGGGTCAAAGACGCCACAGAAAACCCACAGAATCAACTAAGTAGGGTTCGTAGTGGCTCACAGAGACTGAATCAACAATCAGGAAGCATGCATGGGTATGACCTAGACCCTCTACATATGTGTTACTGCTGTATAGCTTGGTGTCCTTGTGGGACTCCTAAGAGTGAGAGCAGGGGCTGTCTCTGACTCTTTCATCTGCATATTGGTACCTAGCTCTCCTACTGGGGTTGCTTTGTCAAGCCTTAATGTGAAAGGAGGTACCTTCGGCAGCACATATACTAAAATTGGAAGGATACAGAGAAGATTAACATGGCCCCTACGCAAAGATGACACGTAAATTCGTGAAGCGTTCCATAATTAAAAAAAGGAAAAGAAATTTGACATGCCATGTTCAGTGGGTATCCCTGGAAGTCCTGCGTGAGCATGTGCTCTCTCCCTCCCTCCTGCTTTCCCTTTCTCCTTCCCTCCCTCTCTCCCTCCTTCCCTCTCTCTCTCTCTCTCTCTCTCTCTCTCTCTCTCTCTCTCTCTCTCGGGAAAGAGAGGAGGAGAGGATCTGGGGGAGAGGAGGTAGTAGAAGACTGCAATCAGGATGTAATATACCAGAGAAAAAGAAATTTAAAAATAAGAATAATTTTTAAAAGCTGGCGTCATTAGCACAAATCTCTATGATCCAGATGAGGAGATGGGAGGCTGAGACAGGAAAATGGTCCAGAAGCTCATGAAACAGGCAGCTGTATGAAGTAACAATGAGAGACTTCATCTCTGCAGAGTAGAAGATGAGAACAAACTCCCTAATGTTGTCCTCTTTCACACATGTGTGTGCATACACTTGCACACACAATCTTCAAAATAGATGTCTAAAGGATCAAACACTAGAAAATGTCTTCCAAATTGTCCTTTAAACCCTAAGTCAAAGAACTGTTGATTGTTTACTTTCTCAGAGAATTCTTCAACCCCAGGACAGTGAGCAAAGGTCCCAGAATTCCCCCGTGGAATCACACCAAGTATCCAGGTGTCTACAGACTAATAAAAACCCACACTGCCATTTCTATTTGTTTCTTCATTTCATAAGTGAGGCTAGACTGCTTCTTCTTTTGACACTTGACAATTTGATTTGTGTCAGTGTCACTGTCTATCACCTTGGGGACAAGGAAAAAAGCAAGAAAAGCAGCAACAACTTATTTTTCTTGATTTTTCCTCTGAATATATATTCTGACACTCCACTTTCAGGGGGATGAAAACTGAATCTTTGCCAAGACTGAAGAATGAGAAACATACCATTACCCCCAGATATAATAAGTTGGGTGGCAGTTGTCACCTCTAGCTGATTAGCACACTTATTGGGGAGGGTAGCACTTATTTTCAGGCCTACTAATCTAGAAGCCCTGAGAGAACCTCATTTTGGTTTAATGGTTCTCAAATGGGGGGGTGGTTTTGTATTGTAGAAAACATTTAGCAATGTCTACAGACAGTTTCGATTGACATAATTAGTCACAGGTTGCTAGAAGTCTCTATTAGACAGACACGAGAGATGTAACTATTTCACAATGTACAGGACAGTCTCTTGTCTTTGTATTGCATGCATGCGTGTGTGTGTGTGTGTGTGTGTGTGTGTGTGTGTGTATTCCCAATAATGTGTGAAGCTAACCTGAGAATTTAATCATAATTGTATATTATTTTTCCTGAACAGCATTTAGAAATGAAATTATATATATATTTAGTCCTAAAGACTGGGCATATAACGTCATTCTTTATTTGACTTGTGAGAAAGCATTGTTGAGAACAAGGGATCTACTTATGTGTGACTTGTGGAATATTCTGGGGGAAATAATATTAACAATAGAGACATAGAAAGTTTATATTTCATTTCACATATTTGTAGTGCATACTGACATTCAGTATCAATATAATTGGCAGAAATAAACTGCCATCCATACACAGACTAATGAAGGTTTCTAGTAATGATAGTGGAAGCACTTTTACACTGTGATATTCTTTCAATCTTTTCTTATGGCTTCCACTAACAAACAACAATTGCTAGTAAAGCAAAACAATGCCCACAGACTTAAAGATAGTCTTTGGGAGTCTACTATCTGTCTGAGCATGTGACAGGGTGCTGATACTCTAGCACTTAACAAACAGGTAACTCGCCTTTTGGTGGGAGAAACACACACACACACACACAAAATCCAGTATGCTATTTTGTATATAATTCATTGGATAGTGTTGGAAGAACTGAAGTATAGGAGGGGAAAGAAAGTGTCACAAGAGGAATAATGAGCCCAGAGAGATGGATAAAAACTAAGCCTCAGGAAGAAGATAATTTGTCATGAAAGGTCTTATGAAGAGAGGACTCTCAGAGAGAGTGAAACAGAGAGAGACAGAGAGAAGGAGATGGAGACGGAGATGGAGACAGAGAAAGAGAAAGCTAAAGGGAGCAAGGGAACAGAGCTACTCTAAGGAACATCTAGAAAAAAATCCTAAGAGGCCATAGAAACAATAAACATAAAGGTCTTAGGGTAATGGTGCGTGTTTACTTCAGAGAACAGTGAGAGCTAGTGGACTGGTGGATCTCAAGACTTAAATTTGCTAAAACTCCCTTGACAGTGTGATTCTGTTTTCTTCTCCCTGAATTTCTACTTTGGCTCTTTTTCTGAATGGAAAATACAATGCGGTCCATGGCTAGGAAATCTCTATGCTTATTGGATAGGCAGGTATCGAGGGAGCACAGCCAGTTCTAACTTTGCAAATGCTTAAGGGCTTTGGAGGCAAGATACAAGTATATAAACAGAAGCACTACCCTAGGATTTGGAGCTTGCTGCATAGAAGGATTATCATCACTACTAGAAAGTTACTCATGCTTGAAAAAAGAGTGAGAAAAAAGGAGCATGAATATTAAAGTGATGATTATGCTCAACGCCTACCAATACACTAAATTAAAAAGTGCAAGTATCTGTTCAAGGTGAATCAATGAGCAGGCACAGGGAAGGAGGACCTCAGAGAGATGGATTAAAAACTAAGCCTCAGGAAGCTCTGTTCAAGAGGTCTGTGTAAGAGACCTGCAAAGTTAGGAAGAGGGTATAAGACCACTAGCAACCCTTAAGAAAATTATAATAAGAACAAAGTGTGCCCTTCTCTGGTATGTTGTACCTCTTCTCAAAGGTAGCCTTAGCTTCTTCAGTAGTTCCAGCCAACTTGGTCACCTTATGCTAATGATCCACAGAGAGCCTTGTTTTTTTTTTTTTAATTTTCTTTCTAGCAAATTTTCTCTGAGATTCATATCCTGTCCATAAGTTCTGACTTTCAGGGGCTGTTTAAGGAGTAGTCACAGATATTGAAATATCTAGGTGAGTGGTTTTCAACCTCAAAACTACAGGACACTCTGGGCTGAATGCCTCCAGGCTGATACTCCATGTTAGATATACATCTAAGAATAGCCAGAAAGATTCATTTCTATACAGGTGCCAAACTTTTCCAAGGACTATAGGTCAAATGTCCTTACTGAGGAAAACATTGGCCCACTACCACCCCTATACACACTGACACAGACACACACACACACACACACATGTATACACACATCACTCCTTTTGCTTACTGATAAAATGTGACATATAAACATTTGATTCATATGCCTTTTAATTATCCTAAATTGTGGCTCTGGATTGGAGAATGTTTAGATAAATATATGCCTCTCTAGGCCCGAATTCAGTTACTTCTTGACTCAGTATATAGCCAGGGATATCTAGAGAGATGAAAAGGAGTGGCAGCTTGCCTACCCTAAATTGTTGCTCTTAAGGACTCACCTAGAAAAGTGTGTCACCTGACCAACTCATAGAAACCCTTCTAAGGACATAAACCTAGATCAGCCACAGTTCTGCACTTTACATCTTATTAAGACCCTTTGTCAAACACTAAAGAATGCAATTCTAAAAAAAAAAAAAAAAAAAAAAAACAAACAGGACTTTACTGACAAACTAGAAAACATGCCCACCCTGGCATGTATTCACATTCTCTCTCACTGTCTCTCTGTCTCTGTCTCTGTCTATCTATCTATCTCTCTCTCTATCTCATACATACACCAACAAACAAATACTTTCCTTTAAAATTTAAGAAGTACATTATCATATCTCTATTCAGACATATCCAATGAATATAATGCATGTCCTTACCCAAACTATTAAATACAGAGAAGAATGCTTTATATAGAGACAATGGGTCCACACTCCTCAGAGCATCTTCTGAGTAGCTGTATTATGTTTGTGAAGTTACTAGTATTTTGTCCTCTAAAGAATCTAAAAGTATATTTAAAAAAAAAGAAATTCTAAAGCCCCTTTGTGCCCCCTGACTAGCTACTAATCCATATAATGAAGAGCTTTCATATTTAGCATAAGGTGGTCTCCAGACAGAAATAAAACACAATCAATGGGCCCTTGGATTCAGTTAGGATTCAGTTCAGAAGACTAAGGGCATCATGAAGGGAGAAGGAAAAAATGGGTAAGCCAGAATTCCATAACCTTGGCACTACTGATATGTTGACTCAAATAAGTGTCTGTTGTTTAGTGACCTCAATTTTTCACTCTTCTGCCATGTTGCTCCCAGTCCTCAGTGATAACTAAAAATGTCTGTAGACATTATCAAATGTCCCATTTACAGCAAATGTCTCATTGTTGAGAACCACTGGTTTAAATCAAATAATTATTGTAGTTTTCTTCCAGTTACCCCTCTTAATAATTACATACATACTGGTGGACAAGAGCTATGTGTTATTTCTTCCATTGCCCCAAATAAAACTATCACTGCCTGAATGTTTCAGTTATTTACAATGAAAACTTAAAAGGTAGTTAGCATCCCTTTTCAATTCCCACCTCCACAAAGTTAAGACGTGTATAAACAAAAGAACACTGATAGAAACTGAAAAGGATAAACCCATTTAAGAAAGGCCAAAAGGGGCAGAAGACAGAACAAGACCTCAGATAACTTAGGACTACTAGTACAGATACAAGAATGAGAAGAGTCTTACAGATAAAGGGAGAGGGAAAAAAATGATAGCCTATCGAAGAAGAACGACTATAATCTCACAGGTATATAGTCATACTTTTACATGTATGCGTGTTTGCATATGTGAGCAGGGTAGAGTATGGATGTGCACATGTACATGTGTGTTAAACAGATGTCACAGAATAGAGACAAAGACATATAATTACAAGGATCAAGGGGAAAGGAATCGAGAGTTAGTGTCTGAACACATGAGAATCAACATGCCAGCTCAAGTAGATGGGAACAGATGCAAGTAAAGAGTTAATCACTAAACACATACAAGAATGGCATCAAGACATTGGACAACAGCATGCCTGTACTGTACAAATAGAATAATAGAACCGTCAGTGTCATCAACCCTACAGTTCAGTCTTTTGGGACCTACTGAGTATACACTAAGGGTTCACTAAGAACCAGACATTGCGTTGTCATTTTCAGAACAATAACCCCTTTCACTCTACCATCAGGAAGAATCAATATATCAGGTCAACTTCACAAAGAGTAAACAAATTCATTCTGGAAGACAGGAAATACACTGAGATTCTCAGACCTCATTGTCTAGGCTTTGAAGCAGTATAATCAAGAAATAAAAAAGCAGCTTCCAGTACATCCTCTACCATCATCAGTTGATTTTTAAAACAGCATCAGGGATTTAAAGAAGTCTTATATACAGTTATATATGAGTTCCAGAAAACCTGTAGCCTCCCTTCCCTTTGAAGAGCAAAGCTCTGATTTACAGGGAGACCCTCTTACTGTCCAGTCAGCTGAATTTCTGAGAATTTTAGATGCCCAAGGGTTGACTTGCTGTTTTGAATTAGTTCCTCTTGCCAAGGGATATAAAAAAGGCTCCCGAAGGAAGCCTGCAAAAACAGCTCATTACTGTGCAATCCATTCCCCCCGCCACCTCACAGAAGACTCAGGCAGAAATGCTTTGTTGCCACTGTCTGATAACAGAGGTGGTGGCCTGCATACTAACCAGAAAGCAGCGATGAAGGAAACGTTTTCCCAGAAAATGTGTCTCTTCTGCAAGCAGAAAAACAACCAGACAAAACCACACTGGTCTCCGTTCACAAATCTCAAGTGGATAGAGCTGCAAATTTCCTGGGAAAGATTGGGAAGGTTAGGTGCTGGTGTCTGGTTTGCTATAAGCGGTTTTCAATGCCTCCCCTTTGCAAGCTCATACACACTGCAGTGGGTTTGCTCCAATGAGTGCAAACAAAGGAATAAATTTGTTTGAAAGGGCAGGCTTCATTATACTCTAATTAATGTAAATCTCACCCACAGAGAGGAACCAAAATAAATAGCTATGGTAATTAAAGTTTAGAGGTTTTTTTGTTTTGGTTTGGTTTAGTTTGGTTAGGGTGGGGGCAGTTCAAAAGAATTCAGAATTGATGGGGGATTTAAGGGATGATTTTTTTTTCTGTAAGATGAGTTTAGAAAAACAAACAAGCTAAAACAGTGGAATTGGTAGTCTCTAAACCAGGTCAGCAAAATCCTTCCTTTGAATGAAGAAAATACAGTATGTTTTCTCTAAGGGGCTTGGAGAAAACAAAAAACAAAGTCAGGTTTCAAATATTCTCGAAAAGTTTTTTTCTTATCCTAAAGCAATAAAGGGGAAGAAACTGAAAGCATTAAATGATGTCACATGTAAACACATACACCAGTAGAGCTGAAAAATCAAAACTGACTTTATTGCTCAATAATGGAAAATTGTATGTTACTAAAGTAAGTTCATGGAGTCTCCTCTAACTCCCAATGGAGAAAGGCTAGATTGAGGAGAAAAAAAAAAGCACTGCTGTCAAATGAAGGGAGATTCTAAAATGCACTATTTAATTGGTTAGGAAGGGTATTGTAAAGTCTCTAGGGATTGGTCACTGTTTGATTATGTCTAAAACTACCAGTAAAGTTCTGGAAGTAGCCCAAGATGTTTTACATGGAAATTCTGCTAAGTTAGGAGCCATGTAGCAATCGCTTGAATGATAAATCCCTTAGTAAAAAATTTAGCAAGTGCCCACTTACATTTTTTCAGTTGCCATGATGAGCCAACATGGGTTGCTAGTAATACACATTTGAGGAATGCAAACATTTATATATGACCGGGGTAAAACCAATGCCATGCTGGCTTGTAATTGTGACATATTCAAACTGTCTTATAAGAGAGTTAAATATGTTGAAATCCCAGGCAGTGAGGGCTTAGAAAGTCCAAGGGCAGGCCAAAGTGCACAAATGAGCCTGTTGTTAATGGTAACCATGAGAAGACCAGTGTGACTAGACAAAAATAAAGGTTTTTTTCTACTTATTTTGTATTGTTTATTTATTTATTTACAAGAAATAAATAGATTAGGTGGAATGTTCATTAGAACTTTCTACAGAAACAAAGCTAATAGGAGACTGATCTCTAATAGGAGAGAGCTCGCTTAGATTATCTCACTTAAATAGAAACATCAAATTAAGCACCAGTGATAAGTTTTAGTTTAGTCTAAAACATGACAGGTCATGGACTTTTTTTCACATTTGATAGAAATCCACTGAATTTTTTGAAGAAAGATTCATATAGTCTTATTTACAATCTTAAAAATTACTCTCATATGTGAAGACAACTCTATAGGGAATTATAAATTCAACAGAGAGAAGGCAGTTAGGGGGTTTGCTATCGCAGTCTGAAGGAATGATGCTGGTACCTTAAAGGATAATGATGACTCCTAAACCTGATAAACAACTTCAGCAAAGTGGCTGGTTATAAAATCAACTCAAACAAATCAGTAGCCTTCCTCTACATGAAAGATAAACAGACTGAAAAAGAAATTAGGAAAATGACACCCTTCACAATAGTTGCAAATAATATAAAATACCTTGGTGTGAATCTAACCAAGCAAATGAAAGACCTGTATGACAAGAACTTCAAGTCCCTGAAGAAAGAAATCGAAGAAGATCTCAGAAGATGGAAAGAACCCCCATGCTCATGGATTGGCAGGATTAATATAATAAAAATGGCCATCTTGCCAAAAGCAATCTACAGATTCAACGCAATCCCCATTAAAATCCCAACTCAATTCTTCACAGAGTTAGAAAAGGAAATTCTCAAATTCATATGGAATAACAAAAAACCCAGGATAGCGAAAACTATTCTCAACAATAAAAGAACTTCAGGAGGAATCACCATCCCTGACCTCAAGCTTTACTACAGAGCAATAGTGATAAAAACTACCTGGTATTGGTACAGAGACATGCAGGAAGATCAATGGAATAGAATTGAAGACCCAGAAATGAACCCACACTCCTATGGTCACTTGATCTTTGACAAAGGAGCTAAAACTATCCAGTGGAAAAAGGACAGCATTTTCAACAAATGGTGCTGGTTCAACTGGAAGACAACATGTAGAAGAATGAAAATTGATCCATTCTTATCCCCTTGTACAAAGCTCAAGTCTAAGTGGATAAAGGACCTCCACATAAAACCAGACACACTGAAACTAATAGAAGAGAAGGTGGGGAAGAGCCTCGAATACTTGGGCACAGGGGAAAAGTTCCTGAACAGAACACCAATGGCATATGCTCTAAGATCAAGAATTGACAAATGGGACTTCATAAAATTGCAAAGTTTCTGTAAGGCAAAGGACACTGTCAATAGGACAAAATGACAACCAACAAATTGGGAAAAGATCTTTACCAATCCTTCATCTGATAGAGGGCTAATATCCAATATATACAAAGAACTCAAGAAATTAGACTCCAGACAACCAAATTACCCTATTAAAAATGGGGTACAGAGCTTAACAAAGAATTTTCAAATGAGGAAACTGGAATGGCCGAGAAGCACCTAAAGAAATGTTCAGTATCCTTAGTCGTCAGGGAAATGCAAATCAAAACAACCCTGAGATTCCATCTCACACCAGTCAGAATGGCTAAGATTAAGAACTCAGGGGATAGTAGATGCTGGCGAGGGTGTGGAGAAAGAGGAACACTCCTCCATTGTTGGTGGGACTGCAAGATGGTGCAATCACTTTGGAAATCAGTGTGGTGGTTCCTCAGAAAATTGGACATAGCATTACCTGAGGATCCAGCTATACCACTCCTAGGCATATACCCAGAAGATGTTCGAACATAGAACAAGGACATATGTTCAACTATGTTCATAGCAGCCTTATTTATAATAGCCAGGAGCTGGAAAGAACCCAGATGTCTTTCAACTGAGGAATGGATTCAAAAAATGTGGTATATTTACACAATGGAGTATTAATCAGCTATTAAAATAATGAATTTGAGAGGTTCCTAGGTAAATGGATGGAACTAGAAATTATCATCCTGAGTGAGGTAAGCCAATCCCAAAAGAACACACATGGTATTCACTCACTGATTATTGGATATTAGCCCAGAACCTTGAAATGCCCAAGATGCAACTCACAGGCCACATGAAGCTCATAAAGAAGGCAGACCAAGTGGGGGTGATTCGGTCCTTCTTAGAAGGAGCAACAAAATACTCAAGGGAGCAAATATGAAGACAAAGTGAGGGACAGAAACTGAAGGAGGGGCCATCTCAAGACCATTCCACCTGAGTATCCATCCCATGTGCAGTCACCAAAGGTAGATGCTGATGTGGAAGTCAGGAAGTGCATGCTGATAAGAGCCTGATATGGATGTCTCCTCAGAGGTCTTCAAGAGTCTGACATATTCAGAGGCAGATGCTCACAACTAGCCATTGAACTGATAATGGGATTCTCAATGGAGGAGTTAGAGTGAAGACTGAAGGAGCTGAAAGGATTTGTGGCACCATGAGGAGAGCAACAATACCAACCAACCAGAGCTCCCAGGGTCTAAACCACCAGCCTGGGAGCACTTAGGGAGGGATCCAGTGCTTCAGTTGAATATGCAAGAGTGGAGAGCCCTGCTGGGCATAGGTGGAAGAAGAGAACCTTGACCTCATGAAAGCTGGATGCCCCAGGGGGTGGGAATTTTGAGGGTGGGGAGGTGGGAGTCGGGGGTTAGATAGAGGTTACATCCACAGAGAAGAAAGAGGAGGGGTGAGGGGATAGGGGGTTCCTGGGTGGGTGGGGGATGGGGTAAGGGGACAACATATGAAATGTAAATAAAACATCCAATAAAAAAATTTAAAAAAAAAGGATAATGATGGGCAGTAGTGAGCTCTTACATCAAGTACATTTTTAGAGTTACAAGAAGGGTAACCACAAAAGTAGAGAATTTGAGAAGAAAGTATGGATGAGGGCATGCCAAGTCAAAGGTGCTGGCAAAGTGTCAAGCCAATGACTTTTGAATATGTTAATGTGAAGCTTGATTTACCTAGAAGAGGAGATACCATGATCAAGAAAGTAGTTTTCCCAGAGTAAGACTTACCCACTGCACTCTAGGTGTGCTAACCCCTATGATTTCCTGAGGTGTAAGGCAGGGAAATGAACCATGAAGAGATGAGAATGAAAACTTGATTCAAATTGACTCCATCAACCTGGACCAAGATTTCAGGTAGCCTGTCTGATGCCAAGCAGTTTATTGACAGCGAATTTTTAACATAGCATAATTTGGGGGGAACGTTTTCCAGTATAATATACTCCTCAGTACAGAAGGAAGCATAATTACATCAAAACTCAACTCAGGGTATATGTCATTCCTATCAAGCATGTGGGTTCTGAAGATAGACTACTAACTTAAGGGCCTAGAGAAGAATCTGGCCTGATCTCAGTCATACAGATAGCATAGAGGTCATGTGGGCTATGAGCCACCTATTGTACTGGTTGTGGGCGCTTTGGAGAGCTCCTGACTAGATAATGTAAGAGTCATATCCTTGGTCCTTGTTGAGGAGCATGGGGGACTCCTTGGCTGTACAGGTAATGTAAGGGTCATTTAGACTACTAGCCACCTCTGATCTTGGTTCTAGGAGTATGATATGACATGGCCCAACAAACAATGCAGATCATCATGCTATTAATCACTTCCAATATCCAGATTTCTGGATGGAAGAACAGGCATCATGTCCATTCCTTTGACAAGACAATCATGTGTGTTTAACATTCCTGTAACCAGCAATTTCCCCACATGTGTGAAATGTGACTGCATAATTTGTGGTGGTCAGAGGGACTGTCATCCTTCTCTCCTATGAGAAAACTAATAAATTGGAATAATTTCATGAAGAAGCTTAAAAATCATAGGGATGTTTCTGACAGAGTAAATGTAGTCAAGAAGGCAAAGAAGGAGAAAGCTGAGGGATGACACAATATCATCATCCTGTAGTTGTTCACATGGGAGCCTCAATAGCATATCCATATGTTGCTGGTAGAAAGAAAAAAAGTCTAGGCATTTGAGAAAGTTTAATAAGTAAAGGGGGATATCTGTAGGTGATTGAAACAGGATGTAGGAGATGCCCTTGGATATCAGTTGATTCTAGAGAGGACTGCTAACTGAATAGCTATAACAGCATGAAAGGGGAAAATGGAGGGTCTAAGATGTTTACAAATAAATTCATAGAGTTAGTGAGAAAGGACCAAAGTACTCCTCTTTTGAGTATTTCTATTTTCCTGAATGAGTTAAGAAACAAAGCCATTAGGAAGTGTGAGGCAAAGAAACCAGTCCTGAAGTTTTAGAAGAAGAAAAAGAATGGCATGGTAATGGTGCCAAACGGTGGAAAAACAAACCGACTGAGGAAGTAAAATAAGATGTTCAAGACTGAAATTCAGGGCCATGAATTTACAGTAATGAGTGATACACTTTCCTCAGATGTATAATGTTTTGTCATTGGGGTTTACTTTGGATGATACTTCAGTAACTCGAAGGACATTGATTTAACTAGAAAACCCTCTTGGGTGTGAAATGTACTGAAAAGTGGTAGATTAGAATAATAATAATAATAAAAGAGAAAAAAAGGAGAAAAGAAGTAAAGAACATGACCTAAATTTTCCAAGATATGGGAGTGTTCAAGAGGTCTATAGATATGACAAAGAGTTCCTAGTGGAACAAAAGGCTAATAGGATAGTGGTGTGTTTTCAAAGGAGCCTGGGCTTTCAGAAGTGGGGATGGTGGAGTACAGATCTGCCTGCCTCTGCCTCTCATGTGCTGGGATTAAAGATATCTGCCACCACTGACCATCTTGGGAATATGTTTCGGTGAAGGGGATTTGTCTAACATATATATTAGTGGGCCATGAGGAATAAAGATGGTGTAGAAAGTTAATTAAAATTAGAAGAAAAATAAAGTTTTATGGGTTGGGGGTCTGGGTATTAAGAAGCTTGCATACTTCCTAGTGTGGATAAGATGTTTTGTCCTTAGAGGAAAAATGAAAGATGAGTTCTATTTACATTTTTTCTTCAGACTATTCTTAGGTGGATTGCAAAAAATAGAATTTTGAATAGTTTCAAGATAAATGTTGGCAGATGCCCAGAGCTATAAAATTCCATATTAAACACTCATATTTTAGAAATGATGAAACTCAATATATGCTGTGGTGTGATTTAAAAATATTATACTCCCCCCACTCATCCATAACTGTCTATTATTATTTCTCCTTCCTAGGGAGATCCATCCACCCCCACTCATGTCTTATTCTACACTTAACCTCTGCAATTATACGAGTTGTAGTCTGCTTACAGAAGACTTAACAGCTAACATCCACATATAAATGAATAAATACCATATCTGTCTTTAATGTTCGCAATACTAGAAGGTATGCTATCCAAAGAGAAAAGGTAAATACCAACCCAGTCTACAACGGTGACTACCTACAATAGCGGCACAAAGCTTGTGGGAGTAACCAAGCAATATCTGCTTGTATTTAAGGACAACTCAATGAGATGGAACCCATCTCTGACACTGTTTGGGTGGCTATGAGCCTAAGACTGGATCAGTCAGGTACCTAAGGGAAAACAAAATACTTCTGTACTGTTAAGGAAATGTAGCAATAAGTGACTCGTAATGACATTCTGCAATACTCAGATCAGTATCAGTGCTCAGCCATCATCAGAGAAGCTTCCTCCTGCAGAAGATGGGTACAAATACAGAATCACAAATGTACACTGCAAAGACTGAGAGGCCTTGGAACACACAGCTCTAAATGAGACCTCTCCATCAAATCCCTACCCTCAGAGCTCAATGAAGCCTGCAGAAGAGAAGGCAGAAAGACTGTGAGAGCCAGAGGAGATGGAGGACATCAAAGAAAGATCTTCTTAAACACAGAACTAACACAGATATGGACTGGTAGTATGCACGAGTCCTGCACAGGTCCAAACCACACTGGGTCCCAGTGCTGAGATGGGAAGTAAGCACAAGCAATCATCCTTAACCTAGTTGAAGCTGTTTCTAATTGATAATTGCTTACAAAGGAAAAATTAGCTTTCTTCAACATAGTCTCACTGGGTATACAAACCACACTTAGGGGCAGGCCCCATGCCCAGCAGTAGATAGATGGTCAACACAAAATGAACTCAATGGCATTTTGAAAGTTTTATGTCTCAGAATGTTTGGTCAGAGCATTTGCTTTTAATCTTACAGGCCTTTTGTGTATATTATGATTTCTGGGTTTGTGATTTTTATGGAATTTCTGTGTGTCTCTGCATCTATATGTGTTTCTTGAACTGTTTTACTCAGTTCTTTTCTTTATTTCCTGTTCAAGTTTGGTTTTGTTCTCTTTTATTTTCTTTTATTATTCTTAGATGTCTCTTGGTGTTCTAACAAGAGAGAAGGAAAAGAGGTGAGGATTTGCATGGGAGACAAGGTGGTAAGCATCTTGGAAAACAGAAAAACACAATCAGAAGATATTGTATGGGAAAAATATATAATTTCAAGTAAAAAAAATAATGTTTAAAAACATATAGTGTTATTGTGCCTTGGGGTATGTATCTGTTTTTCATGGACTAAACTATCAATTAAAAAATTATACATTTCTTGGAAATAGTTTTCCTAAAATATAACAGTGATTTTACTGCTTCTAGTAAAACCATGTAACTATGCTGTGCCAAAAAATGTATTTTGGAATTTTTTCATTTACTTATTTGATTGTATTCATAGATATTTTATTGAACAAAAAAATAATAACTTAGTTTTCTAATGACATAACTAAGGCACAAAAGTAAAGATAATTTTTCAAATTCAGTTGTTATATTCTAAGATATATAAATATTTAAATTTTTTCCATTAATGAAAGTTTACTTTAAGATGTTTTACTTTTATTTTTTTTGTAATCCAGACATTGCCATCCCTCTGCATCCCCCTCCCACAGTTCCTCATCCAATTCCTCCTCCCCTCCCCACTCCCCTGTCTTCAAGAGGATGTTTCCCCCCAACCAGGTCTCCCCACTTCCTGGGGCCTCAAGTCTCTCCAGGATTAGGCTCATCTTCTCACACTGAGACTGGACCAGGCTGTCCTCTGCTATACAGGTGGTGGGGGCCTTAGACCAGCTTCTGTATGCTGACTGTAAGCCAGTGTCTGGGAGCTCCAAGAAGTCTGGGTTACTTGAGACTGCTGGTCTTCCTATGCATTGCCCTTCTCCTCAGCTTCTTCCAGACTATTCCTAACTCAACCATAGGGGTCCCTGACTTCAGTCCAATGGTTGTGTGTAAGTATCTGCATCTGTCTGTCAGCTGCTGGTATGGCCACTCAGAAGACAGCTATGCTAAGCTCCTGTCTGTAAGCACATCATAGCATCAGTAATAGTGTCAGGCCTTGGTGCCTCCTCATGAGATAAATCCCAAGTTGGACCAGTCACTGGACAACTTCTCCCTCAGTCTCTTCCCCATTTTTGTCCCTGCAGTTCTTTTAGACAGGAACAATTCTGAGTCAGAAATTTTACTGTGGATGGCAACTCCATCCCTCCACTTGATGTCTGTCTATTTACTGGAGGTGGACTCTTCAAGTTCCCTCTCCCCAATTGTTGGGCATTTCACCTAAGGTGACTCCCATTGAGTTCTGAGAGTCTCTTACATCCCGGGTCTCTAGTACTTTCTAGAGGGTCCAGCTACCTCCATCCCCGAAAGGGTTGCATATTTCCATTCATTCTACTTGCCCTATCGGCTTTTCTTCTGTACCCTCCCCCTACCTGATCCTGTTTCTGTTTTCCCCTCCCCTTCCTCTCTCCCACCTAGCTCTTGCCCTCCCTCTGCCTCCTGTGATTATTTTCTTCCCCTTTCCAAGTGGGATTGAAGCATCCTCACTTGGACCTTTCTGCTTGGTAAACTTCTTAAGTTCAGTGGGCTGTATTCTAGGTATTCTGTATTTTGGGTTAATATGCACTAAATAGCAAGTACATACCACGC
Source organism: Grammomys surdaster (assembly GCF_004785775.1). NCBI lineage: Eukaryota > Metazoa > Chordata > Mammalia > Rodentia > Muridae > Grammomys > Grammomys surdaster. The sequence continues at coordinate 3,684,050 of NW_021604662.1, read as the reverse complement.
ATGTTCTTTTGAGTCTGAGTTACCTCACACAGGATGGTATTTTTCTAGTTCCATCAATTTGCCTACACAAAGACAAGGCACACACTCTCTTCATATCTATTCAATATAGTATTCGAAGTTCTAGCTGGAGCAATTAGACAACAAAAAGAGATCAAGGGTATACAATTTGGAAAAGAAGAAGTTAAGGTATCACTATTTGCAGATGATAATAATATATATAAGTGACCCCAAAAATTCTACCAGAGAAATTCTACAGCTGATAAGCAACTTCAGCAAAGTGGTTGGATTTAAAATTAACTCAAACAAATTAGTAGACTTTCATTATACAAATGATAAACAGGCTGAGAACGAAAATAAGTAAACAACACCCTTTACAATAGCTACAAACAGTACAAAATATCTTAGGGTAAATCTAACCAAACACGTGAAAGATCTGTATGACAAGAACTTCATCTCTCTGAAGAAAGAAATCAAAGAAGACCTCAGAAGATGGAAAGATCTCCCATGCTCATGGATTGGTAGGATTATTATAGTAAAAATGGTCATCCTACCAAAAGCAATCTACAGATTCAACAAAATTCCCACCAAATCCCAACACAATTCTTCATAGACATGGGAAGAGCAATTCTCAATTCCATATGGAAAAACAAAAAATCCAAGATAGCAAAAACAGTTCTTAACAGTAAAAGAACTTCTAGGCAATCACAATCCCTGACTTCAAGCTGTAATACAGAAAAATAGTTATAAAAACCTCATAGTATTGGTACAGAAACAAATAGGTTGGTCAATGGAATAGAATTGAAGACCAGAAATAAAATCAAATACTTATGGGCCTTTGACAATGAATCCAAAAATATACAATGGGAGAAAGAAAGCATCTTCAATAAACAGTACTGGTCTAACTGGCAGTCTGTGTGTAGAAAAATGAAAATATATCCATATTTGTCACCTTGCATAAAGCTCAAGTCCGAGTAGATCAAAGTCTTCCACATAAAACCAAATATGCTGAATCTAATAGAAAAAAAAGTAAGAAAATGCCTTGAAGTGATTCCCACAGTGGGGGGGGGTGTTCCTATGAACTCCAATGGCTAAGGCTCTAAGATCAACAATCGATTAATGGGACCTCATAAAACTGAAAAGATTCTGTAAGACAAAAGACACAATCCCTAGGACAAATCTGCAACCTACAGATTACAAAAAATCTTCACTAACCCCACTTCCAATAGAGGGCTAATATCCAAAATATATAAAGAACTCAAGAGGCTAACCTCCAAAAAACAAAATAGCCCAATTAAAAATGAGGTACAGAGATAAACAGAGAATTCATAACAGAGGAATCTTGAATGGCCAAGGAGCACCTAAATAAAAGTTCAGCATCCTTAGTCATCAAGGAAATGCAAATCAAAATGACCCTGAGAGTCCACCTTACACCAATCAGAATGGCTAAGATCAAAAACTCAGGTGACAGCACATGTTGGTGAGGATGTGGAGAAAAAGGAACTGGTGGGATTGCAAACTGATACAACCACTCTAGCAATCAATCTGGTGGTTCCTCAGAAAATTGGACATAACATTACCTGAGGACCCAGCTATACCACTCCTGGGCATATACCCAAAAGATACTCCACCATACCACAGGGACACATGCTCCACTATGTTCATAGCAGCCTTATTTGTAATAGCTAGGAGCTGCAAACAGCCCAGATGTCCCTCAATCAAAGAATGGATACAGAAATTGTGGTTCATTTATACAATGGAATACTATTCAGGCATTAAGAAGATGTTTTACTTTCACAATATACAAAGATTTTCTTCAACTCTGAATAAATAGACAAATAGTTCCCTCTGGCCAGAGTAGCCTAATTAGCTAGCCTCACGTCTCCAAGACCCTGTCTCATAAAGCAAGATAGATACAGCTCATAAAGAACATTAGAGGTTAACCTCTGACCTCCACACTCATGTTCACACACACACTTGTTTAAATAGCAATAAGAATGTTCTGTATTAGTAGCAAGGAGTCTATTAAAACTGTTTCTGAACAATATTTATTGAAGTTGTAAATTGAGGGGGTGGTAACTTCTTGATAGGACTAACAAGAAAAAGTATTATCTGTTAGTGAAGTTGTAGCCAACACTTCTACTGGTACCCTAACAAAAATATAATGATAAAAAAGGATTGAAGTAGGAAAGTTAAAAGGAATGAAATGATTTAATTCTTTAGTCTGATTTCCATATAAAACTTCTAGTCTTTTATTTTGCCGGCTTAGTGGGGGAATGAGCAAGAAGAATGAGAGAGAATGAGGAGATAGAGGGAGGAGAAAAAAATTAGGTGAGGGAGAAAGGAAAGAGGATCTAATTACCACAAAAGTAAAGAAGGTGCTGTGTCATTTCTCCTCCTCCCACCCCAATAGAACACCTTCCCTAGAAGCTGGTGGGGCCAGAGGCTGTGAGAGTAACTGCAGTCGAGTTGTGAATGAAGAGGCAATGAGGATTTTAAACCAAAGCCAAATCATAGAGCAATAAATCCAAGAGGTGCACAAGGAGTGCAGTATCACAGCAAGCAAACCGGAAAGGAGCCAAAACTACCTTTATTAAGAGCATTAAAGACTAGGCATTGATATGATTATCAAATGGTGAACAAACGAGTCATTTTTTAATAGAGGCTGGTTTATTACACAATTACTGCTCAAGTTTCAAATGCTGTCTGTTTTATGATACAAGTTTAATGAACAGATGCATAGTTGAAATGATAGTGTAGAAAATGCATGATTACTCATCCCTGAAAGAGAATTTCAGCAGAAAACATAATACAATGGAGGAAACTGTTGGCCAGCTACCCTGACATATTACCAAGGCATTAGCACTAAATTGGCTTTTAATGACTACTTGATGAAAAAACTCAATGAACAAATGAATAGAAGAATGAATGAAAGCAAGCAAACTGGTCACAAAATCCTTAACATGGCAACAAAATTGTGTTTAGATTGAAAGATGCAAACTCTGGAAAGAGTATAGTTAAGCTATAAAATAACAGAAAATGCGCCCCTTCCCTCATTCCAAAAGCTTCACTCAGCTTTTAATGATACAGCATATGCATGTTTACATTAAATGTAACACATACACTTGACAGCTTAATTTACAGTCTCCCCACCACCACTGTTTCTTCAGAAATCTGCTAAACAGGAACAAAATGCCCAAATGTATGCACCATGACATTTTGGATGTTGAATGGCAATGAGCAACCTCTGTGACACAGCTGTGACAAACATTTCCTCCCAAGAAAGCTTTTCCAGGATGGAAAATGGCATCTCATTTGTGATGCTTGAGACAGAGTGATTTGCCCTTAGTTAAACATGCTTTGCACTTAATCCTCTCAAAAGTGTGCTCATAAGCCAACCAAAGAGTTCTGTGCATTAAGGGATTTGGTCAATAACTATGTTTTAATGACCATCAGATCACTAAGCAGTGGAGTTCTTTTCACTGAAATTTCCCTTCTGACTGACACTATGTTGAAAATGCAGGCAGTGAGCAATGGGATAAGGAGAGAAGCCAAGAGGAGAGAATGAATTATCAGCACATTAGAGCCTTAGAAACTAATTGGCAACCCTAGCATCTTGGGTAGAAATGCCTCCTAGCAGAGGCAGTCTGTTTCACATTCCATGTTGAGTCTTCTACCTGTTCTTTTAAGTTACAAAATCAGGCACAGCAGAAGCTTACCGCCAAAGGACAGATCTTCAAGCACAAATGAATGGCTCCATCTAAAATCACTAAACCTATTGGCTATGAACCTAGAGGCTAAGTAAAACTTATCATCCCCTTCCAATCTGACTTAGCACACTTCTGACCACACATGCCCCTGCCACTATGAAATATCCCACTTCATCTTTATCTCCTCTGTGATTATTTTGCAATCTATACATACATTTTTCTGTGTGATTTGCATTAAAAATAAAGTCACCAATTAAAAATATCCTGCTGCCATTTTGTCCTTGTTCTGTATGTCCTACACCCAGAGCTTCTGATTTGGCACTTGTTTATTTGAACTGAACACGTATTTGTGACAAATGGTGAAATGCATGTCAGATGTTTTGCTGATTGGTATGTAGCATCCATTCAATAATAATAGCTACCTATTATAATAACTGCTGTCATTGGAATTATCAAACCTTAAACATAACTGGGTTGTGATGAGAATTAAAAGTTTCCACATAAAAAATTCCACTGAAAGTCTAGAAATATTGCTCAGTTCATAGAGTTCACAGCTATAATGCATGAAGCCCTGGGTTCATACACCAGCACCACATAAACCCTGCTATACCCCCAGCACTCAGGAGGTGGAGGCAAAAAGATCAGAAGTTCCAATATCATCCTCAGCTACAAAGAGGGTTCAACGTCTGTCTGAACTATGTGAAACATATCTCAAAAAATATTTTTTGCTATTATTTTTGTTTTGTTTATTTGTACAAATCCTACATTTGCCCTCTCCAGAACTGGTGATTGAATTAATATGGTGGGGCCCGGGCTTCATGGTTTTTCCAAACTTCCATAGTTATTAAAATTAGCATCCAATGTTGAAAAGCCAAATCCTACTAATTTTACAGATAAGGGGACTAAATACCAAAAATCTGAATTAATATGACTAGTAAATATATAAATGACTCAATATTAATAGTGATGTTTGCCATGTCTTCATCTCAGTGTCAAAGTCTGTAAGTACTCTTGATGTTTTGGTGTGTAACTGTGTGGTTTTGGTTTTCTTGGTTTGGTTTGGTTTGGTTTGGTTTGGTTTGGTTTGGTTTGGTTT
>NW_021604662.1:3677404-3679237 GCF_004785775.1 Grammomys surdaster | reverse complement strand
TTGGTTTGGTTTGGTTTGGTTTGGTTTGGTTTGGTTTGGTTTGGTTTGGTTTGGTTTGGTTTTTTTCTCTCAACCTTGAAGTGTCTCCTGAGTAAAATACTACAGACATCTTCTCTTTCATAGTATATGTTCAGTCCTTAGGTGGCAGATGAATCCTAGTGGGTGAAATAAACTTCCATCTGAAGAGTCTAAGAGATCAAGGATCTAGGCCCCAAAGATGATTTCTGAGTCCCACAGAGTGAAAGGATTGCTAGACAGTATGGTACATAAGTGGCTATAGAGTCCTACAGGAATGAGCACTATTATTATCAAGCAGTTTCAGTGTCGTCACTAGAAGACTTTGTGGCTAAGGGCTATTGTGGTACAAGTTATAGGCAGCACACAGGACACAGAAAACAAAATTCCATTAAATAGAGTCTACTCAGTATCCAGGCCATGCTTTTGTCTGTTTCTTGTAGATTTTGGATTCTTAAGTATGAAATCTGAAAACAAACAACAGAGATGTGTTATGCAGCAGCCTTAATCCAGTGCAGGCTCCTTTCTGACTCGTAGTCTTTGATTTTAGTGTTCCACTCTTTTTTAATACCCTCCCTTCTCTTTTACTTCTGTATGAAGGTGTACCATATATCAAAATCTGCCTTTATCTTAACCATCTCTACTTTAAAATATTTCTCTTGCCTCTGCACTATGACAATGAGTCAGTACCAAAGAGTTCACTATGTAATCCAATTTAGAAACAATTACAAGCTCCCAAAGGTAAGAACTTACAGGAACATTTTGCTCTATCTAATTAAACACAAGACTGTAGCTGAAAAGGCATCAGAGTCTTGATAGACAACTATGGTTAGTTTATTGTTGATCTCTCATTAATGGAAAAATAACAAATGAGGTGGTAAAGAAATAATATTGTGTGTAGATAAGCTAGAGCATCTATACAAAATGAACATTAGGAAGGCCATAAACTGGGATGGGAATGAGCTTCAGAGAGTTTAAAATTCTATTCATGTAACATTTAATTAAGAAATGTCAAGATGCATCCATGCCAGAGATGGGATACAAGCAATGAGAACATAAAAGGAAGTCTACAAAATCTTTGTTATTCCCTTGTTGCTATGTATTATTTTTCATTCATATGCACCAAGGAGAAAAGGAAAAGTAAGTATCCACGGAGCTAAATGACTAATATAATCCTAGAGCAAAGTTAAAATGGGACAATATGCTATTCTAGGGGCAAGAAAATTGTTTCAAAAACCCAAGAATACCAACAGGCAATTTAAAAATAAGAGAAAATAATGGATAATGGTGAAAGGCCAAAGGAATTGGGACTTTTACCATCTTAGTTCAATATACCACTGCCTATCAATTGTATATACATACATACATACATACATACATACATACATACATGAATGCACATATCCATTTACATTTTTAAAGATAATTCAAAGGCCCAAGTGTGATTCATTGCAGATATATAAAACTGACTCTTTATTCAAAAAAATAATGTAATTCATCACAACATCAAGATAAACAGGAAAATACATAGTTACAACAATCCATACATAAAACATACACAATAAAATCCAGTGTCCATTCATGATGAGCAAAAGTTTCAAGCAATTACAAACAGAGTGAAACTCTCTTGATTTGGTAAGATTATCTGGAGAAAAGTAAACAGCCAACATACTTAATGGTAAGAAGTTAGAACCTGATTCTGAGATTTATGTTTAGATTCAGAATATCTAAAGCTACTGTTCAAAAGAAAATGTAGGATAGATAGATAGATGATAGATAGATAGATAGATAGATAGATAGATAGATAGATAGATAGAT
>NW_021604662.1:3637991-3677394 GCF_004785775.1 Grammomys surdaster | reverse complement strand
GATAGATAGATAGATAGATAGATAGATAGATAGATAGATAGATAGATAGACAGACAAATAGATCAGAGTAACAGAGAAGAGCCCAGAAACAGAACAGTATAAATACTGATCCTAGACAAATAACTAAAGCAATACAACAAAGCAAAGATCATGTTGTCAATACCTGCACTAGAGCATTCAGACATTTGACACAGAAAAAAAGAACCTAGACAGAGGTATTCTATATTTTTCCAGAAGGGCATTAAGAAATGGCTATAGGCTTAAATAAAACACAAAGCTCTAAAGTTCTTATATCATAAAAGAAAATCTAGATGATCTCAGGAATATCAGTAACTTTTTAAACATAAAAGCAAAGTCACAATCCAAGTAAAGAATATTGGAATATTAGGCTGAACTTTATTAAAATTACAAACTTCTGCTCAATGTAAGAAATTGACAAGAACAATAAGCTAAACTCGATTTGAAGGAAATATTTTCAAAAGATGTACATAATAAAGGACGATCATCCAAATATAAAAAAGTCTTTTAAAACAATAAGAGACTACAGATTTTAAAAGTCCAGATTTTCTTCACCAAAGAATATATACAAGTGTCAATCAGGTACACAAATACATGCACCATGTCATCAGGAAAATAGCAATTGAAACAACAATGAGATACTAGTACATAGTAATGGAGTCAAATTTTAGAACATTGATAAGGATGTGAGGCAACAGAAATTCTCATTCATTTTTTTATGTACCTGTTAAATTATAGAGCCAATTTGGAAGACAGTTTGGTGTTTTTGTTTTGTTCTTATATAAAAATAGAAACTTACTATACAGGAAGGCAATTGTTGTCCCTAGTATTTACTAGAAGAAACTGGCAACATGATTACAAAAACAACTGCAAACAAATATTGGTAGCACCTTTATTCACAATTGCCAAACCCTGTAAGCAACCAATATATCCTTCAGTAGGTAGATGGATAAATAAACTATCATACATTGAAACTAGAATAGTACTCAAAACTAAAAGACATGAGCTATCAGGCTAAAGAAAGATATTGAGGATGTTTAAATGTACATTACTAAGTAAAGTCAATGTCAAAAGGGAACAAATCATACAATTCCAACTCTAAACCATTCTCAAAAGACAAAACTACAAAGATATAAAAAGATCAGAGGAGACAGGAGGGTAAAGAAGGAGTAGTTTAAGAACACCACAAGTTAATCTAAAGGTGGATATATATTTATCTAAATCCAGAGAATATGCATCTAAGTTGGCTCTAATATAAATTATGGATTTGGGAGTCCTTAAAAACTTTATACAATAATAATGTATTAAATAATTCAATAAATCAAAATAAGATTCATTCATGTAATTGATTATATGCCATTTTCCCACTCTCTACATACTCATGTGTTAATATCATATCCATATACATATAAAGTGAAGTGTCCATCTAGTCTCTGCTTTCAACAAACTTCAAGTGATAGCTTTTTACATTTCTTAAATATATATCTATATCTATTAATATATATATGTGCAGACTTTCTCTGTACAGATAGAAATACAACATCATAAGTTTCCATTTTTAGCAGAAAAGAGGAGATACTCTGTACATTGTCCTATCTTCTTTAACTACATAATATCTCCAGGAGATATTCTTATTCCAGGACATAGAGAATGTCTTAAATAGCAGCATCGTATTCCATTCTATAGTTGTTATTATGGCCTTTTAAATATCTAATAAACTGCCTTATTGCTAGAAAATTTCAAGTTTTATATTTCTGACATACAAATGGTTTGTTCAACACATTTATTAGAAATTCAAAGTTTAAAATACAATAATCACAGGATGAATTTTATGATTTCTTGAAAACAAATTCTGAAATGTCAGGATTCTTAATTTAAAAAAAAATTCAAGAATATCGAAGTCTTCTTGATGGAAAATACCAAGAGTAACAAACTAAAGATTACCATTGGTACTAACAGAAATGGAATAAACTCATGCCAGTAAGTACCCACAACACATCAACAAGCATATCGTGTTCTTGTGTACTTGTGCTTTAAACGTTTCCCTAGGCAAATGTTAAATCACATAAAGCACACTTCAGAATTTTATTTTCTTTTAAAATTCTAGGTGTGTGGCTTTGGTTTCTATGGGTATTTTGGGACATGCTTTCTTTTGTTTCTGTTCTGTCCCAGGGCAGAATTGGATTTGGAATTGGATTCATGACTATTCATTCTTCCTTTTATAAGATCAAATTCTCTGCTTTTCAGAAACTTAAAGGTTTTGAAAATCATACACAGCTAACACCCTTATTCCTTTTGCTAATTAAATTCTAAGTTTAGTTTGGTCTCAAATAAATTGTAGTCATTATTATGAGTATTTTAGTCATCAATCACCTGACAAATTTCACCAAAATGTAGCAGTTCAAGACAAAGATTTTATTTTCCTCAGTCTTATGGGTAGAGAATTTAGGAAAGGCTCTGTACAGATGCTTCTCTGTGATCCACATGATATTAACAAGGGAACAGGGAGAACTGAGGATCTAGATTAGTATTAAGGTCTCCAGTAGGCTCTGAATATGTCCTTAACATCAAAAACAATCGAAAAACTTCAAAGGAGGAGGACCAAAAACTGTACATCTAAAATGCTTTCACTCATATCTGGGAGCTTTAGTTTCCCATGTAGGCTATGCTTCTCAGCGTGGCAGTATATAAGTGAACAGGTTTTTTTCTCTGGCATCTCAGACACCTAAAGGAATTTTCCTGGGACAGGATATGCAACACACTCTTCTACTTTAATATAGAGCCCACCTCTTGATAGAGATACAAAGCAATTATAATCTATCTTTGTCTCATAAATATGCCCTTTACAGTTATGCTTAGAAATAAAACATCTTCATTGGGTTGCAAGATTGTTTTATTCATTTGGACATGTCTATATAATAACAAGCTGGAGGAAGCACAGTCTTATGTGATTATGGATGTACCCCAATCACATAGCAGTGCATGTATATTCAGTGTCTCAAAATGAAATCTTAGCATGATATTCAAACATTCAAGACAGGAGAAATAATAACTGTGAAAGATAAAATAGCATAACATAGTAAGTAACTTTAAGAAATTAACAAACTTTAAGAAGTTGAGTTTAAGAAAACATGAGCAGCAGTTGTACAATTGGAGTTTGAAAATAGGAAAGGTTAATGCTCTGTTCTACTAGCCATTCAAGTTTGAAAACTAAAGGACATTCTTTTGGATTCTTCAATGAGCCTTTACCGCTACCTTGGCTGCTGACATTCAGCTGTCAGATGAGAGAAGAAACAGAGTAGAGGCTCTTACTGGAACCTTGTAAGGATTAGACCCAAATATAGTGTAAGTCAGTCCCAGCTATAATCATTCGATTGACTAATGACCCCATCTAGATGCCAAAGTACCTGTGAAATGTAGCCTTTGGATTGAAATACACTTTCCAGTAACTGTCCATTAGGGGAGGGAATTCACAAATAGATGGTGAACAACTAACATGTCTACCATGATCCACAGTAACATTTAGAGTGTAGTGCAATGACTTCCATACCACCACCACTACCATCACCCCACTGAACCAGAAACCTAAATGAACAAATGGATGAAGGAAAAAAAGAAAAAAAATGAAGAAAGAAAGGAATAAAAAAAGAAAAAAGAAATGATGAAAAAGAAAGGTTTAAATCTTCATATAAAAAAGAAACAAGGTCAGGTCACTACAGGCTACCCCTTCTGTCAAACCCTGTCTGTGCCATGATACCTGGACCCCAACTTTTATTTATTTATTTATTTATTTATTTATTTATTTATTTTGGTTTTTCGAGACAGGGTTTCTCTGTGTAGCCCTGGCTGTCCTGGAACTCACTCTGTAGACCAGGCTGGCCTCGAACTCAGAAATCCACCTGCCTCTGAACCCCAACTTTAAAATTGTGAACTTAATTCTCAATAGCTTCTTAGCTATTAATTAAAATAAATTCTTCCTAGTCAGTTTAGAATGAGCCAGGATCTTCACTGAGAAGGTCAGAGATAAAGAGAGGAGGAATGATTTAAGACCAAAAGAGGCCTTTGATTTTCAAGTAATTTAGAGGAAGCCAGTTTTCTTTTGGAGAAAGACATTTTTCCAAGTTATACTGGAAACTGTTGGAGGAGATTAATGCCAGTGAATCAAAGTCTGAGTGAAATAGTATCTAGGATTCAAACTTCAGATTTATGGATTTATTTGAGTAAGTAGAATAAATAGAAGATTTGTTAAATCCAAATGTATTGTTATATATTATTGAGGAAAAACTTCCTTCCATATTTGCAAATAACTTTGATATTTTCATGCTCTGTAGGAGATTCTGGGTAGTCTATACATCAAGGGGTCTATACATCTGTTGTGGTTATATTCAACTCTAGGTAGACCTTTAGCTTCTGGCGAGTAAAGGCCAGATATTCATTCTGCTAAACACTGTACAAGTGAGCCCCTCTATAAGGAACAAGGAGCATATCTGAAATGCCAGTATCAAGGTTGAGAAAACTTGCATTAGATATACTCTCTTACTATGACAGTGTCTCTCTAGTAGGTTGAAAATTTCAAGGGGTCAGCTCCATTTCCTGTACCTGACTCTGTAAGAACCTTACACAGATTCTCTCTTTATTTTAGTTCCTTCAAAAAGAAGAGAACCTGAGACAAAGCTTGGGACACAGCATGCACTCAGAAAATTGACACAGAGAGATTAAAAGTTGGGGTGTGAGAAGAAGGAAATGGGAAGAATAGAAAGTTAACCTAAGGGCATGTTGTCGAGCTATCATTTCTGTGGACAATTGGAATTCAATCTTCTGAAAAATCCCCTGAGGGATAATGCAGAAGGTGCCTCACAATTATCTGCCCTAAGGACCAATTTGTATCTACTGACTGTCATCCCCCAGTGGTCAGGAGTTTCCCCATGGGTGTTAAATCCCTTTGGGTTCAAATATACACTCAGAACACATAAACTGCAGAGAATCCATGGATCCAATTATTAGTGTAGCTAAGGGAAAACGTTTAGTTTTTACCTGCACACAGCTGGTGGCCATCACAAGGAGATTGGTAAGCCAAGAGGATATGGGCATGGGCTGCAAAATATGTTCAGTCCATTTAGTCTACCCATTCATTTTGTAATAGAGTATCAGCCATTGAATTTTCTCTGTAAATGCCTTTAATTTATGAGTAAGGACAAGTTTCCCAAAACTTACCACTCAGATTTACAGATTTTCAGCCATATTCCTTAAGAATTCCTAAGAGCCTGGAAAGAGAGGGTGGGCTGGGAGCTGATGCATGCACACCTGCCACTAGCATTCAGTACCCAAGATTCTGATCCCATAGTGAGCCCACCACCCTATAACCTCAAATAGACAAAATTTTCAACTCTTAGTCATATTGTGATGTACAAGAAAGTATGAGAACACTGGCCATTCTGGGATTAAAAGACCTGGCCTAGCCTTTCAGTGGCTATGGTGATGAGCTCATCATAGTCAACCATGGCTTTCTCTCATCCCAAATAAACTTGCTCTCCTGTAGATTGTATATCTTTTTTCCCCAGGAGTGATATTATCTGCATCCATAGTAGCCCACTGTACAATAGAAATTCCTTTCATTTATTATATAGAGTGGGAACATTTATTGTCATCACTCCTGTGTTAAAGGACTTCAATTAAATTCCACAATATTACCTTATATTAAAAAAAGAAATTGCCAAGGCCAGGGGGTATTGAGAATAAAAAAGGTATACATGTCCCCAGGATCTCATTGGCTTCATGAAGAAGCATCCCAGAGCCCAGACAGTAGTGGGAGTTTCATATAAGAAAAAAATACTCTGCCTCTTTCACTCTGAGTCTTAGAGAAAATGTAATTTACAAGTGATGATATCTACATATAAGCAGAGCCTAGGAAACGCCAGCTGGCTGCTTTGTGGAACCCAACGGAAACTAAGTTTAAGTACAATGCTCCTATCTGGGAGAAGTGGCACTGAGTAGGTTGAGTCAATCATCATAATTAATAAGATGATAGCCTGTCCAAAGTGTCCCTTTCTCATTTCTGAGAAATAGAATTATTTATTTCATATGTTCTATACTCTGTTCTGTTTTCCTAGTTATACTGTTAAGAAACCTATAAGTTGGTTTTTCTTTGATGGCTCTTTAGATATCCTCATTTTTTTCAGGATGTTATAGCCAATTTCCTCTTTAACATATTAGATAACATGATTCAATTTATGTCTCCAAAATTATCTTGTAAAGAAGGATAAAGGATAGAGTATGAGCAAGCATATACTGGATACCCAGTGAGAGAAAAGGGGCATGCCTGTCTAGTGGGATCATTTCCCTGGATCATTGTGCAATCTAGCTTCCGACACCCCAGAACCGTGGCCAAACAGCATCATGTTACCAATGTCTCAGTGCACAATTTCAGCAAGCAGCTCTAATCTTACTGCTAGGAACACTAATGTGTACCATTCTTATCTCCTACTTAAAGCATTTTCCTTGTTCTGTACACACAAAGACAAACACAGAGATACACCAACACAGACACACACACATACACACACACACACACACACACACCAGTTAAAACATTCAGCTAACTGCACTGAATGGAGTGTAGCCTTTGTGGGTACACATTTTTTTTTTTAAGAAACTAACTATATGACCATATAACCCCTTAAAAAAATAATTTTAAGTCTTAGTAATTAGATAAGTGAGATTTGTCATCATTGCAAGGAAGTGTTTGCTTTTTGTTGCTAAAATATGACCTAGAGGAATCAGAAGAGGCTAATGTTAACTTTTCGTACTGTGCTGCAAATCAAGGAGGATACATTGACAAGGAAAACATTGCCTCTGTCCACATTTGCTCTCTGACCACTACACTGTGTCGATTAATTTTCTGCCCAGATGACAGCATGTCTCCTAATTTTTGTCTTGCCGCTTCTATTTTTCCAAATCAGTTACAGCAATCTCCTCAAAAAAAGGAAAGTAAAGACAAATGCTCAGAAAGGAAAACACAAAGCTTTATTGATCGAGACAGACATGTGCCATCATCAGCTCTGACAGCAGCCTTAGAAAAGACACAGCCCAAATGTTTTCCCCTCTACTCCTAAGACACTTAAGATACAGAGGGAGATGGAAGGAGACTAGAGAGGGAAAGGAAAGAGGAAGAAGGAGAGACGTAGAAAGGGAGGGTTAAGAAGAGGGAAGGTGGGGAGGAAGGAGAAAGAGTATATGAATAAGAATGAATAAAACTATAATGCATATTGGGGAGTTTTTTTCCAAGTGAAGGATGCAGTAAAAAAATTTTCATTGTGTTTAAACACTATTGATTCCCAGTACGTTTATAACACAGATGAAATAAACATGAAGAATTGCAGGTGAACAAAACTGCATATGTCATTTAGTTCAGAAGGATGCTACACCCAAACAGTACATAGAGAGAATCAGTAATCACGTTTTCTTTCAATCTGTGGTTAACAAATCAGATAGACACACAGGGCTCTCTAGGTATAATGGTGTGCTAAAAATAATCTCCTTGCCTCTTTATGTAACCAAAAGGCAATCTCATTCAGTTCCTAAATTTAGAGCCCTCAGCAAAGGCCAGTCTGGTGGGGAAGTGACTGGTGGTGCCAGTTAGCAGAATGACTCATAGCTCTCAGCTAATAAAAATTAAATTTATCTCTCTCTGGAATAATGTATGAAGGGACACAGGTATAGGAAGCATTTTTAAGAGCCCTAAATAAGATAAAGTGAGCTTCACTTTTGTAATCAGGGCAAGAAAGGATGAAAGGGGGCCACTTAGACTCAAATTATCTTGTAATAGAAACAAAAATTATATTACATTTATCTGGTAATCTTATGAGGTAGAAATCTGAGAGCATCAACAAAGCCACAGCAGGCACACTGCTTCTATGTGTGCATAAAGAATTGAAGATGGGGTGACAATTTCTGAAACCAAAACAAGATTTACTGGCTTTGAAGTTTTCCATTAAACAGACACAAGCTTTTCCTCCTCTGACTCATTCTGCTTCCCATCTCCTATATCAGCTCTCACATTTAGTTTATGAACAAAATTGCATGTGCAGAGACACATACTACACAATTATCCCTCACTCATAACTCACCAAGGTGACTAAACAATAAAGCTGTCTTTGTTTGTAGTCTCTAATCAAACTATTATTTGCTCTGATAATATTTCCATTCATACAGCATACACAGGAACAATATTAGGGTAATCTTGTGGTAAGCAGAATGGTTTTTCAGTAATATCTTGCAACAAAAATTGCTGACAATAGTGGTTGAAATGCTATACTTTCCAGAACTTTCCTTTGAATTCTGAGAGGTTTGTGATCAAGATGAAAATTGTTTAATTGTAAATAGGATCTAGGAAGAAAGCTGGAACTGACTGCAAATATTCTGTCATCTATGTCAGCAGAACTCACTCAAGTATTTTGAAGCCTTACCTGTAAAATGACACTGGTAATAATAAATATCAAAGAAAAGTACTACATATTTCAAGTGAAATAGTGCATACAGAAGTACTTTACAAATTATTTCCTACAAAATTGTTTGATATTTTATCCTTAAAATTAATATTTATAGATTAATATTTATTTAATATATAATATTTATCAGTGTAACTCATTCCCAAGAGATCAAATATATTTAGCAAACATTTATTAGAATAATGAGGCTAAGTATTCCTACACTTAAAAAGTAAACTAGAACAGGTATTTGATTTTCTGAAAATTCTTCAATATCTTTAACATGGGGACAAGCCACTAGAATCATTGAGAAATTTGAGATTAAGTAAGTACACTGTCTATTCTGTAATCACTTCCTACAAACCACTAATAAAATGAAAAAGAACCCCAGATAAATATGTTTGATAATTACATATTTTTATTTTCTAATAAAATCTAGTCCTCATGTCAACTAATCTGTCTTATTGTCACTGAGTGCTGGTTACTCTATAGTAAATTTCAGCATATAAGGCATTTTGTTCAATGACAACACTGCAGACATTCAATGGCTGGCTCATTCTAATATACTCTGATTACAAACACCAAATCCTCACATGAGTAAGTTTTAAAAATGAACATTTGCAATCACAATGCTCTTCTTTTATGTATGCTTCATTTATCTGGAGCTCATCAAGAGGTAATTTCCATCTTTGCTAATTATGTTTTCTTTGAGGAAGAACATTTAATGTGGGGCCTACTGTGTTATATCGTTCAAGTGCATAATACAGTATGACTAACTATAGACACTATGCTGTAGAGCAGACCTCTAAAACTTACCCACCTAGCATGACTAAAGTGTAATACCTGGTAAGAAACAACTTCCATTTACCTTCCCCCAGGCTCTTAGTAACTACAATACTATGTTTTGTTTCTGTGAAATGAACTATTTTAGGTCTCTTATATAAACAGAATCAGGAAATTTAAGTTCACAGTACTTAATTCATGTATTTGTATGAAAACAATTTTGGAACTATATCCACAAAGGAAGAAAACATTAATCAAATTCACAACTTGAACTTTTATTTATGCACCCATTTTCAAAGCTAATTATTTATTCTAATATAAGCATCTTCCATAACTAGGGCCTGCAGGTAAACTGCTAGAAAAGAAGGAAACCAGATAGTAGCAGCTAAAACTGATATCTTCCTTGCATTATAACAAGTGTCATTCTGTACAAATATCAAAGCGCTAAATCTTTCTAGCATCACTCTGTGTAAGGACTATAATTTCCATTTTACGGATGGAAAATTACAGTGCTGAAAGGTTAAAAACAAATTTCTAAAGCCTGACAGTCTCTGTTCTGCAGATGAGAAAATCAAACAGCCCCTAAATCTACACTACATGGCCTGGAACCTCAATTTTCTTTTTTCTCACAGAGAGGCTATCCATAGATTGCTAACTTTAGCTTGATCCTACATACAGAGTTGTTCTAGATGTTTATTTTTTTCTATTAAGGATAAGTATGAGTTATGGAAGATCCTCCTGGATGGTCATGCAACCAATGGTAGAATACTCACTTATAACATAAAATGAAGCTCCCCTAGACTAATAAGAACATCTTTTTCTGAGAATGAAATATGCCACAGGATACTCTACTCAAGTGTAATGCACTAATGATATTTTTTCTACCAATGTCCCATCTTTTTGGTGAAGTTTTTGGTCTCCAAGTAAATAAATGAGAAATTTTCAGTTTGGTAGAAGTGAGCCTACCATTATTCCATAGATGAGAAACTCATCATCCTTAAACCTTCCTAAACTTTACAAGTATTTTTCCTTCTCCACAGCACTTAAAATAATAAGAAAAAGCCAATGTGACTCATATGTCAAAAAATACTAGATATCAAAACTAATCTGGAATCTGGTCCTGTCTTGTCTCTGTCACTACCTAGAGCTTGAAAGTAATGGCTCATTTAACTTCAGAACTCCTCCATTACTATCTCAAAACCATGATCATTGGAGAAGAATTCAAGAGCCTTTTATATCAAACACTACACATCCAAAAGTGTGATCTTTACTAAAAACAAATGAATCAATTTGTAGAAATAGGCACATAAGAGAAAGCATGACCTTTCCTTTTTGTTTCAGTCAACATTTATCAAAAACAATACTCTTCTTCCAATATAATATCCCCTGGTCCTGAAGGTAAACAAAGCCCTAAAACATAGTGAGAAAGTCTGCCATAATCATGCCTTTTTATGCCAATATACTAAGGAACATTTATGAATGTTTCCTTGCCCAAGTTTACAATACTCTAGCAGCCAGAGTCACAGTAGTAGTTCATTCAGTGAGGTACGTCAGGCAGCACTGATGAACATTAAGACGTAAAAGGCATTTATTTGTTTTGATTTTTATTTTTGTTCTGTTTTGGGGATTCGAGAAAAAGAAAGACAGGGAACATGAGAGAAATAGAGAGCAAGAAAATGAAAGTGAATAGGTAGGGAGGTGGGAAAGATCTGGAAAGAGTGGGAGGAGAGGAAAGAATATGATGAAAATATATTGTATAAAAATATTTTAAAATGAAAATGAAAGTACAAAGAACAACCTTCTCCCCCCAAATAGAAAAAGAAGTATAGTAAAAACTCAACCACAGAAATATCAGAAAATGGTACTGGCAAATCAAGTTGCAGTAGGACTAGGTACATCCTCTCTGATTGAAACTAGAGTAGGCAGCCCAGTAGGAAAAAAGTCTCCCAAATGCAAGTAACAGCATCAAATATAGCTCTGCTCCCATTTTAAGAGTCCCACATGAAGATCAAGTTACACAACTGTGTCATGTGTGCAGAGGGCTTAGATTCATCCCACTCCCTGGTTGGCAGTTTGTTCTCTATGAACCCATATGGGCCCAGTTTAGTTGAGTCTGTAGATTTTATTATTGTATCCTTGACCTCTCCAGTTCCTAAAATCTTTCCTCTTCCTCTTTCTCAGGATTTCCCAGGCTATGGGTTTCTGCATCTGTTTCCATCAGTTTCTGGGTGAAGTTTCTCTGATAATTGTTATGCTAGGTTTCTGTCTACAAGTATAGCAGAATATATTCAGCAGTATCAGTGGTAGGCTCCTTTCATAGCAGAGGTCTCAAGCTGGACCAGTCATTAGTTAGTCACTATCTCAATTTCTGTTTTACCTTTATCCCAGTACATCTTGTAGGCAGGAAAATTGGTAGAAGGTTGTGTGGTCAAGTTGGTGTCCCAATCCCTTGATTGGAAGTATTACTTGGTTACAAGAACAGAATTTATATATTCTAACTTTACCTGCTATTCCAATACCCCCCACCTCACCCTTCACTCCCACCCTTTCAAAAGAAAAAAAGTTTTAAGTGGGGAGTGAAGTAGAGTTAACCAGCATAAACAGGCACACTAACAGGAGTATACACACAAACGTTAAAGGAAAAACTCAAGTAGAACTCAAAGACAGGTATGATAATACCATGCCATGTCTAGAACCAATGCTCTTTAACTGCATAAAGTGGAATTTGAAAACTCAGCATAACCTATTGCTGTTAGTGATGACCATAAATCATCCGAAACATTTCTGCTACATTCAAGGGTCAGAAGTGAAAGAATTTAAAAAAAAAGAGTATATTATTAAAGATTCCCATCAAATAATTAAAATATGTGAAATGTTAACATGCATACAATCTATCTCTAAATGGGAAATTTTTAACCAGATCAAATAATTTCTTTATAACACATGCCCATATACACACATACTGGTTCTTATTCCTAAGAGTGCTTGCAATGCACCATACTGAAAGCTTGAAGCAATGCCATGCAAATTAAGATTTTTTTTTTTTGAGAAGATACAAAAAAGAGCTTAGGAGCTGCTTTCTAGGTCACAAATGAGAAAGGAGTGGGAAAGACATTTAAACTTAGAACAAATTATCATTTTAGATATAAAATCCCTGAAGTGGTAATAACATTATCTAAGCTTTGAAATCCAAATCAAACACCTTATCACATGTGAAGAGATGCTATCTCCAAACCTCTGAAATTTAAATCTCTGGACAGCTTTGCTTTTGATTTTTGAAGATCGTAGCATCCACATCTAAGTTTTCAAGGGATGCTTAAAAGTCTCTGGAAAACTGTAATCATCTATAAAAATCCAATTCCACTGTGTTTCAATGCAGTGAAATCTCATGTGGGATGCCTGCTGTTATAAAGCACCTTTAAAGGTGAGTGATGACAGCCAGGAGATTTTGTGGGTACAGGACCTGCCTGAACAAATCTTCCTTCACACTTCAAGCTGGACATGAAGTACCAAGCAATATGGTGCATTTTTCTACATCCAGCACTAGGAAGTTCAACACACACAAACACACACATATACACACACATACACACACACACACACTCACACGTACATGCACACACACATTTAATTGAGTTCACTGTAAAGATGTTATTTCCACTAGAGATTCAGAATACCTACTCAAACACTGTCTAGGCAGAAACAGAATTGAGTTTTCTTTTGCTTGCCTTTGTATAGAAATACTTTCCATCCACTAGGAGACAGAAAAGTTACCGATTTGACCAGACACAAGTAATTCTTCCCTTCCTGTCTTATGCTTTTTACTTTCCTTCTTTCTTTTTCAGGCATCTATACTTTCTGTACAGGGGTGGTTTCCCTCACAACTATACTGAATTACAAGTTGGAATGAGGCAATGGAAATTCCCCTTACAGAAATCCCTACTGTCAAACACTATCTCTTACTGAGTCATTTGCTCCTCTAACTGCCTAGAAAATGGCCTCTTCCAGTGAACTAAATAGCATCTCAAGTTGCTTGAGAAATCTAATGCATCTCCTTCACCACGCAATCTGTTCTCTTTTCATATGTAGCATTAAGCCCATTATCCTTAATTCTACACCCACACAGGCTGCTACCTAGGCAACAGCATCCCCAGATAACATTTTGGTCAAACCAAAAATTTATCCATCTTTGTGAGTCAAATGGGTGGCTAGTATAATCAAATGTATTAAAACTGACTCTCAAAAAAGCTTTAAATGGAAATTTGCAAAAATAGATAGAACCTCAGTCATTGTTCAAAAGGTAGGCAATATATGTGTGGGGAGATGTTTTGTCAGCTGTCAAACCATCATGAGAAGATCTCCATATAAGACAGTTTTGTCTGCCCTCACAATTCAATTAGCAACTGAAAGGTACCAATGGTTCCAGAGGATTTTTCTGTTCTTTAGAAGAAATATCAGTTTGGGATCTCCCAAAAACAGGTACAATTTATTTGGTAAGTGGTCCTGGGAAGAATTTTGAGTGGAAAGGAAGGAAGAAATGAGGTATGGATGGGGTTTGGGGAAGGGCTTAGCAATGCATTAATTAGCTATTCATTGCTTTGAACAACTGGGGCACAATCCCACTGGATATTCTTTGAAAACAATGTAGACCAGATCTCAAAACTGTGTGATTGATAGTGGACAATTTTAGTATAGTCTTCCTATTCTTAATTTGAAGGTTGAGGGTTGAGGTTAATTATCATGGTTTAAATGTTAGACATTCATGCCCTGGAGAGAGAGAAAGACAGAGAGAGAGAGAGAGAGAGAGAGAGAGAGAGAGAGAGAGAGAGAGAAAGATCCTCCCCTAACAAAAATTCTATCAGCTACTGGAGCTATCTGCAGTGACCTCAAGACTCCATTGCAGTACTGAAGGCAACTAGAAACATAATGAAATTCCCTACCAATTTCAACACTGATCAATAAAATTTGCAAGAGTTTCCAACATGCACCCAAAAGAACATGATTTGAAATGGGACAAATGGGGAAAGAAGAGTGCAGGTTTTATTCAGAACCTACACTAACTACATTGACTTTTTTTTTCACAGCTCAGGAAAAAATAAAATCTATTCTCTAAGGTGACATTTTTGACAACAGCATGTATGTACTTTATGTCTTTACAGAGCACAAGAGAAGGTGGTATGGTGAGAGGAAAAAGACACTACCATGTCAATAAAAAGTCAAAAGAAGACTCACCCCACCAGACTCCCACTCAAGAAAGACAGAAGCCTCCACTTTGCCCCATTGATATGGTCACTGTCATCTGAATGCTAAGTGGTTGCCAAAAAATAACAACAGTCAAGATATATAATGTACCAAGGGTGAAGAGAAGATGATTCTTGGGCATTGTCCAGATGTGGTAAGCATCTAACTCGAACAGCAACATCTGACCTAATAAGACTACTGACAAGCCCTCCTCCCATTAATTTTATCTACCCTTATTTGATTGGCCTACATAGTGGAGTGACTCTGAAGAATGAAACAATGAGAAAGGAAGACAGTCCTATGGTCAACCCCACGTTGTGCAAGGCAGAAAGAAACACAGTCAGAGGATGCAGAGGTGGATAAAGAAGATTCAGGGAGAAAACTATAAATGACAACCTGACTAAAGCACAAGACTTTGAGTAAGACTTTCCGTGCTTTCAGCAAGTTTTCTAACTTTTCTGTGGTTCAGTTTGTACAGCTATAAAATGAGGATAATACTAACACCTACCTCAAAACTTTTCCAACTTAAGTGAACTGATATTCATAATGCTTTCAAAGCTATGTCCAGCAGACTATATAGTAGCTTTGGAAGATCTGCCAAGTCTGAAGACAGACACTATAATGGGGGTAGAGAGTAAGATGTTGAAAAATATTATCCTAGACAGAAAGGAAAGAGGTAGAATCAGTAACCAAACACATTAGAATCTCTAGAAATTCTGTTTAACAATGTCTAATGATGACAGAAATTATTATATCAAGATTGCTTGCATAAGTCTGAATTCTCTGCTATACTCTAAATTTCTTTATTAACCCATTCTTGTTGAGCTCAACATATGTGTCAGGCACTGCTCTAGACACTAAAGTAGACCATGTAACATACAAGTGTGCCCTCATAAGGCTTTTGTTATGGTAAAGGGTATCATACAGAAAGATAAAGACAAAAGTAATATAAGAAAAGTGGTCATGAAAGCCAGGGGCAATTATTAAGCAGAAATAAATAAATAAATAAATAAATAAATAAATAAATAAATAAGAGGGGTGGGGATGATCTGGGAAGGCTTTACTAATAGTGATATTTGAACACATGAGTACATGAAAGTGGAAGGCTGCATAGTGAAAGGAGCATCTTTGACAGCATGATCACTGAAGAGTGTTAGGAAGAATTTGTGGGCCAGTGGAAGTAGAGGATGAAGAGGTAATCAGAGGGAAGAGGGAAACTGTATTAGGTAAACCCTAGGGCAAAACGCATTCACCTGCCAAACTCTGCAGAGGACAAATTCCAGGCTGCAACACTAAGAAGTTTAATCTGCATCTGAGGATGAGACTGAGACAGAAGAAATGTCTTAAAGATTCCTCAGATGACAGATAGAAAGCAAAATATGAGAACCACTGACCTCAGGTTTTCAAGGTCATTAAAGAATACTCACATTTTGTGAGATGTGAAGCCACAAAAGGTTTTCAACTGAGAAGAGACATGATTTGTAGTTTCTAAAGCTCTCTGGCTGCTACATGCAGAATGGGCTAGCTGAGAGGAATGACACAGCAAAAACAGTTAGGAAGCAAAACAATGTCATTGATTTTTCTCTAGCCTCAGCACTGAGCACATTTGCAGCCATAAAATTAATATCCCAAAGACAATCCCCATGCCTGAAACCTCCAGAGCTGTGAATGGTTTAGTACTGTGATTCCTTCCGAGAGGTGCCACATAAAGTCCAGGATGTTCAGTGAAATTCAAATTATGTATTGAAAACTCAGCAGTCTCAGCATTGCCAGATACACATAAACCAAAATTTGTTGGATTCCAATTCGAGTATATTCCCCCCCCCCTCTCTCTCTCTCTCTGGGGGGAGGGTTTGAGGGGTGTGTCTGTGTATGTATGTGTCTGTGTGTGTTAGTTAACTGGACCCTGCTTATGTTTTCTTTATCTGGCATTTCTACCGCCAAGGCTTACTTAGACGAGGATTTTTCCTCTAATTATTAGATGCAGAAATAAAGCACTGTTTTTTATGGATCTCTATCATGATTATCCTACATTATATTTAAGGTTCCAGTGCCTACCCTGTATTGTACACGTTGACGCATCCTTTTGTTATCTCAGAGACTAGCATGGAAACAGAGGAACAGAATTATTTGACCATCACTGTGTTACCTACGCTACTGGAACAGCATGTAGTTCATGCCCAGCAAATAGCCGTGGCAGGATGGAAGGAGGAAGCAGGCATAAGAGGGAGAGAGGAAATGAATCAATACTGCATGGGCAGAAAATGAGAAAAAAGTAATGACAAGATTTTCTTCAGAAGGAAAAGAAGTTTAGAAAGCTCAATTCTGAGGGGTTTTTCTACCTTCAGGGCTTAAGAGTAGAGGTTATACTCCTAAAACTGTAGGAGGTGTAATTGGACAGAAGTTTCAATGAGAAAGAAGAACCTTAAGAAAGGTCAGAATGGTAAACGGGAAGCGTAAGTAAACAGTGGAGGGGAAATGGTTGACAAGCGCGATTAGTGAGGAGGCTCACTTGGGTGAACTTGCAATTATCTCCAAC
The DNA here is from genome assembly GCF_004785775.1 of Grammomys surdaster. Taxonomy (NCBI): domain Eukaryota; kingdom Metazoa; phylum Chordata; class Mammalia; order Rodentia; family Muridae; genus Grammomys; species Grammomys surdaster. Next base: position 3,660,327 of record NW_021604662.1, on the reverse strand, counting down.
CAGGCTCAGTATCTAGGGATGCCAGGCAGTTCGGGAAAGGGGCTAGGGCTGAAAGTGCCGAAGCATCTAGGAGCCTAGAAAATTGATTCCTAATTCAAGATAACCGAAGAGTCGGGCTTTATTAGAAGATAAGAGGATCTTGGGGGAGAAAGTATTAGATTTATCCCTGAAGAACAAGCTGAAAACTAAATCTTAGTGCAGAAGACTGTAAAGGAAAATAATATTGCAGTCAGAGAAAAAAAATTGAGAGTTCGAGTCACTGGAAAGGGTGAAGTGATATCAGAGCAGTTAATTCCCCGTCTCTGAGGCAAATCCATCAGTTTGGATGCTATCCGTACCGTTTAATGACTGTAATTATGGTCAAGTTGCTTAAAATTTCTGTGCCTCAGTTCCCACATCTGTTAAAGCAGATCAATAACTTTACTTATCACATAAATTCTGTTAATGTACAAAACTTACACCAGTGTATATTGGATAGTTCGTGTCCACTATTGGAACTATGGGCATGGATTTTTAAGTGAAAATGAGCATGATAGTCCAAAATAAAACAAACAACAACTACAAAAAAAAAATCAAATGGGTTTCCTCGTAAGAAACAAACCATAAATATTGCAATGAAAACCTGGAAATGAAACAAACATAGAACACAAACAAAAGCCTTTTTAACAGAACTGAGTAATACCTATTTTTAGAATATCAGCAATTGTATTTCCAAAGATAAAATTTTAAATAAAACTACTCATAAAGCACCAGATAGTCACTATGGTGCTTTGGTAAATACTTGTTTTGTGTTTGTTTTGACACAAGGTCTCCAGACTAGCCTACAGCTCCTTCTAATCTTTTAGTATGTATATTTGTGCATGTGTTTATATTCATAGGTATGGGTGCAGATATACACACGCCATGGTGTACTTATGGTGGTCAAAAAACAACCTGGGGTGACAGCCTTCTACCCTGTTTGAGACAGTGTCCCTGTTGCTGTTCACTGCTAGGAACACCAAGATAACCAGATTTGGACTTTTATAGATTCTCCTGTATGTACCTCTCATCTTGGCTTAGGAGTGCTCAGGTTACAGATGTGTAGCAATGTCTGGCTTTACATGGATACTGTGGATCTGAATGTAGGTACCTAACTCACTTTTTCATCTCCTCTCAAATCTTCTAAAGTATTATAATTACAGATGAGCTTCTCGAAAAGAATGGTTTTAAAGTTTCGTATTAGTTGTGTAGTACACTAGTAACTCATTAAATATTTTTAAATAAATGGGTAAAATAAGCAAATATCAAGTATATTTATAGCCTTTAGTGTTTATCACTTATTAAATAAAATTTATTTTTAATTATATATACATATATATATATATATATATATATATATATATATATATACACACATACACACACATACACCCCTTGTGCATATGAGCACAGAATTTATTTTAATTAGATGTATATATGTGCATCTTGTGTACATGAGCTTAGGCACAGGTGCTCATGAAGGTCAAAAGTGGGCATCAGATCTCCTGGAGCCAGATTTACAGGTGGCTATAAGCTGATGTGGATTCTGGGGACATATCTAAGGTCATCTGCAAGAGCAGTACATGCTTAACTGTTAGCAGCCACCTTAAAGTCTACCCATGCAAAAGTAGGCTAAGAGTTCAAGCTTGTTGCTAAAAAGCAGAGAAGCAATCCTAGCTTTGAGGTTTTAGGGACCCATTGAAAAGGTGCAGATATCTGAATCAACTGGTTAACAGGTTTTCCTCCTGTACCATTTGTTGAATTCTAATGCTGCACAGGACAGGAAGCTAAAAAGGAAGCCTATGGATAGCAGAAGGATAAATTTGACTAGATTTCCATGGAAAAGAGTTTACAATTTAGAATGGACCACAGTAGAGGAGCTTCACACAATATCACAAATCCTCCGCTGGAACCTTTGGAGAACCATTTTTAGAAACATTTACAAGAAAAATACATAAGTAGATACTTAAGAAAACATAACCCACAACCTAATCTTAACTTCATTTTCCAGATACATTGGCAATCATCCCCCTTTATCCATTTTGAAGAGTAAAAGATGAAATCTCTGGAGAAAAACAGAATTACTTGGACCCTCTGAAAGTTCTTATTTTTAATATCTGAAATTTAATCAAATAAAAAGTTGTGTGTGTGTGTTGTATTTGTGGCTGTTTTCTAATTTGTTTGGGTGGGGTTTTTTTGCTTCTTTTTTTTTATTGGATGTTTTATTTACATTTCCTATGTTGTCCCCTTACCCCATCCCCCACCCACCCCGGAACCCCCAATCCCCTCACCCCTCCTCCTTCTTCTCTGTGGATGTAACTTCTATCTACTCCCTCCCACTCCCACCTCCCCACCCTCAAAATTCCCACCCCCTTTTTGCTTCTTTTTTAAGAGAGAGAGAGAGAGAGAGAGAGAGAGAGAGAGAGAGAGAGATTGATAAATGATAAATAGAAAGCAACAACCCGTACATTCAAAAAGCTTAGTATACTCCAAAAAGACAAAAGACAAAGAAAATCAAAGTTGTGCTCATAATAGTAAAAGTTGCAAAAATCAAAGACAAATAGAAAACCTTTAAAATCACACATTGTAAACTACATGAAGCTCGTACATTATGATCTATAACTAACTTTTCTAAGGAAGTGATAGAACCCAGAAAGTAATGGAATGACACTTCTAAAGTGCCCAGAGAAAAGAACTGCCAACTTCAAAGGCAATACAAAGTAAAATATTCATCATATGTGGGTGAAATAAATATGTCTACTGGCAGAGACTGAAAAAAAAATCATCACCAGCAGGTCTACTATTCAGAAAACACTAAAAATAAATTATCTTAAAAGAAGAAAATAGTTTAAGGGAGAAATGTGGAAATTCAGTACAGAACAAAACAATGTAACTCTAAATGAGTTCTGAATATATATATTTTTTTATTTTTGGCATACATATATATATATGCCAAAATAAAAATTAATTCTGTGCTCTTATGAACAGGATGCATATATACACACTGAATTAAAAATTAATTTGATTTTGTAAATAATAATACATACATTTACATATTATATATAAAATAAATATGTATAAAACAATGCAAATATTTTCTTGAGTTTAATATATATGTATGATTAGATTGCATAATAATATTCTGAAAGACAAAAAGAAGGAAAACAAAAGTTTATTCTATGATCCTAGCATTGTCAGAAAAGTAGACAAAATGCATATTAAATTAATTAAATCAAGGAAGCATGCTGTAGATCTTACAGTACAAAAATCATTAAATAAATAGTAAAATTGTGCAGCTATCTTGCTAATTGTAAAGGAGAAATAATATATAGTAATATAGAAAGAGTATAAACTCAGATATATCAATAATGGCATCAATGATTAGAAGAATAAATCCCTAATACATGCTGACAACAGAGTAAATGCATATAAAGTTTTTGATTAAAATTATGTAGAAAACAGATATCATGTAACTAAAGAAAAGAAAGTATTAGTATACTGAGATCAGATTAAGTATGTATTAAGGTAAAGTAATATTTGAGATTAAGAAAGATGTTTTACAATAATAGGGGTAATGTTCCAGGATGATATTAAAAGAAGCCAATAGCACAGCTTCAAAATATGTCAAACAAAAACTTACAGAACTAAAAGAGAAATAGACAAATACATAACAATATTAAGAGAATTAGACTTAATTGGTCATTTGTACAGTAGAAAGTTAAACTTTTCTTTTTTTATTTTAATATTTTTTTACAGTCTAGACCTTATCTCCCTCCCAGTACACCTTCTGACTCTTCCTCATCCCATTCTTCCTCCTCTGTCTCCAAAAGGATGTCACACACCCCCACCCGCACTCCAGCAGACCTCTCCACTCCCTGAGGCCTCAAGTCTCTTGAGGGTTAGGTGTGTCTTCTTTCACTGGGGCTAGACCAGGCAGTCCTCTGGTATATATGTGTCGGGGGCCTCATGAAATACTTTACTTGAAAAATTTCCCAGTCCATTGGTTTTTATTTACTGTGTATATTGGCTGTACATACTCCATTCATTTAAGGCTGTATGTCAAGTGTTTTACAAGCAACAAATTAAACAGAACTACAATTAACAGTGCCATAATAAACAGGAAGAAATAAAATATAATCAACTTAAATCAAGTGGTGGAATGAGGTAAGAAAAAAAACTAATTAAATCTTTATTTAAACAAAAGATTAATAGTTTCTTTCTGATAAAATATTACATTTTAAAACATCACATGAAATTTGTAATTATAGAGCAAACTACAAAACAAGTACATAACATGTGTAATTATGAAAACACACACAAAAAAAAACAATAGAGAAACTTTAAAGGTATGTAAACCAAACAAGTCCATTTTAACTCAAAATAAGATTTGTAGACTTCTGCCAACAACAAAATATTAGGTAACTTTGATAGATTCTTCCCATAAGAATCACTTAGGAAAAGATGACACAAATTTTTCTTAGTTTTATTGCTTTAATAGGGTCTCATTGTTACCTCAAACTCACAGCAATCCTTCTGTCTCAAGTTTCCAGAGTGCTAAAATCACAGGAGGATGTCACCACCCTTGGCTTGACAGAATATTTTTTTAGTCTGTTTAAAGGTTTCACAATATTGTTATGTATTACCTGAGCAAATTCAGGTGAGAATGGATGTCCTCTGAAATGAATCTTGTGTTTAGAGTGTATATTACAAAAAATAATTGATGGTGCTGAGGGGAGAAGCTGAGAAGCTAAGTAGTAATTCATTAAACCTAGTGAAAGTGAATGAACAGACAATGGCATATAGATCATCTATGAAATGTGGGGTGGAGTTAAGGAAATACCAATTAACCTTCCTCACTGTGATGTTTGTCTATACTATGATTAGCATGAATGGGCGCATACAGGCTCTTCCATGGACATCTTCTAATCCATTTAATCTCTGAAACTGAACTGACATGATTTGCCCCATTAGTGGCTCTAAACATCTGACTAAAGTAAAGGAGAATCTTCTCTAGAGGAAGGAATATTATCTTGGATCTAAGATCACTTCTACCAACATTTTTTTCCAAATAAGTTGTCTAGTATGTATGCAGAAGCAGGCAGGCCAGAGACAAGGCAACATGAATTAAGATGAACAAAAGGAAGAGAATAACAAGGAAAGATATTAGAGTTATCAGACAAACATTTTGAAGTAAAAATATATGCCATATTTGGAGAACTCTTGAAGACAAGTATAAGCTATGCAAAAGAATCAAAGTTCTTCTCTATACACCAAAAGTTTATGTATCAAATCCAAAATTAAGTAGATGATCTTTGAACATTGGTATGTACACCTATCAATTCATTTATTTAATAGGTCTATACTATATACTTTTCAGCGTAAGCTATAATTAGAGTAGAAGGGAGATGGGAAAATAAATTAGACATTGGCACGCTGTTATCAAGGAATATATGGTTTGTAGCCACATTCATCACAGAAATCATTCTAGTCAAAAAAGCTATAACTGGAAATGCCTCAAGGTTTTCATTATTGTCTTCTAAAAGGCAAAGAAAAAGAAGCAAGTTGTGATGCTAAAATTATATGTTCCTAAATCAGTTCTGGAAGATAGTTGCTAAAGATGGATGGATGGGAAAGAGACCATCATTACTATAGATAAGACTCAAGACAGTGCTATTTTCCTCCAGAGGAGTCTCATGAGTACAAGAGGTGGTCACTTTAATCTTGAATGCCAAGAGTAGAGGCACAATCATTCATCCCCCAAGAGTGCAATAGCTTTAGCGTAAGTTCTGTGATCACCTAGCACTTCAGGTCAGTACCATTCTTCAGCCTACAGAAAATGCATTAGAAACATGGCCCCAACTACATTTGAAGCTGTATTGATTTGGAGACTGTGAAAGCAATATATTTCTTTTCAATTTCTTTAAGATGGGAAACTGCTTGAGAAATCCTCAGATAAAATAACCCAGCCTCAATACTGAGTGGATAGTTGACTTAAAGTATAAGTTACTTAACATCCAACATAAATATCTCTCCTAGAATTTGGAACTTGGAAAGGAACAGTTATTTCTCAGAATCATGAACTTCTCTTAGATGCATTCATGAACAAAGAGGCTAAAAGCTAGTCTGTAAAAAGAAAACCTGCCTTACATATTCTTGCAATCTGTTCCAAATATACTACTGGTACGTTGTTTATAAAGGAGCAGGAGGTGCTAGGAATGTGGCTCGTGTGCATGACACTTGTCTATCATGCATGAAATTTTTCATTCAGTTTGAAGTATTGAATAGAAAGTAAAGGGGAAAAATACCTAGAAAGAGCAAGCCTAAGTCCACAGCCTTTTCCTGGTGCCAGGGCAGGAATGCATGCATCATCTACAATTATTGGCCTGTGCTCAAACACTGAAGGAGTCTGCTTAGATTTGAGAAATCATCACTGATGAACTAGTCTCATATTCTCATGGCATATCTCTGGCCTGCAAGCACCACCAAAATGTATCACATGCTGAGACAACATCAAAAAGTGGATTAAGATTATCCTACTTCAGCCAACACAAGCAATGTTAGGAGATGCTAGCTAGAATCAAATTCTGTATACTAGAGCTATTTCAGAACTTCATGGTATGTCTAGGTATAGGCATTGTCTTAGTTATGGTTTCTATTGCTATGAAGAGACACCATGACCATGGCAACTCTTACAAAGAAACACATTTAATTTGGACTGGCTTACAGTTCAGAGGTTTAGTCCATAATCATCATGGCAGAAAGCATCCTAGCATTCAGGCAGACATGGTGCTGTAGAGGTAGCTGAGAGTTCTACAGCTTGATCAGCAAGCAGCAGGAAAAGAGAGTGAGCCACTAGCCCGGGCTTGAGCTTTTGAAACTCCAAAGCCCACCACCGCCTAGTGATGTACTTCCTCCAACAAAACCACACCTATGCCAACAAGGCCACACCTCCTAAGAGTGCCACCCCCTGTGGACCTATTGGGGACATTTTTATTCAAGCCACCACAGAGATGTTAGCACATACCCACTTTTAGATTTTACCAGCCTGAAATTAAATGCTAATATGAAGTCCTAGAATTATGATTCAATACTACTACCATTCAGTAGGGACTGTATACCATGCTATGCTGCCTGATATTGTAGTAGTCTTGATAAAGGCAGACCCTTGTCTGCATAGACAAATGTTGAACTAGATTATCTACAGACACAGGGGCCTGCACAACTTCAGGAGCACATTGAGGCCCATGCCGCAGTTTCACTGAAGCAGCCAAAAAGTGAGTCTGTTGTATTGGAGTGCTGATTTGGCTCCTGTGTTGCAAGCTACAGATGTGCTACACTGGGTTGAAGAACAGGTAGTGGAGACAGCTATGTGATCAAAGCTGATAATAAGATGGGTTGCATAACCACAGGGGCTAGTATGGTATATCAGAAGAGGTAGAAGTTCTCCAGGCTCACCCCAAAGACAGTTATGATTCAGGGCAAAACATGATTTTAGTCCACACTGTGCAAGTCTTAGGCTGATTCCAGGGCTTATCAGGAGCTCTCTGAGCCTTAGCTTGCATTTAGGGTTTTCATATTATACTGCATACTTGGTCTTGTCATAATGGGCTTAGTCCTGAGACTTGAAGCAAAGTCTTGTGTTAGATTTTCTGTACTGCTCTTCAGGGGATGAAATCACTCACTCCACTCTACCACTAAGGTTGGAGAAGGGGCTGCTGAAGCAGTTTCTTATTCTCCCCATGCCTAAGGCAATTCCATATTCTTAGTCTACACATAAGCATTGGTCTTGTAGGAAAGACTTCTGGCTTTGCTTGTCTCTGAATTTTATCTTTGCAGTCATAGTCCTGGCTTTCAAGTTTAAAGCCTAAATTTACATCCCCCTCCCTTCCTCAATAGGAAGGTATCTCTACCTGCTTGGGGCTGCTTGGAGTTGAGGAAGAACTGATGTAGATAATATTTTCATTTCTGCCTTCTTCTATACCATCTTTTTGTTTTGTTTAGTCAATTGATAAGGATTGAACTCAAGGTAACATCCCTTAGAATTTGGATTGTTGTTATATGGAAATACATGTATATATCACTATCAGACTAAATCAATAATATCAATGGCTCATAAAATTCTGCAAGTAATAGTAATCTGGGCTGTCATAGTTTCTCTAATCAATATGAAAAGTAAAGCCAAGATTGAGTAAGAAGAAAAACAACACAACAACAAGGAGAACAAGAAGAAAAAGAGGAGAAGGAGGTAAAAATAGAATGTTTAGGTGTGATAATTGGGAAAGGGATTGGTAGGAATAGAAGTTTGACAAAAACATATAAAAATATCTGAATTAAGTCAAGTATTTGTATGATAAATAGATGCTTTAAAACATTTTAAATTGTCCCCAGAATCTGAACAAATAGTATACTGTCTTAATATATGTGGTTAAGAATTGGGGATCTTATGCTAACTTTGCCAAGTATTCTCTTAAAAATCATCTTCCATCTATTAAAACCACAATACTTACTCTCTTCAACACGCTTAAACTAAAAAGAATTTTTCTGGCTAATTTCAATGGAAAACTGTGCTATTTACCTGGTCTTTCCATTTTATGGAAAAAAGACTAGAAATGTCAAATGCTCATACCTAATAAAGGTTGCCCTCCTTAAAGATATCTGAGGAAATCTTTCAGCTTAGCTTTAAAAAGACTTTTTAAATTCAATATTTAATTTATAGCACAGAAGAAACTCAACATGATTAATACTTAACAGTATTACATAAACAGTTCTATATATAGATTTAGAACATACATACCCACAGAAAGGTTCAGAGGGTTCTAGTAAATGGATAACACCATCACTAAAGGGATAAGATAGAAAGTCTGTTCAGGTTGCGATTCACTCTATCTCATCATGTTACTGTAGTAGTGTCTAAAAATATATTTCTATATTGACCAATGCAGGTCCAAATTGACCCTGCTGGATTGGCTCCTCTCTTCTATCAGAGGTGACATATTTTGCATTTGAAAATAATGTAAGCTTCTAAGTGGTAATTTCTTATTATTCTATATTTAAAATCCACAAACTTCATCAAACGTATTCCCATTGCTCTATTTCCCTCCCTATTTGTTACTATACAGATTTGTATGAATGAAGGGTATGAATGGGATAACTTCTGCAATATAAAAAGATTAAATTCTCTGCAACATCTTGTTAGTACAAGATCCCTTAAAGGCAAAACTCTTATGATGGGGTTGCAGAAGTTCTGAAGATTTCTCATCTTCAGGCATGAAAAGGAATATTTATGGATTGATTGTTATTGCAAGAGTTACTCCATCACTCAGACTTGCCTATTTGAATGTTCCTCATTTCTTATACTCACATAGATCCCCAAAGGCAGCAGCTGAGGCAGACCTATAAAAATATGGCTGATGAAATGTTCCATGTCTCTAACATTAAGTGACTGATAATGGTGAACCCCCTTTCTTGAAATAAAAAGACCCAAATATCTTGTAAGTATGAAATTCTGGATGCAAGGGTTAGACACACGATGGGATAGGGGGTTCTCTAAATTGAGAAGCATAGTACTGGATCATCTTAACAGAACCCATTCATGGATGTAGATTGAAGAATGTATACACAAGTCAACTGGACCACTAATCCACACTATAACTTACTTGGCCAAATGGAAGCAAAGCTGCCAATTAGCTGACTTTAAAATAAAGAGATCAATTTGTGTTATACAGACAGGACAGATGCATACAATCAGTAAGATCCTGAAGTAAGGATAAGGAGACCAGAAGAATCAGAACCAAAGAGAAAACATCCTAAACAATTCAACCAACTGTTACTAACTTTCAAGTTTGAAGAAGAAGCCCAGAACCAAAGAATGTTAGCCACTTCCAAAAGCTGTAAAAAGTACAGAAACAGTGTCTTCTTTAGAACCTCTAGAAGTCTTTTATTATCATATTGCTTTTCCATTTCCTTTAAATTTAATGACAGTACCTTAATTTTGTCCAGAGAGACATCATTGCTGACTTCTCACCTTTAAACCTATAGGAAAAATAAATGTTTGTTATTTAAAGCTCCTAAATTTGTAGCAATTTGATTCATTTGATAATTAATACAATTATTGGAATATTTTGGACTATGCTGTGAGTTCTTTTATGTTAACAGTATGTTTTTCCAAAGTTGGCATTGAGTACAATGTTCACACAGTATTAATGCATCTTCTTCCACATCATGCCCAAGATGCAGAATGCCTGGGCTTTCCTGGATGTAGTACAAGGAAATGGCTAACTTGTTTCTTCTATCCCAGGATGCTCTCAGCACAAATTCCTGGGTTCTATCAACAGAACGTTGGCTTGAGGAAAGATAAAAATGAGAATTTTCAAATAAATAAATAAATAAATATCCAGAAGATGCTGATGTAGATTCTGCTGCTTAGGGAACCACATTTCAAGTCCTCCTGGTCTGGCAGAAGAGAAAGATATATAAACAAATAAAATATCTTTGTACAAAATACCTATAATCTTAAATATCCAAAATAAAATATAACTTTATATCCAGTATGTCATGCTACACAAAAAGTACAGCCATCAGCATAAACACATGAAAAATACATTTAAATAGATTAAAAAATAAGTTCAAACAAGAAAGGGGGATAGAAAAGTCAAGAAACATATCTGGCAGAAGACTGCCTGTTGGAAAGACAAAGAGGGAAACACCTAGATTCTAGGATGTGGAATGTATACAACTGAAAAAAAGGGGTAATTGGGAAGAAGTGGAGAGAGAGAGAGAGAGAGAGAGAGAGAGAGAGAGAGAGAGAGAGAGAGAGAGAGGCTTTCTACCCTAAGTACATCAATGTGCTATTATCCCAAATGCTAGGTTTACCTGCTGATATTAATACACAGACTTACATATCAGAGAGTGCATGTGAAAGCTGCATTTAGACAAGTGAGAATGCTAATGAGACCAGAAGCAAAGATAACAGGAAAAAGACTCCTCCAGAGACATCACTTCCTGCTCTGTAGTGAAAGAAATGGCCTGGAGAGCTTAACTATGAGGAAAGCACTTGAGTTACCAATTAACCTTTATATTCCTGGTTACAAATTAACTATAAACAGTGAGGGAAGACTGTGGAGATTGAGAGAGTGACTGCCAGGGTTCAAACTTACAGATTTGGTTAGCTAATGAAACTATTCACGAGCAGTGAAGACCCTAAATGAGTTCTTCTCTGGGAAAGGCAATGCTTTTCTGTTGCAAACTCATAGTTTTTTCTTAAGGTGCCCAGGTTATAGGTACAAGATGATCAGATGATAACTATAAGCATCCATTATTTTCCAGTACATCAAAGCATAAAACAAAATTTAATATAAAAATGAATAGCAGTGCTTACCTACAAACCCACCAAAGTAGTTCTATTTTTGTCAGATTCTTTTTGTAAAGTAGTTAGTGTCTAATATCCTCCCACTCTTCTCAGATCAAGCATATTAATAATCCTTTCAGAGTCAACAGAATTGGGAAATGAGAATAAGAAATGATTTAGCAATGACTTCGTAATGGAATACACTTAATGGCAATTATATAACCTTGAGTAAGTGCTTTTATGCAAAGCATATACTTTGAGGTTGGCTACTGCTTTACTCTGTGTGCATGTGCGTGTGTGTGTGCATATGCCTGTGCATATGCATGTGCATGTGCGTGTGTGTGTGTGTGTGTGTGTGCGCGTGTGTGTACATATGCATGGCTTGGTGAATATAGCCTATCTTTACCTAAAGACAGAGCCAAACATGAAACATTGGCCAAGTAGGGAGTAATTAGAGATATTTTCTGTTTGAAAACATTATATAGATGTCATTAAGGAATTAAACAATTCACATATATTGAGCTCTTAGAAAATTATATAAAGCAATATTTACATATTAAAAGGAATAAGTAATGTTGCTTTAAAAGTTAAATATTTCTGCCTGAAATCTAAATATCAGGCTAGAACAAAGAAGTAATTTCAGACAGGAATCTAAATTTTAGGCTAGAACAAGGAACTAGGCTTCAGACATGAAAATGACTTTGGGCTAGAACAGGGAAGATGGCTCAGATATTTTGGTCATCCTGATAAGCCCTTAGAACCAGTGATCATGGGAGTGTTCACAGAATTTTGTTTACTGCCTTGCTTTTTCTTTGACTATTTGTGTTTATTGTCTTGTTTGTTCCTTGACTATTTGCATCTATTATATTGTTTGTCCCTCATCCTAGAACTGATCTGAATACTTGCATGTAATCCAAATGATATAAAAGCAAAAAGGAGGAGGGGGGATGGAATAGGGGGTTCTAGGGAAGGGAAAGAGGATAATATCTGAAATGTAAATAAATAAAATATTCAATAGAAAAAAGTTAAATGTTTAAAGTTGATCCTCTAAACACAGCCCACAGAATCAACTGACTGGGACTCATGGGGATTTGTAAAGATCAGGGAGCCTGTATGAGTCTGACGTAGGTCCTCTGCATATATGTTATTCCTGAGTTGCTTGGTGTTCTTGAGGGACACCTAACAGTGGGAACAGGGGATGTCCCTGAAAGTTTTGCCTACTTATGGGACCTTTATCTCCAAGTGGATTGACTTGTCCTACCTTGATGTGATACATGTCTAGTTTTTTATTTGTTTTTTTATTAAAGTAATAAAATTTATTTTAAAATATACAGCTCAGTATTGACATTTTTAAATGATCAAAATAATTTATAGTAGTTAAATGCCTCTTAAATATACATGATATCTTCTGAAGATAAAAGTAATAAGCACTCGACCTGTTTTTAAAATCTATTTGGAACATCAAACATGATAGAAGTAGAAAAAAATCTCTTATAAAGTCCTCTATGGAAGGAAATTGTGACAAGATCCTGGTTAGACAGAAACATTTCCATCTCCAAGGGAGAATATTCAGCATAACTGTGGCATCATAGAATGAATTAGGTAGTGTTCCTTCTGTTTCTATTCTGTGGAATAGTTTGAAGAGAATTGGTATTAGGTCTTCCTTGAAGGTCTGATAGAATTCTGCACTAAAACCATCTGGTTCTGGGCTTTTTTTGGTTGGGAGACTTTTAATAACTGCTTCTATTTCTTTAGGGGTTATGGGACTGTTTAGATGGTTTATCTGCTCCTGATTTAACTTTGGTACCTGGTATCTGTCTAGGAAATTGTCCATTTCATCCAGATTTTCCAGTTTTGTTGAGTATAGGCCTTTGTAATAGGATCTGATGATTTTTTAAATTTCCTCAGTTTCTTTTGTTATATCTTCCTTTTCATTTCTGATTTTGTTAATTTGGATTCTGTCTCCGTGCCCTCTGGTTAGTCTGGCTAAGGGTTTATCTATCTTGTTGATTTTCTCAAAGAAACAGCTTCTGGTTTTGTTGATTCTTTGTATAGTTCTTTTTGTTTCTACTTGGTTAATTTCAGCCCTGAGTTTGATTATTTCCTGTCATCTACTCCTCTTGGGTGTATTTGATTCTTTTTGTTCTTGAGTTTTCAGGTGTGTTGTTAAGCTGCTAGTGTATGTTCTCTCCAGTGTCTCTTTGGAGGCACTCAGAGCTATGTGTTTTCCTCTTAGTAGTGCTTTTATTGTGTCCCATAAGTTTGGGTATGTTGTGACTTCATTTTCATTAAATTCTAAAAAGTCCTTAATTTCTTTCTTTGTTTCTTCCTTGACCAAGTTATCATTGAGTAAGACGTTGTTCAGCTTCCATGTGTATGCAGGCTTTCTGTTGTTTTTGTTGTTGTAGAAGACCAACCTTAGTATGTGGTAATATGATAGGATGCATGAAATTATTTCAATCTTCTTGTATCTGTTGAGGCCTGTTTTGTGGTTAATTTTGGTGACAGTATCATGAAGTGCTGAGAAGGTGTATTCTTTTGTTTTAGGATGAAATGTTCTATAGATATCTGTTAAATCCAATTGGTCCATAACTTCTGTTAGTTTCAATGTGTCTGTGTTTAGTTTGTGTTTCCATGATCTGTTCGTTGAAGAGAGTGGGGTGTTGAAGTCTCTCACTATTATTGTATGAGGTGCAATGTGTGCTTTGAGTAAAGTATCTTCTATGAATGTGGATGCTCTTGCATTTGGAGCATAGATGTCCAGAATTGAGAGTTCTTCTTGGTAGATTTTTCTTTTGATGAGTATGAAGTGTCCTTCCTTATCCTTTTTGATAACTTTTGGCTGAAATTTGATTTTATTAGATATTAGAATGGCTATTCCAGCTTGTTTCTTGGGACCATTTTCTTGGAACTTGTTTTCCAGCCTTTTACTCTGAGGTAGTGTCTGTCTTTATCACTGAGGTGCATTTCCTGTATGTAGCAAAATGCCGGGTCCTGTTTATGTAACCAGTCTGGTAGTGTACGTCTTTTTATTGGGGAATTGAGTCCACTGATGTTAAGAGATAGTAAGGAAAAGTTTTTGTTGCTTCCTGTTATTTTTGTTATTAGAGGTGGAGTTATGTTTGGGTTTGTTGGAAGATTACTTTCTTGCTTTTTCTAGGTTGTAGTCTCCCTCCTTGTGTTGGAGTTTTCCCCTTATTATCCTTTGCAGGGCTGGAGTTGTGGAAAGATATTGTGTAACCTTGGATTTGTCAGAGAATATCTTGGTTTCTCCATCTACTGTGATTGAGAGTTTTGCTGGGTATAACAGCCTGGGCTGGCATTTGTGTTCTCTTAGGGTCTGTATGACATCTGCCCAGGATCTTCTACCTTTCATAGTCTCTGGTGAGACATCTTGTGTAATTCTGACAGGTCTGCTTTTATATGTTACTTGACCTTTTTCCCTTACTGCTTTTAATATTCTTTCTTTGTTTTGTCACATGCCTAGCTTTTTGAAGCTTGTTATGCCATGTTTAGTTGATGTCCCTGGGAGGTCTGTCTTTTCTTAGGGGAGTCAGAGAGGTGGTGGATCTGGGGGAGAGTCGAGGTAGGAGAGACTAGATAGAGCAGAGGGGAGGGAAACTGTGATTGGGATATAATATATGAGAAAAGAATTAAAACATAAAATAAAGTTGATCCTCTAATTCAAGTAATTAATTGCAATGAAAGTGATTTAAATGATAAATTTTTGAAAATTTAGCAGAATATGTTCTAAATGCATATAACATGTGCAGAAAAACATCACATATAGAATTACAGGTAATTTGAACTTTTTGTCAAAGAAAACTATGTATTGTTTTACTCAGCATAACGCTGTTGTAACTGTTATGAGATGTGCCAAATTCTGACACATCTCAGGGTGATTCAGATACTAAAACTTTGGCAAGAAAATTCTTAATACTTGAAAATTTTGTCTAAGTTATCCATTTAATGGCCAAATTATTTATCTTCTTTTGTTTCTGTAGATACAATCCAAGCAATCTACATTTTCCCATCAGGGACTCCAGATTTGAATATTTAGAATAGTCAGACTGAGTTGGTAAGATGGCTCAGTGTAAGATGGCACTTGCTACCGAAACTTAAAAACCCAACTCTGAATCCCCAGAACCTGCAGTAAAGCCAGACACCAATAGTGCCATCTGTATTTCAGTGTTCATCTAGCAAGATGGGTGGCAGAGGCAGAAAAATCCTTGGAAATTTGCAAGTTGGTTAGCCTGGCATATGCAGCAAAAACAAAAACAAGAGACCTTGCTCCTAAAAAAGTAGATGGTAGGGCCCAACGTCTCAGGCTATCTTCTTTGACCTCCACATGCAAGCTATGGAACAAGTTTTCACTGTATCATGGTATGCTACATGAACACAGACATGAATACACACAATTTTAAAAAACAATAACAGTTAACAGTAGTAGTTAGCAACTTGTTACATGACTAGGAGACAGAAACACAGTCTCAGCAAAACCTCTGTTTTCCTCGCTCTTAGGATCTTGCTGACCTTCTCAAATGATCCCCAAGTCTTAGGTGCAAGAGTTATATTGTAGATGTAATATCACACAAGCTGAGTAGATGATAGATAGATAGATAGATAGATAGATAGATAGATAGATAGATAGATCAAAATTTAATGAAAAAAGAGGCCATGAACTTGAAAGAGAGCAAGGAAGGGTACATGGGAAGGTTCAGAGGGAGGAAAGAAAAAGGGAAACGTATATGATCATAAAAGTAAAAAGTATTTAAGAATAAATAAAGAAATACATAAATTGTCCTCATGCCAAAACAATCATAGTTTACTGCCAAGAAATAATGAAATTTTAACCCAAAAAGCAGGGACACTGACCAGTAAAAACAGCCTGATCTTGACTTTTGCTATACTGCAAGTTATAGCAGAAGGGAGGTGCTTTAATGAAACCACTTAGTAAGCTAAATATGTGTCCTCTGAAACATTAGGGACACAAATACTGTCTGGAAAACAATCTAAGGTACCACATTTAAGCTGAGTGATTTCTCTGATCACCGAGAAAAGTGGAGCTCACAATCCCTATGCCATTAGACCTCGAGTTACTAAATGAGAAGGTATGCTTCCTGTAAGACAGATATTACCCCTCACTAGAGAAAGGAATATTGGTCCTCTTACTTAGGTCTTGTTTCAGAGGGCCACCTGGAAGGATGAACTACTCAGCAGAGAGCAGCTGTAGTTATTGCCACCTTCTCTGGGTTCAGGAAGGAATAGAGGATTAATTGGAAGAGTGATATATTTATCTTCATCAAGGAAACTGTACAGAGAGAAAGATCAATGAGAACAATTCTTACCAACCACAAAAGCTCTGATGAAAGAATCAATTCTTAAACTCTTCAGTCAGGCCTAGAAGTAGTAACCCAATTTCATATATTACTAATCAAGTAAAAACTTTACTTCTCCTTTCTTCCTCTAATACCTTGCACTGGAACTCTAGAGAGCCAATACCTCCATTTCATTAAATAATATTGGCCTCAACATTCTCTTTAAACTCTTCCACTAGCCACAGTTAGGGAAGCAAGAAAAGCATCATCCCTAAATTAATCCGATATTTTGAGCATCACAGAGAACAGGACATTTTAATTAACAGTCTCGAGAACTTTCTAGTTATCTCAGAATATGGAGAAAAGCCATGAGATGTCCCTATGTTTCACCTCAAGCAGAATGTGTTTAAATGGAGAAAAAACAGCAGGAAACAAAATTGGCTTAAAATTGCACACTACTCTTCATCCTTCTCTAATGGACAAATACAAAGACGCCTCTAATGGAGAAACAAAAACAAAACACAAATAATGGCATAATAATAGGCAGTAATAAAGCATAAAGAGAAACAAAGCTAGGGGTGAACTAAGGTGTTGTTTTATACAGAGTAGCCAGAGACAGCATTTTAGCAAAATATGAAGCAGCAGAGCCAGCTTTAGAAAGGTCTGTGGGAAGACAGTTGAAGAATACCCAGAAACTGGAAAAATCCTTAGTCAAGAATTAGCTTGGCAGTCCAAATGTGTGTGTGTGTGTGTGTGTGTGTGTGTGTGTGTGTGTGTGTGTGTGTGTTTGTATATATATAATGGCTAGAATCCAGGAGGTACTGGGAAAGGAATGTAGATCATGAACTTGGAAAATTCATCAGGAATCTAATCTTATACAGTCATGAAATAGAAATTAAACTTAGAATATGATCGAAAATTCAAGGGCTAATTTATATTCTAAAATAAATTGGTTGTTACTGCACACAAAATGGATAGCAAGCCACAAAGAATGGAAGCTGACTCAATGGATGAGGCACTTGCTTCCAGGTCACCTAAAGGTGCTTACAGAGAGGAAAAACATTCCAAACATAACTGATTATAAATCTTATGTGAAGAAGGCAAATTCTCCACAGGGTTTCTTCAGGACAGGATCAGGAACTACCTTATATGATATACTGCTCATCTTACAATCACACACAGGAGAACTTATGTTCAATATGAACTTACACTCTCCATGAAATGTATATTCTTTCATCTGCCCTATATTTAACACATTTCATCCACCATTAACATCAACCAGAGCATAACTAAGAGGCTCAGACTTTTCCTTGGTTTTAACTTCAACTAGGGCTCAATTTTATTATTAATATCAAATCGTTTCCCTTTTTCTGATTCTCAAACTTTTTTGTTATTTACACATTCAACTTCCTGTTTTAAAGAATCAATCTGCTGGGGCTGCAGAGAAGGGTAAGTGGTTAAGAGTACTTAGTGTTTTTGCAGAGGTCCTGAGTTTGGCTCTCAGCTCCTATGTCTGTGACTCAAAGCACCCTGTAACACTAGTTCCAGAAGATTAGACACTCACACTTCCTGCTTCCATAGGATCTGGCACTCACGTGCATGTATCCCACATACAAATACACATCACTAAAAATAAAAGAAAATATCTTCAAAGAATTAGTCTTTAACACAATGTACTATACATACATGTAATTAGGCTCATACCCCAAGTCTTCTCTGGTATAAGGCCAGGATTACATTATTTTCCTTTTAAGAAATTCTAATAGTAATTTTTCTACCCATCACCATCTTTCATACACTAACTAGATAAGTCCACACTTGATATCATTTAAATATGTATCTGTCTCCTACAATATACTCATCTGATCTGCTTTCCTATATCATGCATCTCTTAAAGCCCATGAAATATAAGGCATTTTGAGTCATCCTTATTTGAACATGTGAAATTTGATGATAATAGTGATATTTTTGTCCAAACCATCACCTAAGTAGTTTCATACAACATTAATTGCTAGTAATTTTCTTACAAATGGTAAATAAGGCACCAGAGAGATAGCTCAGGAGGTACAGGCACTTCCTACCAAGTCTGATGATCTCAGTTTGATCCCTGTGGTCCACATGGTATAAGAACAGAAATGACTGTACATACAATGGCATGGATATGTGTACAGCTGCACATGTTAAATAAATGAATAAATTTTAAAATGGATGAGTAGGTGATTGTTATATTACATAAAGAAAGAATGGTATTGTAGTAATGATAGTAATTTTTCCTAACCAGGGCCAAAGGAAGAAATGATGTATTCATCAGTCTAATAACAACAATAAAGAAGCATTTACCACTAGCACCTTGCACTAACACGCTGCATTTTCTTTTCTATTCTTTTCTTTTTTTTTTTTGATGCAACCAGCATGAGGATTAATGATTCCAGTATACTGGGGTTCCCTCAAATGCAAGCAAGAAGAGGGAACCCTGAGTTGGAGCTAAGAATAGCTTTTATACAGTCTAGGGGGTAGAACATAGAAACAGTGACTAGGCACAATATGATTGGCAAAACAGTGTGACTTTTAAACCGATTGGTCTTTGGGGAATGAGGTGGCAAGGACCTCCCTTGTCTGTCTACTTGCTCTGGGCCTTCCTCACCCGCAGGTGGGTTCCCTCCCTCATGGTCTGAGGAATGTTAATCAGCCTCTCCCTTCCTCCTCTGAATGTTAATCCAGCAAGAGTCCTCTGACTAAGGAATGTGCCCATCCAGGGATGTGTCCTGGGACAGTGGGATTCTTTTAAACTTAAGTTCAAACTGAGAGTCTTACATTTAGACCCAAAAGTCTTACATTCCCTTCTTTTTCTTGTGGGTGATTCCAATCTTGGAATCACAAACTATCATTTAACTTTGGGTGAACGCACCCTAAGCCCCACCCTCTAAGGCTGCATCTGGGACAGGGTTTAGATTTAAGTCTCTTATCTCTGACATTTTGGGTAATCTCTACCCCTGTGCCTCTAGGGTGGGGATATCTCAGGAGTCAAGGCCTGATGCTCTTCAGCCTTGTAGAACACGCTACATTTTCTGAATACCATGTTTTCTCATTAGAAATATTGCATTAATGGTGGAAACTTAAATTGCTAAGTGTACAAAATCGTTTACTTAAAGTCTATTAGTTGTTCTGAGTGATTTAAAATAACTAATAGACGGGTCAAGGTTAAATGTTTATTTGTAGTTTTTCTCTAACTTGAGTTCCAAGTTCACAGAAATATTCATATCTATGAACAAGAATAGCATTTAATTTGGTTGAATCTGACAATAAAGTTACAAATTAGTAAGCAGTTCATTCTTTGCTAAAACAAATATTTTCTAAATTTATATATTTGAAACTAGCAAATTATATCTATATCTAAGTATTTTATATTCATGTTGCAAACCATTCAGTAAAAGGCACAACTCCTTAGGATTTATTAAAACATTTATTATCACAAAATATTAACTAATACCTGTGAATTCTACATAAAAGTATATATGCTATACGTAGTTCTATAAAAATAAGCCCCCTATGACTCAGCAGCTGTGAAGACACACCGTGACCAAGGCAACTTTTATAAGAACAACATTTAATTGAGGCTGGCTTACAGTTTCAGAGGTTCAGTCCATTATCATCACGGTGGGAAGTATGGCAGAATCCAGGCAGACTCAGTCCTGGAGAAGAAGCTGAGAGTTCTATATCTTGATTAGAGGGCAGCCAAAAGGAAATTGACTTCCATAGGGAGCCAGTAGAAAGCTAGGAGGAGACTAGATTCTGTGCTGCAAGGAGCATGATCATAGGGGACCTCAAAACCCATGTACATGGTGATGCACTTTCTTGAACAAGACCACACCTTCTCTGATAAGGCCACACCTCCTGATAGTGCCACTACCTATGGCCAAATATTCAAATACATGAATCTATGGGGGCTGTATACCTATTCAAACCACCATACCAATAAAACTCATAAATTAGGCATTATTTTTCACTTTTTAAATAAAAAGTAATATAGTAGCCCTTAAGTTAACTTCATAATAATTGTTCCAAGTTTAGATTGTTTAACCAACAAAACAAATGGGAAGGAACATTTCCTTATTCAACACCAGAAGAAATTCCTTTATCTTACAACAATAGAACATAATCAGGTATGGATTTCTTACTGGATTACTGCTCCCTCATTAATATATTGTCCAAATTCCTCTATGACATTCAAATTGCACTTTAAACCCCAATAATAAAGAAAACATAAGAACATAATCACACTGTACTATGAAAGGAAGAATAACAACAAAGTCTTTTTAACCTTAAATATCCAGCTTAAGACAAAGAGCTGAGTAGGGCACATCTCATCTCAATGTCACCATTTAACACTAGCATAGAAAATGTTACTTAAAAGTAATAAATGAGTTGCATTAGATGATTCCAGCCATTCTGCTAAAAGGCATCAACACGTAACAGCATTCCCATCAGCTTGAAGCCCAAAGAGTCAATTGCTCTGGACACATCATTTCAAGTGATTTAGTAACTCATTTTTTTGGTTTGGTTTGGTTTGGTTTTGGTTTTTCCAGAGAGTTTCACAGTGTAGCCCTGGCTGTCCTGAAACTTACTCTGTAGACCAGGCTAGCCTCAAACTCAGAAATCCGCCTGCCTCTGCCTCCCAAGTGCTGGGATTAAAGGAGCGCGCCACCACTGCCTGGCTTAGTAATTCCTTTTAACATCACAAACATAAATCTATCAGTACAGGAACTTAAATATATTTTAATGTTTCTGGAGCTTGCTAAAAATGAAAACACAGCCAAGTGAAATGCATTATATACTTATTATAGCTCAAAAAAGTTTCTAACATGTAAGATAATTCTCAACCATTTAGCTGTTCACCTTCCAGTACGTTCTAGAGATTTCAACTTCTAGGATCTTATTGTCCTTTGGAAAGTTAGAAGTAAAACACAGTTTCAAGAAAACCAGCATGTGATTATGCTTAAATTCACATTAAGTTGGCATTTTTACTACTATATTCAAATAACACTCTTTTATGGAAATAAACAAAATGTATGCCCCTTAAAATATAGTAATATGATTTGCTATTTTTTTAGAAAGTAAGAGCTTTGTTAAAATGTTTGACCAGTTTTATTAAAGATTTGTTATTACTTTACATTAATAAGAGAGAATTTTCTGAAAAAATAGTACTTTTGAAGATGTAACAACGCAAATTATTTTTAAAATATCTTACTCTAGAAGACCACCTGTGAGTCAATGTCCCACAACAGTGGAACAAAGTTGTTCAAATAGAGAGCCATTCAACTGACACAGTTATCGGTATTTCAGCATAGACCTTGAAGTAAATCCTTAAGTCAAGGTTTAAAATAGTTTTAAGACAGGTGTGCTTTATAGCTGTTGATGTGTTTATAAAAAAGATAAAGAGAAAAAGAATATGTTCTATGAAGGTGTGGTGAGGTATGGGAGAAGGGAATCTCTAAGTGGGCCTATACCAAGGCATCTCTTCCCCCTGAGGGACCAGCCACACAATGGTATAGTATATAGAACAGAGTTTACTCAGGGCATGGGGAGGGGAGTTAAGAGGGTAGTAGAGGCAGAGAGAGAGAGAGAGAGAGAGAGAGAGAGAGAGAGAGAGAGA
>NW_021604662.1:3635196-3637981 GCF_004785775.1 Grammomys surdaster | reverse complement strand
GAAGAGAAGAGAAGAGAAGAGAAGAGAAGAGAAGAGAAGAGAAGAGAGAAGAAAAGTAGAGGCTGGTCATGAGCACATGGAGAGAGGGGACAGAGCAGGAGCAAGAAGGCAAAAGAGCAGGAGAGCAAAAGAGCAAGAGGAGGGGGCAAGCAGCCCCTTTTATAGTGGGCCAGGCCTACCTGGCTGTTGCCAGGTAACTGTGGGGAGGAGCATACCTGACTGTTGCTGCATAACTGTGGAGGTGGAGTTTAGACAGAATGCTAACAGCTGTGTCTTCAATAGATGCCTTTCCTCCCCCAAACCATTGAAATGTAATTAAGAGGTTGACTTTGTAGTTTTTCTTTTCCATCAGCTCAACAGTTAAAATGCTATCATCACTGTTAATATGACTATATTTTATTGGATCTGAATAATGTGATCTATAAAGTAGGGTAGAAAAGGTGAATAAAGGGGCAGTTCCTTTGATGCAGGCTTTATGCTAGGACTTACTCCATCTTCTTGTCTAAATAGATGGCTCATTTTCCTAATCTTCCTTTAACAGGTGTTACAAAGTTACAGTGGTGAAAAGTGATGCACCTTCGTTTAGATCACCATTTTTATATCAGTGATATCTTGTAGCATACTGGAAAAAAGATGTTATCATGTCTTTATACAATTAACCAGATATTATGAGCAAAGGTGGTCTTTGGGGCTATAAAACAAGTGATAGGAACCTGAATCCTCAGGAAATCATGTCATGGGGTGCCTTCCTGGTGGTGGAGAAGATAAGAGTGGTACATAATATTGCTTTATATACCACTGATAAATAGAATAGGGTGTAATATCATTTGTTGACTTTGGTATTCAAAATGCTGGCAAGAAATTGATGGGCCAAGAGGTAATTACCCAAATTAGAGTGATCTTCAATAAGTGCAAGTATTTAAATTGGTATATGCTATTGAGGAAACCAGAGTGGCTTTCCACTGATCTAAATGATGTAGATTTATATAGACTTCGGCTGAAGGAGCTACAGTATTCTCAGGAGGCTGACAATAATTGCACCTGTACGGCACATGTCCCATAGATAGCAGTGAAATCATATGGAGGTCATTTGATGGAATGTGACATTTACGATGATACTTGTGCTGCCACCTTTTAGACTTTAAGGCAATCTTAGTTGGTTGAGAAGCTTTATGGTAACAAATTTCTTCATGTGTAGCACATTTCCAAGCTATTTTATGGTGATAGTCGTTATAAACCTAAAGTCTCTTTTAGACAAACATGTTCTCTTGCATCCCTGACTTGTGCAGCAGATAAAGATAGAACCCTGTGTATACTCAATTCTAAGCACAGGATTTCTACAGCCTGGATATACCTTACCTCCATGATTTTCATATGAAGTCACCCATTACAGCAATATTATATATATATTTTTTCACAGAATTATTCATCTGTATATTTTAATGAGCAATTTACATTTACCACAGAAATCAACTAGTAATCCACCCTTTCCCCTAAACTCTTATCTTTGTCTTATATTCCTCTCAAAGGTGTGCAGGAGTTCATTTCACCCTCAATGGTTTATGTCCTTTGTAGTCACATCATCTTTCATTATGTCCTTTACAAACAGGCATCTCATTCATAGATCTTGGAGTCTTAGTGTTGCTGGGTTTTTTTCTGCCTTTCTCTGAAATGATCCTTGAAATTTTTTATTTGTGAATTTCAAAGACACCCAACAGTCCAGAATCCTGAGCGCCTAGCAACCATTATAGTGTCACCTCTATAGCTACTGGTGCACATATGCCAAATCTTCATGGACCCAGGACATGGAAGCAAAGTCAGATCCCTCCAGTGATGTGGCTTTACACTCTAGAATTTCAATTCTTTTCACCTGCTCTAACCCACAACTATAGAAAGAAGTCAGGACAGAGGAAGTGAAAGTGTTCAAATTACTACAGCTTTTCTTCTGTGCTATAAAGGGAAATCAGTCATTAGCTGTTGAAAAAGATGAAGGGGAACCGTGAATAAGCTCTCTGAAAGCAGTTCAGAATGGTACTAAGAGTGACTTACTTTTAAGCTATCACAGACATGTAAATGGCCTTAATCTTTCACTGTAATGGGATGCCATATTGTATGTATCTGTGTATACACATATGTGTATATAACACATAAATGCATATATTAAGGTTGTTATGATTTCATAATAGAATAAATTTTAAATTGCCTCTGTCTGCGCAAGAGAGAATCACCTAAAAATTAGTGGATATGGTGACTGTATTGAACTAGACATTTGCTGTTTCTTGCTTAGTTTTAAAAAATAGGGAGTGGGGGGAGGGGAACCATAATCAGAATATTGTATGGGGAGAATCTATTAAAAAGGAAAAAAAAGGATAGTTAGGGGCATCAAGATGGCTCAGTGGGTAGACACTTGCCACCAATCCTAACAACCTCAGTTTGATCTGTAGAACCCACATGGTAGGACTGAAACTGATTCCTGCAGAGTGTCATCTGATGTCCACCTATGTGCTCCCTATACAGAGAAAATAAAGATTAGAAGCATTTAGGTCACATTTCAAAGCCTGCCTTGCCTGCAAAGGGAAACTGACTCTCAAAACTAGCAACACATCACATTGTTCTGGCTTCTGGTATCTCTGTTTCTAAGAGAATAGCACCTGAATATTCTAATTTGCACAGTTGTCTGTGATCTATCATTCTCTGCAGGGAAGGAAGGAAGGAAGGAAGGAAGGAAGGAAGGAAGGAAGGAAGGAAGGAAGGAAGGAAGGAAGGAAGGAAGGGAGGAAGGAAG
>NW_021604662.1:3619355-3635096 GCF_004785775.1 Grammomys surdaster | reverse complement strand
AGACACCAACACATTGACCAATCAGAGCAGTTTTAGATTTCCAGAGATAGAGGTGAACATTAATAGAGTTTAAGTATTGTCTTAGAGAAGAATGACAAGGTAGGATATTAGGAACTAGGATAGGTGATCTGAGGTCATGTCTTGACGAGGCTGCCATCTAATTTGGATCATGTAGATTTTATGAAATGAAAGACTGGTGAGCACAGGGAGTTCAAAAGTGAAATGAGTTTCAACAAGGAATGTTATTCTTGTTAAATAAACTCTTAATTGGCTTGGGTTTTATTTTCATGAAAATATTTCCTGGAACAAGTGGATAAATTATTCCTCACAATTGGTTAACGTAGAAACAGAAAATTATTCCCAGTTCCATTATTGCTTTACATGGTGACAAAGAATTATATTGGTTTCAGTATTCAATTATTATGTTAAAGTGATCATTCTCTTTTATTTTGGCTCTTGTAGACTAAATTGATTCTGGAGTACACTGATGGTAAAAACACAGCAACTTTCAGAAAGCAAGTTATCAATACTCATCAATACCCAGCTACTGCTACACTAGCAAAGCCACAATGAACTCTGAAATTATTACTACATCTAAGACAATGAATGGATTTTTGTGCCTTGTTTTATTTCACTGTATTATATGACCTACAAAGCACTTCACAGCTATATTTCCCAGAACATTAAAGATTTTTTTCTGAAATAGTTCTTCAAATTTTTACTTACTCTTAGTTATTGTTCCCTTTTCAAGGTCATGGGTTCTGCTAGCACATAATGGCTGCTGATTTAAGTTTAATTAAACAATGTCACTTCCTTGATACCCTTTCCCAGTTCAGGAACCATTTCAAGGATCTAAACAATGATGGCATCTCCATCTCACATGCAAATCATCTCAAGTCGCCAGAAACACACCAAACCTATCTACGCACTGACAAATGCACATTTTCCACTCAAGCCACACCTGACCATAAGTATGGAAGGTTTACATCATTTGGAATTTTGCTGGCTTAAAAAAGTTGATTGTAATATTTTAATTGACAAATGAACTCTATGGCCTTATGGGATATGATGTGTTGCTTCAGTACATATGTGTATTCATCAACTCAAATTAATTAGGTTGCAAATCGTCTCAACTGTTTGTACTTTCTTCATGATGAGACTCTTCTACAATCTAATTTTATAATTTGCTTTTAATTATCACTATTCTTTAAACTTTTTTTTTACAGTCCAATCATTATGCCCCTCCAGGCCCACCCTCTGACAGTTCCTCATCCCATTACTCCTTCCCTGTCTCAAAAAGGATGTCCCCACTCCACCAGACCTCCTCACTCCCTGAGGCCTCCAGTCTCTTCAGGGTTACGTACATCTTCTCTCACTGAGGCCAGACCAAGCAGTCCTCTGCTGTATATGTGTCAGGGGCCTCATATCAGCTGGTGTATGCTGCCTGGTTGGTGGCTCAGTGTCTGACAGATCTCAGGGGTCCAGCTTAGTTGAGACTGCTGGTCTTTCTTTTTTTTTATTGGATGTTTTATTTACATTTCATATGTTATCCCCTTACCCCATTCCCACCCACCCCACCCCTGCCCAGTAACCCCCTATCCTTTTACCCCTCCTCCTGCTTCTCTGCGGATGTACCCCTACCTACCCCCCCACTCCCACCTCCCCACCCTCCAATTCCCACCCCCTGGGGCGTACAGCCTTCATAAGGCCAAGGATCTCTTCTCCCACCTATGCCCAGCTCTTACATACACAGCTGAAGCCATGGATCCCTCCCTAAGTGCTCACAGGATGGTGGTTTAGACCCTGGAAGCTCTGGTTGGTTGGTATTGTTGCTCTCCTCATGGGGCCACAAACCCTTTCAGCTCCAATGGTCTTCACTCTAACTCCTCCATTGGGAACCCCATGATCAGTTCATTGGCTAGTTGTGAGCATCTGCCTCTGAATATGCCAGACTCTTGCAGACCTCTGAGGAGACATCTATATCAGGCTCTTATCAGCATGCACTTCCTGACTTCCACATCAGCATCTACCTTTGGTGACTGAACATGGGATGGATACTCAGGTGGAATGGTCTTCAGACGGCCCCTCCTTCAGTTTCTGTCCCTCACTTTGTCTCCATATTTGCTCCCTTGAGTATTTTGTTGCTCCTTCTAAGAAGGACTGAATCATCCCCACTTGGTCTTCCTTCTTCATGAGCTTCATGTGGCCTGTGAGTTGAATCTTGGGCATTTCAAGGTTCTGGGCTAATATCCAATAATCAGTGAGTGAATACCATGTGTGTTCTTTTGTGATTGGCTTACCTCACTCAGGATGATAATTTCTAGTTCCATCCATTTATCTAGGAAATTCTTGAATTCATTGTTTTTAATAGCTGAGTAATACTCCATTGTGTAAATATACCACATTTTTTGTATCCATTTTTCAGTTGAAGGACATCTGGGTTCTTTCCTGCTCCTGGCTATTATAAATAAGGCTGCTATGAACATAGTTGAGCATATGTCCTTGTTATATGTTAGAGCATCTTCTGGGTATATGGCCAGGAGTGGTATACCTGGATCCTCAGGTAATACTATGTCCAATTTTCTGAGGAACCGACAGACTGATTTCCAGAGTGGTGACACCATCTTACAGTCCCACCAACAATGGAGGAGTATTCTTTTTCCACACCCTCGCCAGCATCTACTATCACCTGAGTTTTAATCTTAGCCATTCTGACTGGTGTGAGATGGAATCTCAGGGTTGTTTTGATTTGCATTTCCCCAATGACTAAGGATATTGAACATTTCTTTAGGTGCTTCTTGGCAATTCCAGTTTCTTCATTTGAAAATTCTTTGTTAAGCTCTATACCCCATTTTTTAATAGGGTTATTTGGTTTTCTGTAGTCTAATTTCTTGAGTTCTTTGTATATATTGGATACTAGCACTCTATCGGATGTAGGATTGGTAAAGATCTTTTCCCAAATTGTTGGTTGTCGTTTTGTCCTATTGACAGTGTCCTTTGCCTTACAGAAACTTTGTAATTTTATGAAGTCTCATTTGTCAATTCTTGATCTTAGAGCATAAGCCATTGATAAGCCATTGGTGATCTGTTCAGAAAATTTTCCCCTGTGCCCAAGTATTCAAGGCTCTTCCCCACCATCTCTTGTATTAGTTTACTGAAATTAATATCTGGTTTTATGTGGAGGTCCTTTATCCACTTAGACTTGAGCTTTGTACAAGGAGATAAGAATGGATCAATTTGCATTCTTCTACATGTTGTCCTCCAGTTGAACCAGCACCTTTTGTTGAAAATGCTGTCCTTTTTCCACTGGACAGTTTCAGCTCCTTTCTCAAAAATCAAGTGACCATAGGTGTTTGGGTTCATTTCTGGGTCTTCAATTCTATTCCATTGATCTACCTGCCTGTCTCTGTACCAATACCAGGCAGTTTTTATCACTATTGCTCTGTAGTACAGCTTGAGGTCAGGGATGGTGATTCCTCCAGAAGTTCTTTTATTGTTGAGAATAGTTTTCGCTATCCTGAGTTTTTTGTTATTCCAAATGAATTTGAGAATTTCCTTTTCTAACTCTGTGAAGAATTGAGTTGGGATTTTAATGGGGACTACATTGAATCTGTAGATTGCTCTTGGCAAGATGGCCATTTTTATTATATTTATCTTGCCAATCCATGAGCATGGGAGATCTTTCCATCTTCTGAGATCTTTGATTTCTTGCTTCAGAGACTTGAAGTTCTTGTCATACAGGTCTTTCACTTGCTTGATTAGAGTCACACCAAGGTATTTTATATTATTTGTGGCTATTGTGAAGGGCGTCATTTTCCTAATGTCTTTTTCAGTCTGTTTATCTTTCAAGTAGAGGAAGGCTACTGATTTGTTTGAGTTGATTTTATAACCAGCCAGTTTGCTGAAGTTGTTTATCAGGTTTAGGAGTTCTCTGGTAGAAGTTTTGGGGTCACTTAAGTATACTATCATATCATCTGCAAATAGTGACATTTTGACTTCTTCCTTTCCTATTTGTATCCCTTTGACTTCTTTTTGTTTTCTAATTGCTCTGGCTAGGACTTCCAGTACTATATTGAATAGGTAGGGTGAGAGTGGGCAGCCTTGTCTAGTCCCTGATCTTAGTGGGATTGCTTCAAGATTCTCTCCATTTAGTTTGATATTGGCTCCTGGTTTGCTGTATATTGTTTTTACTATGTTTAGGTATGGGCCTTGAATTCCTGATCTTTCCAAGACTTTTATCATGAAGGAATGTTGAAATTTGTCAAATGCTTTCTCAGCATCTAGTGAGATGATCATGTGTTTTTTCTTTGAGTTTGTTTATATAGTGGATTACATTGTTGGATTTCTGAATATTGAACCATCCCTGAATTCCTGGGATAAAACCTACTTGATCATGATGGATGATTGTTTTGATGTGTTCTTGGATTTGGTTTGCTAGAATTTTATTGAGTGTTTTTGCATCAATGTTCATAAGGGATATGGATCTGAAGTTCTCTTTCTTTGTCGGGTCCTTGTGGTGTTGTGGTATGAGTGTAATTGTAGCTTCATAGAATTAATTGGGTAGTGTTCCTTCTGTTTCTATTTTGTGGAATAGATTGAAGAGAATTGGTATTAGGTCTTCTTTGAATGTCTGATAGAATTCTGCACTAAAACCATCTGGTCCTGGGCTTTTTTTAGTGGGGAGACTTTTAATGACTGCTGCTATTTTCTTAGGGGTTATGGGACTGTTTAGATGGTTTATTTGCTCCTGATTTAACTTTGGTACCTGGCATTTGTCTAGGAAGTTGTCCATTTCATCCAGGTTTTCCAGTTTTGTTGAGTATAGGCCTTTGTAGTAGGATCTGATGATTTTTTGAATTTCCTCAAATTCTGTTGTTATGTCTCCCTTTTCAGTTCTGATTTTATTAATTTGGATATTGTCTCTGTGCCCTCTGGTTAATCTGGCTAAGGGTACATCTATCTTGTTGATTTTCTCAAAGAACCAGCTCCTGGTTTTATTGATATTTTGTATTTTTCTTTCTGTTTCTATTTGGTTGATTTCAGTCCTGAGTTTGATTATTTCCTGCCATCTACTCCTCTTGGGTGTATTTGCTTCTTTTTGTTCTTGAGTTTTAGTTGTGCTGTCAAGTTGTTAGTGTATGCTCTCTCCAGTTTCTTTCTGAAGGCACTTAGAGCTATGAGTTTTCCTCTTAGCACTGCCTTCATGGAGTCCCACAAGTTTTGGTATGATGTGTCCTCATTTTCATTGTATTCTAAAAAGTCTGGGCTGGCAATTGTGTTCTCTTAGGGTCTGTATGATGTCAGTCCAGGCTCTTCTGGCTTTTATAGTCTCTGGTGAGAAGTCTGGTGTAATTCTTATAGGTCTGCCTTTATATGTTACTTGACCTTTTTCCCTTACTGCTTTAGTATTTTTTCTTTGTTTTGTGCATCTGATGTTTTGATTATTATGTGATAGGAGGTATTTCTTTTCTGGTCTAGTCTATTTGGTGTTCTGTAGGCTTCTTGTATGTTTATGGGCATCTTGTTCTTTAGGTTAGGGAAGTTTTCCTCAATACATTTGTTGAAGATATTTACTGACCCTTTAAGTTGGGAATCTTCACTCTCATCTATACCTATTATCCTTAGGTTTGGTCTTCTCATTGTGTCCTAGATTTCCTGGATGTTTTGGGTTAGGAGCTTTTTGCATTTTGCATTTTCTTTGACAGTTGTGTCAATGCTTTCCATGGTATCTTCTGCACTTGAGATTCTCTCTTCTATCTCTTGTATTTAGTTGGTGATGCATGCATCTATGACTCCTGATCTCGTTCCTAGGTTTTCTATCTCCATGGTTGTCTCCCTTTGAGCTTTCTTTATTGTTTCTATTTCCATTTTCAGATCCTGAATGGTTTTGTTTAATTCATTTGCTGTGTTTTCTTGCAGTTCTTTAAGGGATTTCTGTGATTTCTCTTTAAGGGCTTCTACTTGTTTTCTTGTGCTCTCCTGTACTTCTTTAAGTGAGTTACTTATGTCCTTCTTAAAATCCTCTATCACCATCATGAGAAGTGATTTTAATTCTGAATCCTGCTTTTCTGGTGTGATGGGGTGTCCAGGGCTTGCTATGGTGGGAGAACTGGGTTCTGATGATGCCAAGTAACTTTGGTTTCTGTTGCTTATGTTCTTGTGCTTGCCTTTCACCATCTGGTTAACTCTAGAGTTACCTGCCCTCACTGTGTCTGACTGGAGTCTGCATTTCCAGTTATCTTGCTTATGTCTAAACTCCTCAGAGTCCAGATGTCTCTGTGGTCTTGTGATCCTAAGCTCCTGGGTGGAAGAACTCCTGGGACTCAGGCCACATCTGGGATCTGGAAATCCTGCTGCTCTGAGTGGAGTGGTTACTCTAGGATGGCTCAGGATACAGTGTCTCCACAAGAGCAAACCAGCTATGTGTCTGCCCCAGCCAAAAGGCACTGCTGGTCTTTCTATGTGGTCACCCTCCTCCTCAGCTTCTTCCAGCCTTTCCCTAATTCAACCACAGGGGTCACCATTGGTTGGGTGTAGGTATCTGCATCTGGCTCTTTCAGCTATTTGTTGGGCCTCTCTTGGAGGGCAGCCATACTAGGCTACTGTCTGTAAGCATACTATAGCATCAGTAATAGTGTCAGTCCTTGGAGCCCGCCCTTGAGATAGATCCCAATTTGGGCCTGTCACTGTACCTCCTTTCCTTTAGGCTCTTCTCCATTTTTGTCCCTGCAGTTCTTTATGACAGGAAAAATTATGGTCAGAGTTCTGACTGTGGGATGGCAACCTCATCCCTCACTTGATGCCCTGTCTTTCTACTGGAGGTGGACCCTACAAGTTCCCTCTCCCCACTGTAGGGCATTTCATCTAAGGTCTATCCCTCTAATTCTTTTATAGCTATCATGAATTATATGACACAGTATTTATTCTTAACTCTAATTACTGTGCAATAGAATCTCACAGCATATTCCTACTTTCTGACTGTGACTTTGGAACCATTAAGCAAGTGATTCCCATTCTACTTCTCTCCCTGCCCTCTGGGAAATACTCTCTTCTGTTCTCTGCTTCTGTGGGCTTTACATTCTATTTTATTTTTAATTTTTCATACACTTTTTTATTAAATCAAATCATAATTTTTACTTATTCACACAGGGGTTATAAACAAAAAAAGGCAGGATGTGGGGAAGGGGATGACACTAGAGTGTGGGTGTTCAGGGGGAATACAGATATCTTTCAGAACAGAGTATCAGCTGGGTGAAGGGTCAGGGGACAGATCACTATGACTCTGTCTATGATTCACTTGTCCTTATCTAAGTTGGTATTATCTGCCAAGGCTACCTATTTACAAGGTCTATGACTACTCAGGCTGGTAAATTTCCACAAAAGCTACCTGTTTACAATAGCTTATAGCCATCTGTTTCAGTGTTTTTCCACAGAGACCCAAGACTTGGTGTTAGTATACATGTATGACAGGCCAATTGCTGATTTTAGGCCTATGGCTGATTATCATACACATGTTTTGATTATATTCTTTTCCTCTCCAGACTCCTCCCAGATACACCTGTCTATCCACCCAACTTCATGTAATTTCTTCTCTCAAAACAAACAAAACAGAGCAATCTGAAACAAAAAAAAATATGAGCAGAAAATGGAGTTTCTTTTTATGTCTATTCCAAATTTTGTAGGCATATTATAAATGAAGCTTTTGATTATCATTTATTAACTATGTATACAAATGAATTTCACTATAACATTTCATACACATACACACATATCGTATTTGCCCTAATATTCTTGCTTTTGTATATGTGTTTTCATATATGGACAGTTGCACTTGCAAGTGTGGATATGTGTATGTGCAGCTTGAAGCTGAGAGCAGTTGCCCTTGACTGTTTCTACTTTATTGAAATAGGGTTTCTCACTGAAGCTGGAGCTCACTAGTCCTGGTTAGTTCATCTAGCCAGCTTGACCCTCCACCCAGGGATTTCATTTTTGTCCCCCCCAAATACTAGATTACAAGAAGCCACCATGCCTGTCCAGTCTTTACATGGGTTCCAGAGATCTGAACTCTGGTCTTCATACTTCCATGGCAAACACTCAGCCCTCTCCCAATTCCTCCATTAGTCTCTCTTATCTAGTTCAAACTACCACTGATCCCCTCCCACTTCCTAACATGCCCCCATATTATATTCTTCTGTTTTTGTTTCTGTCTATCTCTATGTCTGCATCTCTGTCTCTGTCTCTCTGTCTCTGTCTCTCTCTGTCTCTGCCTCTGTCTGTGTGTGTGTGTGTGTGTGTGAGTGAGTGTGTGTGTGTGTGTGAGTGAGTGTGTGTGTGTGAGTGTGTGTGAGTGTGTGTGTGTGAGTGTGAGTGTGTGTGTGTGTGTGAGTGAGTGTGTGTGTGAGTGAGTGTGTGTGTGTGTGAGTGTGTATGTGTGTGTGTGAGTGAGTGTGAGTGTGTGTGTATGTGTGTGTGTGTGTGTGTGTGTGTGTCCCCTAACTAGCTTAATCAGGGTTGCTTACAGGAGATGGGTGACAGGTTATTTATGGGAGCATGGACAATTAACCAGTGGCTAAAGAAAACGTCTCTCCCTCCCTCAGCTATCACTAATTGTTCATAGACTCTTAAGGAAAGGTAAATATTCCTTTCCCTCCACTCCCCAGCAATATTAACTGCCTATAAATTCTCAAGGAGAGGCAGGGACTCATGAGCCCCTTCTCCCATCCATGATAGATCATTGAAGGACCCAGTCTTATGCAGGACTTCTACAGATAATCCCAGTTGCTGTGCAATGGCAATGTCATGCTCACTAGACAACATTCCCCCTGTCCCTCGACTTTTATGTTCTTTCCATCACCACTCATCCACTATGTTCTAAGAGCTTTGGAAGGCTTTCTTTACTTTTTGAGACACTTTACTTTTTATGGCACCATGGTTGGCCTCAAAATCTTTATGACCATCAACTCATGATCTTCCTGCCCCTACCTCCCAAGTGCTAGAATTCTAAACTCTATCACCATCCCAGGTTTATGGATTGTTGGAGATAGAACCCAGTATCTAGTACAGGGTAGCTAGCACTCTACCAAATGAGCTACAACTTTATTCCAACTTTTGCTTTTAAGTAATGGAAATATCATTACTACAGATAAGTAATAGCAGCTTCTAGTTCAGAAATCCCACCTCCTGGAAATATCCTCTGTCTTAGTTAGGGTTTCTATTTTTGCAACAAAACAACAAAACACCACC
This sequence comes from Grammomys surdaster, assembly GCF_004785775.1. Lineage (NCBI taxonomy): Eukaryota > Metazoa > Chordata > Mammalia > Rodentia > Muridae > Grammomys > Grammomys surdaster. The sequence goes on along the minus strand of NW_021604662.1, from coordinate 3,625,853 downwards.
ACTACCAAAAATCAAGCTGAGAAGGAAAGGTTTTATTTGGATTACACTTTTTTTTTTTTTTTTTTGGTTTTTGAAGACAGGGTTTCTCCATGTAACCCTGGCTGTCCTGGAACTCACTCTGTAGACCAGGCTGGCCTGAACTCAGAAATCCACCTGCCTCTGCCTCCCAAGTGCTGGGATTAAAGGCATGTGCCACCACTGCCTGGCTGGCTTACACTTTTACATTGTAATCTATCATTGCATGAAGTCAGGACAGGAAGTCAAACAGTAGGAATCTGGAGGCAGAATCTGATACAGAGGCCATGGAGGGCTGTTGTTTACTGACTTGCTCACCCTGCTTTCTTATAAAACCTAGGACTACCAGTCCAGTAATAGCACCCACAATAGTCGGGACTCTCCCCTATCAATCACTACTTCAGTCTTGTTAATGAAATTTAAAAAATGGGGAGAAGCAGAGAGCTTTTGGGGCTGCTTGGCAAGAATCTGACATGGGCCAAGGACAAGGAAGTAGGCTTCAGGCAGGAATCTGAAATTAGGCTAGAACAAAGAAGTACTTTCAGGCAGGAATCTAAATATTAGGCTAGAACAAAGAAGTAGTTTCAGGCAGGAATCTAAATTTTAGGCTAGAACAAGGAAGTAGGCTTCAGACATGAAAATGACTTTGGGCTAGGACAGGGAAGTTGGCTCAGATATGGTAATCCTGATAAGCCCTTAGAAACAGTGATCACAAGAGTGTTCACAGAATTTTGTTTATTACCTTGCTTGTTCTTTGACTATTTGTATGTAATGTATTGCTAGTCCCCCAACCTAGAACTGACCTTAATACTTACATGTAATTAAAATGGTCTAAAAACAAAAAGGAGGAGGGAGGATGGGATGGGGATTCTAGAGAGGGGAAATGGGGAAAGGGGATGACATCTGAAATGTAAATAAATAAAATATACAATAAAAAAAGAAAGAAAATGCCTTACAGCCAGATCTTATGGAGACATTTTCTCAGCTGAAGTTTCCTCCTTTCAGATAACTCTAGTCTGTGTGTCAAGTTGACATCCAGCACATCCTCCATAGCCATAAAGAACATCTCCGGTTGGAGAGTTTGCTTGTTTTTAGTGGTGAAATCTAACCTGGAAGCCCTTCGTAATTATTATTGGATGAAACTGTTGATAAGATTAAAGGTATTGACCTTAGATTTATCCTCAGATTTAAGAAGGCATCATGCTATGCTTGGAAAGCTGTCTTTATGATTAATCTTTATTTGGTACCTTTAAATAAACAAAAAAATTAAATGGGTTTCCATTCAGCTCTCTCTGTTAGGGCATAGTGACTCTATCCCTCAATCCTGTTGCTCTTAAAAGTTGCAAGACCTAACATTTGATTGTCAAAAGAGAGATTCAGTATCTGTCAAACTGTAACAGTGATTGGATAGAAAAGGGTTTAGGATTGGAGATTTAAAGCGATGAACCTTTTGAAATTACTTGGATTTATGAATGTCTATTAGAATGTGGCTGCCTCTTAAAACAAAAGAATAAAATCTAAATGGAACTGACAATGAAGGGCTACATATTGCACAATGAAGTAGTATCAACATGCACAATTAATAGCAGGAAACAGGCTGAAACCTCCCCCTTTAAGCCACATGCCATCTGGCTCAGAAGCAGTCACTCTACCAGACTGACACCAAAGGTCGACAGGAACGAGAGCCGTATGTCCCGCTGCCAGGCTCCTGGATTTTATTTCTCATTTAAGGGAATCTGATCTGTCATTCCTCTGGCTCCTGTGGGCTTTAAATTCACATAATCAACATATCACTGCCAGAGACTTAGTAATAGCTGAGGCAGTTTAAAGGTGAGTGGAGAATAATCATACTCCCATGCCAGATGCCTTCAGTTCTGCAAAGAAATAAAATGTCCATCTCTGGCTCCAAAAGTAAGGCAAATTAGCCTGGGTGAAGGAGCTCGTGCCTCTCTTCTCAAATGAGCTAGTAGCTATATTTTACTTCCTGGGAGGGCTGGCCCTTCACAGAAGGTTAGAGCAGTTGTTCTCCAAATGTGGTTCTCAGGCCTCTGGGGGTTCTTAAAGCCCTTCCTAAGGGGCCTAAAGGTCACAGTGATTTTAATAATAATACCTCCCTTTGCCTGTTTCACTGTTTGACATTTGCAGGGTGATCTGAACGTGAAGGTGGGTAGAGTGTGAGTCAAAGCAACAATATAAAGTTATATGGGTAGAAGCTACACAGGAAAGGGCGGGCACCAGTTTTGTTTTAGAATATTATTGATGGGGCTTTAAAGATTGTTTATTTTCTTATATCTGAATCCTGAATTATATATCCTGTTTGTATTTTGTGTTTCTCTTCTCAAATGAGCTAGTAGCTATATTTAATTCCTAAAAGAAGTAAATACACAATGCTCTTTCACTACCTGCCAAACTATAATGATGATTTTATAGTTTTACTTTGTATTTGTGTTTGAGCTTTCAGAATTTCTATCTTTTTATTACTTAATGTATTTAGTTAAACAAATAATCTATCCTCTCTTCCCAGTCCCTCCCTCTCACCTCCCAACTCTCTATGTCCCTTCCCTTTGGAGAAAGGAAGGAAGGACCACCCATGGATTAACAATAATGGTTATTTTAAGGAAAAGCATTTGTGCTATAATTTTAGTTGGAAGGAAAGTTTTCTGCCTTTTTCATGGATATGAAGGAATTGACAAATTCACTTTATATGAAGGAATTGACAAATTATGGCTAGTCAAAAATGAGTACTTTCCAAAAATAAACAAAAGCAGGTAGGTGGTGGTAATGCATGCCTTTAATCCCAGCACCTGGAGGCAGAGGCAGGTAGATCTCTGAGTTAAAGACCAGCCTGGTCTACAGATATAGTTCCAGGACACCCAGGGCTACACAGAGAAACCCTGTCTTGAAACAAAAACAAAATCAAACAACAAACAAACAAAAAAAACTATGTAATCCAATCACTTCAAATAAATTAACCAACATTATTTGTTGTCAAGGTTAAAATTAAAGTTTTCCAATGAAAATTAGAATTTTGATAATCTTGTATCTGCAATCATGAATGCGGCAGCTTCCAAGCATTAAAGATTTATTTGATAAGATTAATAATGAGCTCAATTGTTTTGAAGTTTTCTGGTGAAATGAGCCAACATTTGGAAGATCTGTGTAAAGCAAACAACCAATATTTTCCAAATGTTTATTTACTTGGTGTTAGAAAAATAGGAAGGATTACATGACCCATTTTAGGCCAAAAATAGTAACACAGAATGAAAATTGTAATTTTGTATTTCAAACTCCATATTGAAACTCACCTCGTCGCATATTGGTTTATAGTTTCAAAGAACAATATCCATAGTTAGCCAAAAGACTAGTCAAATATCCTTCATTCTCCTTTTCCAATAAATGTCAATACAAACTTGGGTTTTCTTGCTCTATTTCACTAAAAAATAATGTTTGATATCCTGGGGAAGGGGGATGCCTTGGGAGGGGCACTGTCTCAGAGGTAAAGAGGATATGGGATGGGGTAAAGAATTCTGGGAGGGAGAACTTTGAGGGAGCAACATATGGGATGTAAATAATATAGCTAATTTTTAAAAATTATTTTTAAAAGACATTAAATTCGGAAACAGATATGAGAATCCAACCATCTTCTATTGAACACTAACGAAATTAGGAAAAAAAAATGAAGATGCTTCTGGAAGCATATAATCCTAACTATCAGGGAGGCTGAAGCAGGAGGGCCACAAGTTCAAGGCATGCTAAGATTATAGAGTGAGTTCAAGGCTGGACTGAGAAACTGAGACCCTATCTCAAAATATCTGGTGATATAGCTACATGGTAGAGTTCTTGCCTAGCATGAGTAAAGCCCTAAGTTCAGTATAAAATACCACCAAAAAATAAAAAAAAAAATCTATGAATAAAGGATAGTGAAAGGGTCAGTGAGTAAAGATTATTACCTGGCATCCACGAGTTGTCTTCAGACCTCCACATGCAGACAGGTTTAGCAAATTTGTAAAAGCTTTTGAACATTAGAGTACTTTTAAAAATTCTTTCAATGAATGGCATGATTACAAAAATTTTGACAATAAAAGGATAACAAAGTAATCCTCAACTTGAAATATACTGAGAAGTACTGCATAGTTTAATGTAAACAATATAAACTATAAACATTGCAAACTCAGTGCCTCCAGAATGGATGCTATGCCGAATAATACTTTTAACCCTATAGGCTCACCATGAACATCAAAATACTTAAAATAAAACTCTAATCACTAATGTCTTTTAAGAGCTCATGAGGCAGAAAAGATGGCTTGGCAGTTAAAACGAACATACTACTCTGCAGAGGACTTGAGTTCAGTTGCCAGAACCCATGTTAGGTGACAACTGCCTGTAACTCCAATTCCAGGGAATCTGATGTCTCCATGGAACTTGAACTTATATGCACTATTATATGAACTTTTATACTTTTTATATGAAGTTTTATATGAACTTTTTTTATGGAACTTGAACCCATGCATAAACCAACACACATAATTTAAAGGAGTAAAATAAATCTTTTAAGAACTTGATAACCTGGTATATAGTACTAGTTAAACAAGCGAACATAAAAGAAAATTCTATGAGACCTCTAGGGAAGGCTTGGCCTGTGCTGTGCAATCATTCTACAACTGCACTAAATGCCAGGTCAATGAATCTACATCTTTTATTCTCTTGTGTTAGAGACCAAATCCAGAGCCTGGCACATGGGTCCAAGCCAACAGTTTAATACTGAGCCACAGCCACACCTTGGATCTACACTCTTAAATAAAATGCAAATGAGCAAAGAAGAGAGCAACTAGCCTTCTAGATCAAGGAAACAACAAGGCACCAACAGAGAATAAAATGTACAGTAGATTAGTAAACTGAAGCAGGAATCAGAAAGTTCTATTAGAAAGCAGTTCAGAATCAAAGACTGAGATTGTTCGGGTCTGTCCAAGGGAAGCACTGAAGGCTCAAAGTTTGGTAATCAAGGCAATAGAGAGACAGGAAAGAAGATTCCAAGACTTCAAGCCCTGAAGGCTCACCTGATACAAATGCATAAGAACCATTTGTTCCAAGGCACAACTACTTACTCTACATCCTCCTTCATTTGGTGCTGGTTCACTGGGAGGAAGAAGGACTGGGTTTCCTGTCATGGAGAAATTTTGACTGCACTGGACATCATAGAGCAGCAAACTGGGCTTACCACTGGCCAGTTCTTCATACTGTTTGCAAGATGTCTGCTTCATTATATCACAGAGCTGTAAGACCTGAGTTTCTTTACAAAATGGTAGTTGCTTACTACGAAGCCCTCATCCAAGTTTCTCCCATCACTAACGTACTTTTGCTGCCTTCTGGGTTTTTAACCTGGCAAGATGTGTGTGCATGGATTTTATTGTTAAAACTGTTACATTGAGTGGTAGGACTAGACATTCTGACCCAATTGTCATCAGTTTTGTTCCACAGCTGTAGACCACCAGTACTTGTTTTCAATCTCCCTGTGGCTTTTCTAGATTTGCTTACCTCTAAGTTGTCTCATTTGGAGAGAAACAACAAAGAGATCTTTTTTATAGCACTAAGGCCAATTATGAAGGGGTTAGCAATAAATAAAAGGGAAAGAAGGTTTAAAAGTGAGAGGGCCTATGGGAATTACTCAATGGCAAGATGTTTGCCAAGGAAGCCTGTGTCTGAAAAGCTAGACAGACATGGTGGTGCACTTATAATCTCAATGCTGGGAAGCAGAGACACGTGAATAGCTGGAGCTTACTGGCCTGCTGAGCCTAGCCAAAACTGTTAGAACTGGGAACCAATGAAAGAACCTGGCTCAAAAAACAAAATGGAAGACTCCCCAGGAATAACAACCAAGGCTATCCTTTGGCATGTACCTATGTTTGTGAGAAAGACAGAGAGAGGAGGTGGGGAGAGGGAGAGGGAAGGGAAGAGAGACAGCATGCATAAGTACACACACACACACAAACACACACACACACAGTCAGGAAGTTGGTAGCATGAAAGGTGAGCATTTTTAGCCCAGAGAACAGGAGGGCAGGAATCATGATGATGAGATAATTGTCTTTAGTTACAGAAAGGACTCTGCTGGAGAGAGGAAGCCTGGTTGTCCTCCCATCTGTCCAAAGGCAGACCAAGGGCTTAGTTACAGCATTGGAGACTTACATAACAGCAAAGATCTTCTGGAACAAATATAGAAATGGGTTTCAGAGGGTTTTCATGTAATTGCCTTTTCGGAAGATGGTTAAGAATAGTGTCGTTTCTCAACAGCCAGAAGACTGGGAGGTATTCTGTGGACAAGCAAGAAATAAGCTTTGATTGTTACCCATCACAAACCCCCACCTTCTTCTTTTCAACATCCTTGGATCCCCATGGAAGAGCTCTTAACCATTTTCAAGAACAAGGCTTCTTGAGTAATTTCATACACACACACACACACTATAATATATAATTATATATATA
>NW_021604662.1:3586358-3618955 GCF_004785775.1 Grammomys surdaster | reverse complement strand
CGAAGCAGACCCAACAGAGACCAACCGATATGTCTGCCCTTAATAATCTCTTTGGCCCTCAGAAACCCAAAGTTAGCATGAACCAGCTCTCCCAACAGAAACCAAATCAGTGGCTGAATCAGTTTGCGCCTCCTCAAGCTTCTCCAGTTATGGGCGGTGCAGCCATGGGCGCACAGGTGAGTGTGATGGGACAGGCTGCCTTTGGTATGCAGGGCAACCCTTTCTTCAACCCACAGACCTTTGCACAGCCACCACCAACTACTATGACCAGTAGCAGTTCAGCTAGCAATGATTTGAAAGATCTTTTCGGGTGAGGTGTCCGTGCTGCTTTTTGGAGGGTCAGTGCAGTTTCAATCATGGAAAAGCTGATTTTCATCAGTGTGTAGCTGGCCTGAAGAAACTGCTTCTGTGGGAGATGGATTGTTTCTGTGACAGAAAACAACTGCTTCCATGCCAGCCAGAATAGGAGTTGTGTGGATCCTAACAAGTTGAATTTTTTAAAGCATGGAGGATTTTCTCCCTATTACAAACTTCTCTTCAGGTTTTTAAAGATCCAGTCCTTACTAGTCTTAAAGTGCAAAAAGGACAACCGGAATTACCCTGAATAGCAGTTTTTAAATCAGATGTTTTATTTTGGCTTGTAAATCTTCTTATTAAAAACCTTGAGTTGATGGTAACTGGAAGTCCACCTGGTATCTACCTTCATATTCATTTGTCTTCACTAAAAGGGAAGAATCTTAACGCTGTGCTAGTGTGTGTGCACTTGTAAGACAGCGGGCAGTGACACTGAAAGGATTGGGCCATTTGCTTTTCCATTCTTATTTTTCAGAGAAATGTATGCTTAGTAAAAGCACAGCAAAAATGCTGCAAAATTAACTTATATTAATTTCATTGGTTTAAATAATTTACCATTTTAAATGCAAAGTAATCATTGTAAGTTATATTTTAGCATGATCTGCCTCAAATAGCAATGTATTTTTTTGCCTTTACTTGAATATATTTAGGCTCCCTTTCTTCCTTCTTGTATCACAGAAGAGCTATGTCCTGATCTATACAGAAGACAGACAGAGCACTCTGACACGATATTCTCAACTACTGCCTTCATACTTGATTTTCAATTCAAACTTCTGAGGTTGCAGCATATATGAATTACATTTTCAAAAGAAGATTTGTAAAAAAAATAATTACACTATATTTAATGAGTAAACTTTTGAGATTTCTGCCATATTGTTTCAAGTATAGTAAAGTCTACAAATCAGCAAGCCATTGGGTACCAATAGGTTCAGTGTTAGCTTGCTGTGATGTCTGACCTCGTTGGTTCCTATTGCTACTACAGTTTAATTCTTTCCTAGACATCCTAGAAATTTTGTGTTTGGACATTTTAGTGTCTGTAGTCAGTCACTGTTAGGAAGGAAGGAGTCAATTCCAAGAGGCCATACCTCACTTTTTGGAATCGTTCTGATATCTGTTGTTAACTTGCTGATCCTACCACAGAGCCTTATGCTATAGACGGCATTTGTATTTTTTAAATATATATTCCACTGTTATGTGATAATTTTAAAACTCTGTATGTATTATAGTTGCTACCATACAGTTTGTGGTTTTTTTAATTATCTGGAACCAGCAATTCTTAAATAAATCATATGAAGTTTCTTAAATGGCTGAATGTTCATTCAGAATATATACATGTGTGCACATGATGGGTATAAATTGTAGGGCTTGATTACAAAGTACAGTTCATGCTGCTACCAGTGCTGATAGCATCCAGTTAAAGCACACTTGTAATAACCGTGAGTCAGCAGTCGTGCTCGCTCTTGAGTGTGCTACACTCAGGTGGTATGACTTCAAAAGGACTGGAGGATGCAAAAAAATGTCACTTAAGAAATGAAAAGCTGCTGGGCAGTGGTGGCGCATGCCTTTAATCCCAGCACTTGGGAGGCAGAGGAAGGCAGATTTCTGAGTTCGAGGCCAGCCTGGTCTACAGACTCTCGGGAAAAAAAAAAAAAAAAAGAAAAAAAGAAATGAAAAGCCATTTTTGTCAGATACCTTCACAACTTTACCTGATTTATTTTTAACATGATGCTAATATTTCTTTTGGAAAATGTTTTATATTGAATAAAATTGTTATTGAAGATATATATATATATATATATATATATATATATATATATATATGTCTCCATATCCTGCTTTTTTTAGTTTCTTCAGAATCCTACACTATAGAGATGTCAGGGGCAGCCCTGCTTATACACTGAAAGCCTAAAATCAGCCATAGGCCTAAAATCAGCAATAGGCCTGTCATACATATATACTAACACCAAGTCTTGGGTCTCTGTGGAAAAACGTTGAAACAGATGGCTATAAGCTAATGTAAACAGGCAGCTTTTGTGGAAATTTACAAGCCTGAGTAGTCATAGACCTTGTAAATAGGTAGCCTGGGCAAACGATACCAACTTAGATAAGGACAAGCGAGTCATAGGCAGAGTCATAGTGACTTGTCCCCTGAACCTTCACCCAGCCGATACCCGGTTTTGAAAGATATCTGTATTCCCCCTGAACACCCACACTCCATTGTCGTTCCCTTCCCCACATCCTGCCTTTCTGTGTTTATAACCCCTGTGTGAATGAATTACGATTTGAGAAAAAATAAATTATAAAAAAATAATAATCCTAAACTATAAAATGTGTTTTTTATTTCTTTGTCATGGCATCATCCTTTGATGTATCCAACTGTAGTAAAGCATTAAAGAGGAAAAGACAGAAAGAAAACTTAATGTTTTTTATCATCAAAGAAGAGTCCTCCATCCACACATCAATTCCAGACCCATCAATTACCAACTCTTGTCAGAACAATTCTGTCTTGATGATTCTCACATCTGTCCTCACTTGTCTCTCCCAAACCATCATCATATCCTATCTACTCAGCATTACTGCAACAGACTCCTAGCTGAACCCACAGCTTTTAGGCTCCACTCTCTCCATCTATTCTCTCTCACACTACCACCAACAAGTGTTGATTAAACAGAAACCAAATCTTGTTGAAAATTCAATTTAAATTATTCCATTGTTCACAGCTGCCTATGAGAACCAAACAAAGTTCAGCATTTTAGTATTTGCTAGCTAGTTAGAAATTAGCAGACTCACAGATCATTGAAGACTGACCCTTCCTCCCTAATCAGTTTTCAGTCCCACCTCCTGTATCATGGATAACTCATTAATTTAAGAAAGGGGAAGTATCTCAATTGACCCTTTTTAGAATTTGAAATACCATGTGAAAAGAGGGAAGAGACAAGTCCATTAGCCTGGCCAGAGTTTAATCATTGCAACCCAAGTAAAAATGCCAGATAAAATGGCATTCATCTGTAATTCTAGCATTTCTTCATCAAGGTGAGAGGTGAGATAATGGGCCAGAAGCTGACAGACCAGCTAGCCTAAGGTTTGCAGAGCAATAGCTGAAACAAGAAAGACCTTGCTACAAGGTTGAAAAAGAGAGCCATCTCCCAAAAGTTGTCCTTTGACCTCTACCTAAACATACACACAAGCACACACTCAATTAACATTTTTTAAAGATTTATTTTATGTGTATGAGTGTTTGCCTGGATATGTGTACATGTACCTCATGTATGCCTGGTGCCTATGGAATCACATCCCCTGAAACTGAAATTATAAATGGTTGTGAGCCACCATGTGGATGTGAACAGAACCCCAGTCCTATGTAAGACTGGAAAATGCTCTTAACTGCCAAGCCACCTTTTCATCCTCATAATTTTTTTTTTTAAAGAAGGATATTTCCTCCTGGTAAACATCGTTGTTTTTATACACATATTTTATTTTTTATTTAATTCTTTTTAACCTACTTTGTTACATGATTTTGATCAGAAGAACAGGATCTGAGTTATGTCTTTGGCCCTAGGTTCAGACATGAGATTGTAAACTTAAGAGATCATAAGATTATTATCCAACTATGCGAGGCTCTCTGGTGAAGAACAAAGCCATAAAATTGTCTCCTTCCTTAAGACTTCATCCAAATAATCCTGTCAATGACCTGAAGAAGAAAGTATCCTCAAGAAAGCTATCTGTTATAGAGATCTTGGGAAAACAGGATGAAGCCCAACTAAGCATGTAGGTCAGCACAATGGTCTCTCTGAAAGTAGGTTGCCCCATGAGGATGTTTTCTTCCTTTGCAATAAGTGATCCTTTTGGCCACTGCCCAGTCTCACCCTTTGAAAATGTCTCATTTCATTATGTATTCAGCCCAAATGGCTTCCACACTGCACCTGTCTGAAATCATTTAACAGAAATTACAAGGATCAGGGAACTGAGAATCCGGAGTGTGACCCCAGAAACAACGCTACTTCAGGACCATTCCTATCAGGCATCTGCCAAACTCTTTCCTATCGCTAGCCACTTCTCTGCCACTCTTCAACTCTCACTTCAGTTTCCCAGTGGTGTTATTTTGGTTTTTGTTTTTTTCTCGACTATACTTCTGAGGCTTTCTGCAAGGCTGAACTCTCTGCCCAAACTCTCAGCTCTCTACTTGCTTTCCTGACTATCTACCATTCATGCTAAAAAAATTCTACTCTAAGGATACAGGTGACTGAGCACTGGAGTGTTTGTTTAATATAGACAAAGTCCTGTGGTTCCATTCCAGCAGCACAGAAACTAACAAAACACTAATGTTCTCTTTCATGTTTGCCAGGAAAGCTAGGTCCTCACACCAAGTCTAGTTTCTTACCTGTATCTCATTAACAAGTGTGAGACTGGCTAAGAATATCACCAAAATTAGTGCCCAAATGAGAGGGAAAACATTTTTGAAAGAATACAATACTCGTTATTTCCCTTAATAGTATCTAAGAAGTTACTATTTGGAACAAAAATCAGAAGTTACTTGGAGTTTTTGTTTCTGTTCATTCAAAAAAATGTCATTGGTGAAATACATTGTAGAGTAGCTATTTCCTCCTCGCTTAACATGACAATCACTGTCACAAAACAGAGATGTTGTGGTGATCTATAGAACTTTATCATTCAATACAGTGGGCTGCTAAGTCTATGGTAAAGGAATTGAGATTATTAACTAGTGAAAGGGTTGGGACCTGAAACTCCAGTCACCATTCTCTTATGTCCACAGTTTCGCTGTATAGGAGGTAGAAGATGGGAAGTTTTCCCTGATGCAGATTTCCTCGAGTTAGATAGGCTGAGGATGGGACTTCCTGGTTATATAATTACTTTTAAGGTGTTCATGTTCTTGTGAGAGTACTCATTGCTTCAACAATGTGGACCTGGATGATCTTTACAGCTCCTGTAAGAAAAGTCACACAGTGACATATATATATGTCTTATATGTAAGTGTGATCATGAAGTACGTTCTCTTGTTTTGTTTATGTTTGTGAGAAACATAATGCTGCATGCAACTGTAAATTGTTAATTGCACATTTCTTATTTGCTTTATTCTGATTCTGATAGGCATTTGGATCCTTCCCAGTTTTAGGCTTTTACAAATGATGCTTCTACATTTCTGATGATCATAAACATACATTTCATTGATATATATATTAGGTTGAACAATAAAAATTTAACCTAATCACCCTTTTTTTTGCCTAGTAAAATGACAACTGGAAAAGGAATAGCAGGATCATAGGATGCATGTATATTCTGTATTGGAGATATTGCCAAATATGTTGCCGGTTCTCTTTCTGGCCTCCTCATAAGCTCTGTCAGAGGAATTCAAACAAGATGCAGTATGTGATGTTGAAGATAACTTATTACATAATAACGTGAGGCACTTTCAAGAATTAGAGTAGACGGTGATCAAAGGGGCCATTGCAAAGGGGGAAAACATCCTCATGGGTGAGAGTAGGCAATGGCCAGAGAAATCATTGTCCTGAAATAAATAGTCAGGATTTATACTATTTCTCTCAATGGCTGAGAACAGTCATTCACGTGATTGACAGACCCATCTGGATAAACTCTTTTAAAGATTTATTCTCTTTTCTCTTTTCCCTTTTCTCTCTTCTCTCTCCTCTCTCCGTCCCTTCCTCCCATGTGTGTGTGAGCATGTGTTTGTGGGTATATGTGTGTGTGTGTGTGTGTGTGTGTGTGTGTGTGTGTGTGTGTGTGTATGAGAGAGAGAGAGAGAGAGAGAGAGAGAGAGAGAGAGAGAGAGAGCGCATGTATAGAATGTATAGAATGTATAGAATGTATGTGTCCTCAGAGGCCAGAAGTGGGCATCAGATCCCCTGGAGTTGGAGTTACATGTATTTGTGAGCCATCCAACACATGTCCTGGGAACTCTATTCTATTTTGGGCCTCTGTAAGAGTAGCAAGCCTTCTTAACCACTGAGCTATTTATCCAACCACTAGATTCATCCATCAAGAAGGAGACAATGATATGCCTTTGTTCTTAACCAGAAAGCCTCCTGCTATATAATAGCAACTTTAGAATCTTTGGCAGTACAGAAAAGTCATATCTCAACACAAAGCCAGAAATATAACTCACATCTCATTGCTTTGGACAAAAATCATATCACAGAACAGATTTTTCAAAAAGAAAATACAAAAAGAAATCTATAAAAATGGTCCTGCTTTACCAAGAAGCCTTCCCATAATGCAGCTCAAGAAAGTCCTGCTACCTTCCCCTTGTTTTCTCTAATAGTTATCATTTCAGATGTTCCTTTAAACCTTAAAGAAAGGCAACTGTGTAGTATTCTCCCTTCTCATATTGCATATTTGAAATTCTAAAGATGGGGAGTTGTGATATTTTCCCCTTCCTCATTTTCAATTTCACAATCTGTAGTACCAGGAACACAGGAGGAAGGTCTAAAAGCTGATTTTGAGGGAAGGATCCATCCTCGTGGCCTTCAAGCCTGAGAATTATAAAGTGTCTACCTAACAAAATAGTTTCCCAAGTTACTAACCCAACTTGTACTCCCACCTTTAATAGGGGAGTGTTGTATTTATCTTGGTCCTTCTGAGGAGGAAGGTGAGTATAACTGGATCTCACTGTGACCATCATCTGTGCTTCCTTAAGGACTAGTGAACCTGAGTACATTTCATGTCTTCACAATTTACATATTTTCTATGGAGAACCTTAAGTCGTTTGCCCAACTTTCTATTGGTTGGCTGCCTCATTCATTTTTATTACTATTTTGATTTCACAGCTGAAGGCATCATAATTCTTTCATTGCTTAGATCTATAAATATTTTGATTCAGTCCTATCCCCAAAGAACTGTGTGTCTGACTCTTATTCAATTATATATTACAGTACTGAAGTTTTATTTACATATCTTCTCCAATTACTAAGTAATTTGGGGATTATTCAATAATTGAGAACTACAAGTATTATTCACCACTGCAATCATAACTCAAGTTTAATATCTAAAAGTGATCAATAAATATTTGTCCAGTTTACTGAAATATATTTTACATTACATTCTCTCTAAATGTGTGTGAACTGTATTCATTTGTATGAAGCTTATTCCAACATTGCAAGTCGTATGAAGCAGAACAATGTGCCCCTGCCCTCCCTACTATGTCACAAAACAATGACAGTAGTCACAACTGTACAAAGGTGAGAGGCAGGCAGTGGTAGAAGTTTTCTCTGAACATAAGTGAATATAAAGTACAAAAAATAAACATAATCAAAAAGAAAAACCTAAGATTCTTTTTGTATCTTAATATTGTAATGGGGAAAAGATGTTGATAATATAATTTACACCAGAGAGGTAAGAACTAGTAGAGCTCATTATTAAAATTAACCTGCCACATTCTTATGTTTAACAGAAGCAAATATTAGTAAAACTGATAACATTTAAGGTTATATAATTGTGGTACCTTCTTTTATTGTTTGTTATTGCACTTTACATTGTAGTTGTTTATTTTACATCTGAGTTCCCATCATATTTTTACTTTCCTATAGACAGGTTCTATTTTGGGTTTTGTTCTAGTACAAGGCAGGTTTCTTCATACATAAAATTGTTTTTATTGTTCTCTCTCTCTCTCTCTCTCTCTCTCTCTCTCTCTGTGTGTGTGTGTGTGTGTGTGTGTGTGTGTGTGTGTGTGTGTGTGTGTGTGTAGCTAGGGTTGGAACCCAGAGCCTTCCCCATGGTAGACCACTAGGTTATAACATCAGCCCAATATATTTTTACTGGGATGCTATTTTTAGTACACTAAAGTATTCAAAGTATTCCTTTGGTTAAGTAACTTTATTCTTAACTAGTCTAAAAAAAGAAGAGGAAAGGGGGAAAACACTCTACACTAAAATATCTATATCTATATTATAGCATGGGGGAGATGAAACTAAGAATGTCTAACCATAATAGATTCTAAATGTGTTACCTCAAAGAACACACATAGTACACACTCACTGATAAGTGGATATTAGCCAAAAAGCTAGGAATACCCACGATACAATTCACAGACCATATGAAGCTCAAGAAGAAGGAAGACCAAAGTGTGGATGCTTCAGTCCTACTTAGAAGAGGGAACAAAATAATCATGGGAGGTAGAGGGAAGAAGGGACTTGGGAGGGAAAGAAGAGGAGGAGGGAAAGGGGAGGCAGGATCAGGTGCAGAAGGAGATGTGGGAGATCTATAGAGGGTCAGGAAATTGAACAGAGATGAGTAGCAGTGGGAGATGGGGAACTGGGGGTAGCCACCAGAAAGTCCCAGATGCCAGGAAAGCAAGAGGCTCAGAGGACCCAACAGGGATGACATTAACTGAAATACCCAACAAAGGAAAGAGAACCTGTAGAGACTATATTCCAGAGGTTCTCTGGCCCCCAACTGAGGGATGGGGCCACCCATTCATCTCAAAAATATGAACCTAGACTTGTTCCTGTCTAAAGGATATATGGGGACTAAGAGTGGAGACTGAAGGAAAGGTTATCCAGAGACTGCTCTATCTGGGGATATATCCCATCTGCAGACACTGAAGTATTCTTTAGTGGTCTGAATGACCATGAGCTCACTTCCTTCCTCACACCATCTCATGTTTCATTCTTTCATATCTTCTAACCACCCTTAGCAGACTTGCTCTGATGCAAATAACTTAGGGCCATCTCCGCTTCAGGGTATTTGTACCGAGTCCTACCACCACCTTGGAGGCTCTTGTCTGAGAGATTGTCTTTGTTCATATATTTTCCTATCTATTCTCTTTAAAAGTCTAATACCCCAACCTACATACATTCTAACGTCCTTCCCCTGTTCCCTATGATAATTATTATCATCAATTAAACCACATTTTCATTCATTTCTTGTTTTCCTAGAGCATGGGCTTTACAAGGTTAAGGCCTTTTAACTGTTTCGTCTGTCACAGTGTTCTCAGCACCTAAATTATGAGGCACATAGTAATGATATATAAATTGGCTCAGCATATTTTCAAGGACCTTTAATATGTTAGACACTATTCCAATTGTTAGAAATAATGGTATCAAACAGGACAAGTACCCACTTTATGAAACTTACAAAATAGTAGGGGAAACAAACAATAGGAAGGAAGGGAGGGAGGGAGGGAGGAGGGATATACTAAGAAACAAGTGGTAAAAAGGCAAACAGAGAAGAGGGAGAAGAGGAAGAGAGGAGAAAGAAAAATCGCCAACTGTGGTTAGATCCAGGAAGTGGTTAGATCCAAGTAAAGTGACAGACATTATAGGTAAGAGCCTTGGAATAAATGGAGTCACATTTTAAAAAAATACAAGGAAAATTTCAAGCACAGCAGCAAAATCCCTGAGACTAAGACAGAAGGGTTCATAATATCAGGGAGGCAGAAAGAAGCCCAGTGGACTTCCAGAAAGAGAACTGTTTTGAGTTTTATTGTAAATTCAATGAAAAGAACACTGAAGGGTTTTCTGGTAAAGCAATGACAGTGCCATTATAAAACTTTTGTTTTGGAAGTTGGAATGCAGAAGTCATCAATGTCCTGTATTAATCAACATGAGATACAGCAGCTAGCACCATGTCTCATAGGTTGGTGGGCAGACATTAAATAATAGATAATGTTCCTTTATTCTTAAACAGCCTTCATACATGTCACCAATGGTCCAGGTTAAGAGGAGTGACTTTGGTTTGTGGAATAATCCTAATATGCTAAATGGCTTGAAATGTTTTTCAGTCGATGATTACAATAACATTGGCACAATGAGTGTTCTAAAGAACAATTTCTTCTTTTTTAATTTACTTTTTACTTATTCATTTTACATCCCACTCACTGCCCCCTCAGTTACCCCTTCCCACAATCCTTCCCCTATCCCCTTCCTCTTCTCTGAGGGGGTGAGACCTTCTGAGTATTCCCCACCCTGGCACTTCAAGTCTCTGTGAGGCTTGGCGCTTCCTCTCCCACTGAGGCCAGACAAGTCAGACCAGCTGGTAGAACATACCCAAGTACAGGTAACAGCTTTTGGGAGAGCCCCCTTTCCAGTTTGTTCAGGACCCACATGGAGGTCAAGCTACACATCTGCTACATATGTGTGGGGAGGCCTAGCTCCAGCTGTGTATGCTCTTTGGTTGATGGTTCAATCTCTGAGAGCCCAAGGGTCCAGTTTAATTGATTCTGTTGGTCTTCCTGTGGAGCTCCTATCCCCTTAGGAGCCTGCAGTCCTTCCTCCTATTCTTCTGTAAGAGTTCCCAAGCTCCATCTACTGAACAATTTGTTCTTAAAAAGACTTTTGATTGATTTCTCCCCAACAAGCTATGTGCATTTAAATCAAACTCAATCGGCACCAGAGTCTATGTAAACACACAAATGAGAATTGAAATGTGAGTCTCTGAGGACTGTGCTTGGCCCTTGTAGATAAGTTAAACTTTGCTCTAGAGCATTCATGACAAATCTACTCTAGTATTCACCTATATGTGCCCCATGAAGCCTTGAAAGGTGGACAGATACATTGTTTTCATCTAAAATGAATTCTTCATAGGCTTATCTTCAGGAGGTACACGTCTTCAGGAGAAGGAACAACAACAAAAGTTTATTCATGTTTTTATTAAAATAACTAAAAATAGGTCAGCATTTTATATATATATATATATCACAATATTCAACAATTTATTCATATATATAATATATATGTATGTATATATACATACATATATCACAATATTCAACAATTATATATATATATATGTATATATATATATATAAATTGTTAAAAATAATGGAGTAATTGTGTCATATATATATGACACAATATTCAACAATTGTAAGGAATCTTTAAACCCTAAGGGATGATGCTAGATAAAAGCAATCATGCAGTATAGAATGTTTCCTATAGAAGCAACTCCTTTCAAAAAAACAAGATGTATACTTACAGTTAAAATTAGGGGACGAATATAGATCTCCTCTCCTTCCCATAAAATGATTATATATTTATGAGTGGGTATGTGGGTGTGTTTGTAGAGAAGAGAGGGGGAATTTAGTAGAAAGTGTAGGTCCACATGGACAAATGTGTAGGCCATGCTAGAAGACAGTGGGAATATCCTGTATCTCACCATAAGGCCTCAGAATTCAGAAACTTATTAACAGTCCCAATCAGAATGCTCAATAGGTATAAAAACAAGGTTATGCCCCTAAAGCCCCTCAAATACCCTCGGGCAGTATTGTAAAGTTTTGTTCTCTGGCTAAAATGACCTGGAGACAGTATGAATGTGTGAGACTAGGCTGGATGTAATCACAGGGCTGGATGCAGGTAGATTTGCAGAACTGCACTGAGGGTATACCTCAACTGGTAAATCTTATTACATAATAGAATTAAGGCACTTAGTTTAAATGCAGCATGTAGTACATTCTCAAAAAACAGTAGCAAGCATTATAACTATAGAGCACCTTCTGAATTTCTTCTTGAAGGACTCAAGGTAGAAACTACCATTAAATATAAAATAACATAAACTTACTCCATTATTTTTAACAGAATATTATAGAAGCATAAACTATAATCTTCAATGAGTCACAAAACTGTGGTTGTTAACATCCTACAATGTCCAATACAGTATTAGAGAATAGACTCTAGAACTGGATAAAAACTGACTAGTTCTGCCTCCTTCAATTGCTAGCATGGATGGTCTTAGCAAGTCCCAGAAGTATCCTTCACATGTGCAGTTAGAATATTAACTATTTGCATGATTGCTGTGAAGACTGGCTATAGTTACAGACAAGGCCCTAGCAGAGTACCTTTGTCATAATGTAAGTCAACAAACAGAGGCTATTTTCATTATGATTACTAGGTAAAAAGAAAACAACAAACACTCATTAAAAATGTGCTCAATTTCAGGATAGGTGTGTTCTGGGATAATTTTGTTACACATCAGATGCCATGCCATAGTGATTTAATAGTTGTCTCTTATCTATATGTCCTGATTCCATTTGCCTTCAAAACGGTTTGTACATTATATACTTTTGAATCGATAAACTATGCTTTTCTTTTTCTCAGAAAATTTGCTGACACTTTAGTCAAATTCTAGTGTATATATTATACAATATTTAAGATAGCTTTAATTATGAATTCTTCTTTTCAGACACTTTTTAAATAGCCTAAAGTGGTTCTCAACTTTCCTAATGCTGCAACCCTTTCACCGTTCTTCATGTTATGGTGTCCCTCAACCATAAAGTTATTTTTGTTGCTACTTCATAACTGTAATTTCACTACTGTTATGAATCGCAATGCAAATATCGGATATACAGAATGTCTGATATGTGACCACTATGAAAGGGTTGTTTGAGCCCCATAGAAGTCATGAATCATAGGTTGAGAACCACTGGCCTAAGCTGTCCTTAAACTTACTATGTAATTAAGGATAAAGTTAGACTTCTGGTCCCTGTCTCTACCTCCTGAGTACTAGGATTATAGGCATTTGCTATCACACCCAATTTATGCAGTGCTTGAGACTGAACCCAGGACTTCATGCATGCTAGCAAGTGTTCTACCAAAAGACCTATATCTCTGGCGACCAAATTGGGTTTGGTTTTCTTTTTTTTTTTTTACCTAACTGTTTAGTACTTTATCTGTGAAAACAAGAGTCTCGATTCAGAATTGATTAGAAAACAGTGTTTGTGGCCAATAAATGAACAATCACCTTTCTTTCTAGGACACATTCAGGAGAGAAATCATAGAAACAGAATAGACTGAGAAACATATTTCATCTCATAACAGATAAATGAAAATAATTTTACACAAGTTTTCTTAAAAGAATGGAAAATATTGTATTCTTTCAACAATATTTCACTTCACAGTATATTTCCTTTCTCAATGGGAGATACTTTAAAAGCATAGAACTTATCTGTAAATCTATGGCTTAGCCACAGATTCTTATATTCAGTTACCTTTTTAATTGATCCAATTAACAAAGCAAAATACACATTTAAATTAAACATGTATCTAAACCATTGAGGAGTAATTAAAATTATAGATCAGGTTTTCTTTCACTGATCAGAAATTATTGTAATGCTTCTGTGGTGCTTGGTTCCAGGCTCACTTTGGTGTGCTATTAAAGCACAGGATTGTCAGATCACAGGGAGCAGCTCATTTTCATTTTCATATCTTCAATTCTAAAGGGGATTAAATTATCCAATTAAGCTGTTAATTAAAAAGACTCCTACAGAAGAAACTGCAGGTTACCAATAGCATTTTCAATTTTCATTGTGCTGTATTCAAAAGCAATTTTCTAACTTCAAAAGAGCACAAAGTTGCTGCCCTAGATTATACTTCCAAAGGTATATCTGCTATCAGCTGAGAGCCCAACCCACTTCCTCTTTTTTCTTGGCTCATGCCCGGACTACGTGATTCATCCACCCCAAAGATTGGGTTCAGCCACATGACTTTTATCCAGTGGAATAGAAAGAAAAGCAATGTAAGCCAATCCCCAGGACCAGAACAAATCTTCCATTTCATATTTTCTGTGGCCATTTCTCTCCTATCAGTCTGTTGTTTGTGAGCATGTTATTTAATCATGTCTTGAAAATTGTATAACCACAGTATTGAAGCCTGGGTTGCCAAATAACCAACTGGAGGAGAGACATTCAATGGCCATTAATATCCATTGTGCATGTAATGAAAACAAAATAAACTGAAGTTGAACTAAGCCTTTAAGATTGTCTATTTCTACAGCTAGCATAGTCTTAATTACTAAACAAATCTGAACAAATTTAGTACCCCTTGGGTCTCTTGAAATCTATGTTACTTAAACCATAGTAAAGGAGATTCTGTATCTCTCACCTCTGTCCACCCCTGCAAAATCTCTCCTTCTTGCCCATAACCTAGAGATAATTCTGGGACAAACTCTTGTCATTTATAGTCATCTTTCCTTCAAGCCATGATCACACAGACACATCACACACACACACACACACACACACACACACACACACACATACACACACACACACACTTTGTGGATCTATTACCAAACTAGAAACTCGGAAACTTAACTAAACTCTCTATTAGGCTATATCCAACCACTTATTACCCACTAACTCTAGAGCATCTCACTTTAATATCCAACGCAGGATGCCATGACACAGTAGATTGACTTAGGACCCTGTAGACCAGTATTTTGCCAGATTTTAGAAAATAAGTGCTAGAAATTTATTTTAAGGTAATTAATGGGCAATTCTATTTGTGTTACCAGCCTAATCCCAACAGGCTCCAGTGAGAAACTACTGTAAACTAGTATAGATTTGTTTGGATTCAGGCAAAGTGGTCAACCTTTCAGATTCCATCAGGGTCACCAGGAAATTATAGTTCACTGAAAGTGGATTGGTCAAAGAAGCCCCAAGTGCATGAAGGTATATATCTAAAGAGCCATAACCAACTAGAAACAAAAGTATACCGAAGGTTAAGTTAGGGCTTCTTGTCAAAAAAAAAAAAAAACTTGTTGGGATCTTGGAAGAGAGTGGACTGATAACGTCCATCATAAGAGAGCTAAATAACTTTTACATGTGTCTCAAACCATACTGTAATGTACTTACATATCAGATGTTACTCAGTAGTGTAGTTATACCCATTTACAATATCCATCTCCCCTGTTAAACCAAACAGCTCACTGAAGCAAGAGACTGTATATTATCTTCCTAAATATAGCTGGCTTGGTGATTTCAATAGAATGGATGCTCAGTTACCATGTGCTGAATGGATAACTATAAATTGACTGTATTGTGAAGGTACAGTAGCAGCACATAGAGATTCTCTGCTTCAATAGGAATGGTCTTGTGCATTATCACTTTTGTGAGACGAGCCCTACCACAGTAGATAATTTTCTCACAGGCATCTCTTTCCCTCAGGAATATTATTACAAAGGCAATAAAACCACATCTGCTGACTTATATTCTAGAAGGAATGTAATGACCAGCTTTCAAATCTCTCATTGTCTACAGAGAAAGTTTCTGCATCTAAGTCTTACTTTCCCAAAGCAAGAAATTTAGTTTATTGTAGTGGCTTGCACAATTTTCTGGCAAATATATTCTAAAGCAGAACTGAATATCCACATGTATAACAGATTGGGATTGTTTGCAAAAAGGACAGCAACAAAACCTTCAACAAATGTTTTATTGTCCTTAAAATGATGATTCTCATTATTTCACAAAGGAAAA
This sequence comes from Grammomys surdaster, assembly GCF_004785775.1. Classification (NCBI taxonomy): domain Eukaryota; kingdom Metazoa; phylum Chordata; class Mammalia; order Rodentia; family Muridae; genus Grammomys; species Grammomys surdaster. The sequence continues at coordinate 3,603,381 of NW_021604662.1, read as the reverse complement.
AAGTCACAACCAAGCCAGTCTGATAGTAACGACATAAATTGTTTTTAAACTGCACAATCCAAGAACATCTTTCTTCAAACCAGTAAGGAACTGCCACTAATGATAAAGATGTTATTACATGAAACAAGCATGCAGTCTTCCATAATTTAAGATGCACTGTGACATTATGTTAAAAGTATCAAAGGCAGTGGCTACCAAATGATAAGTAATTTTATAAATACTGGTGGAATAAACATATTAGAAAAGAAGATATTCTTAAGAGATGCAAGATAATCCAAAGGTCAGTAGCCACAAAACCTGTCTTTCCATGCTCTGAAATATTTGACAAACAATTCTAAGCCTTCCCATTTCTCTTGGCATGAGCATGCTCTGTCTGGTGACCCTCAGTTCCTGGTTTCTTCTTAGCAATGCTCCAGGGTTAAATAAGATAAAGTTTATGGGCTATGCTTTAATCTCCATTGAGGTAAGGCACTAAATAAACTTGAGGATAATTTATGAATTCTGATCTAACAGCAGTCATGTCCCAATTCATCTAATAAAAGGTAGTGAGGCAGGAATAGGAGGCTTATGCTGAGTACTTGAAAAAACACTCAGCAAACTTTGGACAATGGTAGTAAGGCCACACAACACAGCTTTAAATATACAGAATCCTTGACTCACAAAAGAGAATTTCCCACACATTAAAAAATAGAAAACCTTCTTCAAATGCCCAGTTAATAATCCACTTGCAGAACAGCTGCCATATGAGTCAGAGCAGTGTGTTGCTGCAGCCCTAGTCTGAGATCCAATATTCAATTTCCTTTTGATTTACCATAATTATTTTTAAAGACTTTTTTGGCTCTCCACCAGTAAACATGTATATCAAGGAGTACCAAGATCCTATCTTATTTTCCTTAGGTCAGCTCCCCATGCTTTTCTTCCATTCCTCCAGTCATGTCTGACCTTCTCTACCATTTAATCAGTGTCTCTTTAAGAAATCAAGTTGCACAAAGAACAATATTGTAATTTGAAAGGTTTAACAGAGAGACTTAAAAAGCTAGTACTTGTAGAAAATGTGTGGGTACTCAGAGTAATTTTGTATCACTTGAAAATCTAAATTGATCAAGATACTTAGTTACTAAGCTTGTCATCCAGAAACTGGGAGAACTCTAACTAATCACTAACCAGTTGGCTTTAACCAATATACCAATATCATTTCCAAAGTCTTAAGTCTATAGTTTTATCAAACACGCTCTCTGACCTGCAGGAATGTGTTTCTTTGGAATTGTTAAAAGGAAACCTAGAAGGAACACACTATTTATAATAAGCATGGCAAACTTCAGTGTTCAGGAATAAAATAAGGTTATCAAATCAGACTGGTTACACCAAAGAAAAGGCACATATATTTTTAACACCTCACATAATGTTATTTGTGTTTAGAAATACAAACCAAGGTCACACTAAACCATGGTTAAGAGGAGGAAAATGTTGCTGCCCTTCAGAAGTGTATCCATTCGGAGAGGAGGAAGTCAAGGGGAAAATCACTCTCCTCAGACTAATGCAGTGTAATTGTTTTCCTCATGATGGTGCCCTTCCATTTTTCTCTCTTTGGAAGTTCCCATGGTTACAAAAGAATATGGTTCACACATTTTTTTAAAAAAAGAATGACAGGTCACAAGGATGCAAAATGACCTCCTGTGATTCATCTGACTTTGTCATTATGCTTTTGAAATTTTTCTATTGGCCCACTTAACTCAGCGCCCCATGTACAATGAATAATGTGATGAGGGGGTAGGAAAATGCCTACATTACATTTTAAAAAAATCAGAAATACTCACCACTTCAATGCCATTACAATTTATCCTACATACACTCTTAAATGTGATAACAATGTTATCCTACATAAATACACACTAAGTTAGCTAATCAACACTATAGGTGCTGATTACAAAAATAATGCTCTAAAGATCAAAATACAGTACTGCTTTTAGAAAAAAATAAACCCTTCATAAGACGTGAAGAGTAAAGTTATGTCCTTTAGATCTAGGCAGGATTGCTTAAATTGGATTCATATATACCAAGATGCTTTCATTCTAGAAGCTTCTGCAAAGGTTTTCTTTTAAAGAGAGGTAACATTAAGTGGACTAAGATGGAAGAGCATTTTACTCCCTCCTCAGCATGGTGTTTATATCATCGTGCTAAAAGGAAATGAAAATCATATGTTCCTGACATGGAAACAACAAATTCTTTCCTTAACGTCTACTCAGTTCAGTCAGGAGATAAACACATCTGAGCAGAACAAAACAAGATCTGAACTGCTCCATGATTGTTATCCGTCAGACAGAGGCTTACTGACATAGAGAGGGAATGGATCAATGTTCGCAGAGTTCATTTTCTACTATCTTTATTGTTATGTGATTAGTTGTTGTTAATAGTTTTTAATACTTCTAGCAGTTAAAGATGTATTCTTTTTTCCATATTTTACAAACCCAAATCCTTCACCTAATGGGGTTTATGTCATCTTTGTTCATGCTTACTTAAACAGAGCAGTTTGCTAAATAGAGTGGAAGTTCTGAGATACAATTGTCCAATAGACTCAAAGCCTGAAGTGAAAAACCTTTATCAAAAATTATAAAATGAAGATCCAACACATTTCCAATTTAACTACCTTAGAATTATGAAATGTTGTGTGACAACTGTACACCATAGGGCACACATCTTTATCATTGAGGATGACAATTTTCATTGATTGATCCTTTCTATGGATACACTCTACTCAGGTCCCCTGCAAAGCTACAGATTGAAACAGTATATACCACCTAGCTGTGGCTAACAGAAATGGATAATAGAGTTATCAGCCAAGAACAGTTTAACCAAATAGACTTGGAACTTGTTTTCCTGGTTTGGCTTTCTAAAAAATTGTATTTGGCTCAGTTCTTGAATTCCTTTATAAACCCAATGACTTTGAACAGATACTGTTTAGATTTAGATCCAAGCAAGTCATCTACCCAAATGATGAAAATGTATTAAAAATAAAAGCCTTCAATAAAATATAGGCAGAAAGCAGTAGGTGCTGAGTATGTTAATGCCTCCTCTACTGGCACTCCTCAGTTCTGTCAGGATGGCAGAAACCAGCACTCCAGCTACCAGAGTCGGCAGGAATCTGCACCTCTGTTCATGGTGGAATTTGGTGGACAGTTAAAAGCTTTCTGAAATTCTTCAAAGTTGCTAATGGCACCATTGACCCTGAAAAAAAAGAGAGAGAGATGACAAACTACATGTCATTCAATTCCTACACATCCACGAGTTCTGGATAAAACAGTTCGTTGCTACAAAGGGGTCTTACATTTGCTTAGTCAGTTTATAAGGAAGACACCTAAAGCTCAGATAATTAAGAAAAAAATTAACGTGGAGAAAGAGGAACACTCCTCCATTGTTGGTGGGATTGCAAGCTGGTATAACCACTTTGGAAATCAGTCTGGTGGTTCCTCAGAAAATTGGACATAGCATTACCTGAGGATCCAGCTCTACCACTCCTGGGCATATACCCAGAAGATGCCAACATATAACAAGGACACTTGCTTCACTATGTTCATAGAAATATCATTTATAATAGCCAGAAGCTGGAAAGAACCCAGATGTCCTGCAACAGAGGAGTGGATACAGAAAATGTGGTACATTTACACGATGGAATATTACTCAGCTATTAAAAACAACAAATTCAAGAAATTCTTAGGTAAATGGATGCAACTAGAAAATATACTGAGTGAGGTAACCCAATCATAAAAGAACACACACGGAATGTACTCACTAATAATTGGATATTAACCCAAAAGCTCACAATATCCAAGATACAACTCACAGACCACATGAAACTCATGAACAAGGAAGGCCAAAGTGTGGTTGCTTTGGCCCTTCTTAGAAGGAGTAACAAAATACTCATGGGAACAAATATGGAGACAAAGCATGGGACAGAAACTGAAGGAGGGGCCATCCGGACACTGCTCCACCTGGGTATCCATCCCTTGTGCATTCACCAAAGGTAGACACTGATGTGGATGCCAGGAAGTGCATGCTGACAGGAGCCTGTTATAGCTGTCTCCTTAGAGTCTGACATATACAGAGGCAAGATGCTCACAGCTTACCATTGAATTTATCAAGGGGTTCCCAATCGAGAATTTAGAGAGAAGACTGAAGGAGCTGAAAGGATTTGCGGCCTCATGGGGAGAGCAAGAATACCAACCAACCAGAGCTCCCAGGGTCTAAACCACCAGCCTGGGAGCACATAGGGAGTGGCCCATGGTTCCAGCTATATATGTAAGGGAGGATGACAGTGTCAGGGATAGGTGGGTGAGGAAGTCCTTGATTCTGTGAAGGCTGGATGCCCCAGTGTGGGGGAATTCGAAGGTGGGGAGGTGAGAGTGGGAGGGTGGGGGAACATCCTCATAGAAACAGGAGAAGGGGGGAGGGGATAAGGGGTCCTAGTTGGGGGGGGAAAGGGGATTACATCTGAAATGTAAATAAAATATCCAATAAAAAAGAAAAAAATAATGTCATTGAGAATGAAAACCAACATTTCTTCAAAGGCTACCCTTTGAAGGGTACTCCATCAGGACCCTAGTACTCCTCCAAGAGTCTTCAAATTCCTACATAAGTGTATCATCTCTAAGGCTTTGTTTTCTAACTTTTGAAATAGTTATTTATAGCAAGTGTTAAAGATAGAATATAGATAATAATAAATATACTCAGGGAATTATTAACAAAAATTCCAACATTCCAAGCAACTAGTTAGTAAAATGAAATTAGTTTCTAAGACACATATAGTTGGCACAAAGGGCACAAATCATAAGTGTAGAAACCACTATTTTTTTTAACAATATGTCCCTGTTTCTACCATTCTGTGATCAAGGCAAGGTATCTCAAGCACTCCAAAATTTCCCTTGTCTCCTCTACCAAGACTTCCAAAAATAATTACTACTGCACCATTTATCACCATAGCACCACCTTTGAACTTGCCATGAATGGAATGTCCACTGCACATAAGTTTGTTTTTGGCTTCTTTCTCTCTTTGTAAAAGTCATTGCTCTTCTGCATTTCCAATTAGATTTTAACAGTTCATTCGATGTACCAAAATACTTTCTCTAAATTGCTACCAATTTGGATACTCACATCTACCTAGAATTTGGCTAATGTAAGAATCAACTAACTAATGGAAAGAATCTAGCTGTTACAGATGAGTCATTCGCACTGGATTTTTAGCTTCAGAATCTTCTACAGTCATAAGTTCCTGATTGCAATAAAGACTGCAGATTTCTACTCAGCACTTTGATTGTAACTGCCTTTTGCAAGTGGTGTTCCCATTGTGTGATTTTTCTCTTCATTTAAAATCTATGCTTATTGCAGATATCAATAACAAGTCAGGCAAAAACTTGCCATCAATTTCTTACTCAACTGAACATTCAAAGGGCTCACTAAAAGCAGCATTCTCTGTCACTATTTCTTCCCTAATGATTTTGTTACCTCTGGGCATTTGAATGAATGTTATGGCCTGTATCCAACAAATCCCCATAACTTCTTGGGTTTAGTTTGGGTACTTAGATAGGGATCAATATAACATAGTATGATTCACCTTAGACAAGTGTTCAAGATGGAATATAGATGATAATCAATAAGTGTATTCTGTAAATTATTAGCAAAAGAAATTCAAAACTTCAGGCAACTAGTTAGTAAAATGAAATTAGTTTCTAAAACTTAACTGTTGAGTAATTAATCTACTGTGTGGTTTCATCTGCTCCATTTGTCTGTGGGATCACATTTTAATCCATTAGAAACTGTCAGCCTTCATGACAGTTCAGCCCAGTGGGGGAGAATTTCCAACACAGTGATTAGATTTTTATGCTAGTGGGTAATTTATACTCAATTTTGAAGCTTTTCTAAGGCAAGGTTTTAGGAATAAGATTTTAAAAGATAGAGGAAACCCTAGATGACTTTCTTATGATATGCTAATGGGTTCATTTAAATATTAAACATAAGGATATCCAGGTATAATATGTTCTAAGCAAAGAATAACTATAAATTACCATGGCTTCTTGGATTTCTCTATATAACTAACTGTCCTCTCAAGCCATAGAACCTGGTCCAAGATAAGTAATATCAAACTTAATTTTGTTTTTACTTAATATTTTATGCATTCTGAAAATTACAGTTATTAATCTTTTCTCCTTCATATATATAAGCAATTGTTTCAAAGGGTGTTTCAAGATGAAAACCAAACTGCACTGTCTCTGAATCCAGATATGAATTATAATTGCTAAAGATAATCATATATCTTGCTTTGTGTTCAGAAAGGGGACAACTGTTTGTGTTTGTTAGTTTACAGTGTGGGGGGAACAACAAGAAATACCACAAAGAATACTCCTAAACAGAAAACAGATCATAATAAATCAGAGATCTTGAAGCTTAAAAACAGAATAGTATATCAGATCACATCCTCTTCTGAGATAATAAAATCAATTTTGAATTTTTTTCTTTTGCCCAGACTTCAATTCAATATTCCCATTGTTAAGCAGTGAATCTGATGTACTAATGGCATCCATGGACTATTGCCTTTCAAAAGCATATATATATATATATATATATATATATATTTTCTTTTTATTTTATGAATGTTTGTATGTATGTGTACCATGTGCATTGGAGGCTTCAGAGACTGCAAGAGGAACTCAGATACCGTGATATTTGATTTTCAAGTGGTTATGAGCTATCATGTGGGTGCTGGAAATTGAACCTGAATTCTCTCCAAGAACAGCAATACTCTTAGCCATTGAACCATCTCTCTGGCCCCAATCAGTTCTAATTCTATATCTGAAATTTAATACTAAAACTGAGATTTGTATTGCAATTACTTTTGAAGCCTCTCTGGTCTCTTGATGTAATACTAAGCAGAAATTGAGTTGAAAAGACAATGAGAAGACCAGCTTACTACAATGAAACAAGAGACGCTCAGTTTCTGTTTGGCTAGGTTCTGTTGTCTACAAAATGGAGTTTATAAATTTCATTGTATAGACTTTTGTTCATATCTCCCATCTGGCAGCACACTGGTATGGCTGGGAGCACAGAGTGGGGGAAATGCACAGTTAAAACCTGGGGTCACCCCAGACAGAGTTATTAAATTAACAGGCTGGCAAGCCAAAGATGGGAAAGATTCTGCACAGAGCCTTACCAACCTAAGACAGAATTACATTGCTTTGATAATGTATATTCCATGATTAGTAAGGAAGACATTCTTGGAAGACTGACCTAAGACAGGCTTAGTCTTGTTTATGAAATAAAAAAGAGAAAGAGGTGGAGAGCTTTTGGGGCTGCTTGGCAAGAATCTGACATGGGTCAAGGACAAGGAAGTGGACTTCGGGCAGGAATCTGACATTAGGTTAGAACAAAGAAGTAATTTCAGGCAGGAATCTAAATACTAGGCTAGAACAAAGAAGTAATTTCAGACAGGAATCTAAATTTTAGGATAGAAAAAGGAAGTAGGCTTCAGACATGAAAATGACTTTAGGCTAGGACAAGGAAGTTGGCTCAGATATTTTGGTCATACTGATAAGCCTTTAGAAATAGTGATCAAGGGGGTGTTCACAGAATTTTGTTTATTGCCTTGCTTGTTCCTTGACTATTTGTGTTTACTGTCTTGCTTATTCCTTGATTATTTGCATCTAATATATTGCTAATTCCTCAACCTAGAACTGACCCTAATAGTTGCATGTAATTAAAACGCTATAAAAGCAAAAAGGAGGATGGGGAATGGGAGAGGGGTTTGTAGGGAGGGGAAATGGGGAAATGAAATAGGATCTGAAATGTAAATAAATAAAATATACAATAAAAAACCTGGGGTCACTTACCTAAATTGTGGAGGACTGTGAGCACCAATTTGGACTTGTTCTCTGGCAGCTTCTGGTCTGTAGGAATTGCACCTCACCTAAAAGATAAGGACATCCCAGTAAATATGCCTCTACTCCAACCATACATTTTCTAGTTTCTTAACTCATCCAAGTTGTGCTGAAGAGTAATTTTGTGATTCATAGAGAGCAAGAAGTTTTAGTGAATCAGATAAAACTTGGAGCAACAGCAATATCTGCTATTCAAGTTCCCAGAGCAGGAAGTTTTATCAATGTGAATTACACAATTTGAGTAAATAAGGAAGGTTTCCAGGCAAATAATTTAAATCAAGAGAATTACATGTGCTGCAAAATTACTGAGTGTATTCACCTTATTAATTTGGTGTTTTAAATAGCCTTTACAAAATTTAACAATATTCATTTCAATGGAAAAAAATAAATAAAACATATCATGGTTTAGTACAATCAAGAGGTTTACTGACTGTAGATGCCCTGAGTGTCTTTCTTGCCTTATACTGGTCTGAACTTGAGAAAGGAATACATTTCTCTATTTCCTTTGAAGTTAGACATGATTGCTTAACTTGTTCTGACCAATAAACATAAAAAGTTATATATTCTGTTTCCCAATAAAAGTTTGAGAAAACTTGGCATCAATATTAACAGTTTTAGGAGTGATGTAAGATGCTACATTAGCAGTCAATGGGTTGAGTAGATGACTCAATCTGTAATGCACCTGATACAAGCATGAGGACCTGAATTCAGATCCCTAAAACCCACACTAAACAGCTAGGCATGTACCTGTGCCCCAAGAGCTGGGGGCAGAACATAGGGGTGGTGGTAGAGAAAAGTGGAGTTCATTGGCAAGACAGCCTAGCCAAATTAATGATTTTTAGATTCAGTCAAAGACCATGTATCAAAAAATAACCAAGAAGAGCAATAACAGAAAGTCACTTAACATGAGCTTTCGTCCTTTATACACACATGCATACATCCACACTAAGAAGTACCCACACCAACATAAGCATACACTGAGCAGGGTGGTGGTGGCACACGCCTTTAATCCCAGCACATGGGAGGCAGAGACAGGCGGATTTCTGAGTTCGAGGCCAGCCTGGTCTACCGAGTGAATTCCAGGACAGCCAGGGCTACACAGAGAAACCCTGTCTCAAAAAACCAAAAAATAAATAAATAAAAAAATAAAAATAAACATACACTAACAACAAATAAAAAAGTGCTGTTTGGTGTCCATGAAAGTGAAATGATGAAATACTCCAAATGAAACACTTCAAAACACAATTCCTTCAGTTCAAAAAAAAAAAAAAAAACTATAGTCAGAGCCCCACTGATGACATGCTGAACATGGAACAAAAACAAGAAATACACTCTTGCGTGATTTGTTTCTGAGGTATAACCTACTTAATACTCATTTGAAATATTTCTTCAAACATGATATAAGCTTAAAGTATGAATACCTCTAGGATACATGAATATATAGGAAAGCATTTGAAATTGAAAGGGAAATTATAAATGATTGAGGGATGGGAAAAACATTCAGCTTGGTTGAACATCAGTGTGTAAGTGCCCAGGGAGAGAAAGGCTCATGCCAGATTTCTGAAGTACTAATCAGCAGGTGTAATTAGTTCTTGAACAGTAAAATAAAACCATATTTTTGAAGGATTTACCTGGCAGAAGTATATGGGAAAAAGAAGGAAGTACATTTAAAAGCTATTAATGCCTATTAAATAATTAGAAATAGGCATTGAAAGAACCAAAAGGATAAAAATACATAGAAAATGCATGAGAAACAAATTTAGCAGGTCATAACAACTATAGGTATAGAGGGCAAGAAAGCCAATGGCTTACTGTTATTTTGATAATGATAAATCATTTCTCACTATATTTATGAATATGAGTTTAAGGATATTTTTGTAATGTGATTCTTTAATTTCCTCAAAAGCTAGATCATGGTAGTTTGTGGTGGTTTGAATAATTATGATTGGTCCTCATAGACTCATGTGTTTGAATACTTGGTATAGGGAAATTGTACTATTAGGAGGCGTAGATTTGTTGAAGTAGGTGTGTCCTTGGACAAAATGTGTCACTGTGGGAGAGAGTTTGAGCTCAAAGGGTCAATTCACTTTTCTATCTTGTTTCTTGCCTATCAGGATGTAGAACTCTCAACTCCTTCTCCAGCACCATGTTGGCCTACGTGCTACCATGCTTCCTGCTAATGGCAATAATAGACTAAAACTCTAAAACTGTAAACAAGCTTTAAATAAATGGTTCCCTTTATAAGAGGTTCTGTGGTCATAATGTTTCATCACAGCAATAGAATCCCTAAAATAGACCTCATTTTTCCTGTTCAACCTCATATCTTAGGTTATTTTGTCATATATATATATGCATTGATTATGTTTCATAAGTTATTTAAGAAGTTCCTGAATATTAAGGTTGTTACTGTTTTCTAGCACATTTTCACGATAGAAAATAGTATGTACCATGTAAACAGAATTCCTCCAGTGTGCAAAAGAGTAAAAATATTCTTATTCTATAAGATTGGGGGATGCTTGAAGAGAAATTTCTCAATGGAGAATTTTAAAGACAGAATTCTTCTTTTTCTTATTGTTCTAGAAATAAGATATATAAGGGATTTTAGGGATACAGGTGGAAAAGTTTAATTGGTCATAATAGTATACCTAATTATCCTGTGGGCAGGGAAGCTAGATTGGGCCTTGTGTGCTGAGTTTAAAAACCTCTGCACAAGGGCATTCTTTTTTTATTGGATATTTTATTTATTTACAATACAGATGTCATCCCTTTTCCCCATTTCTCCTCCCTAGATCCCCCTATCCTATCCCCCCTCTTCCTTTATACTTTTATATCATTTTGATTACATGTATGTATTAAGGTCAGTTCTAGGTTGAGGGTCTAGCAATACAATAGATGCAAATAGTCAAGGAACAAGCAATACAATAAACACAAATAGTCAAAGAAAAAGCAAGGCATTAAACTAGGTTACGTGAACACTCCCATGATCACTGTTTCTTAAAGGCTTATCAAGATGACCAAAGTATCTACTTCCCTATCCTAGCCTACTTCCCTATCCTAGCCCAAGGTCATTTTCATATCTGAAGCCTACTTCATTGTACTAGCCTAAAATTTAGATTCCGGTCTAAAATTACTTCTTTGTTCTAGCCTAATATTTAGGTTCCTGCCTGAGATTACTTCTTTATTGTAGCCTATGATTTAGATTCCTACCTGGAATTACTTCTTTGTTCTAGTTTAAGGTCACATTCCTGCTTGAAGCCTACTTCCTTGTCTTTGGCCAATGTCATATTCCTGCCAAGCAGCCCATTTCCTTGTCCTTGGCCCATGTCAGATTCTTGCCAAGCAGCCTCAAAGGCTCTTCACCTCTCCCCCTTTTTTATTTAGTTAACAAGACTGAACCTGTCTTCGGTCATTCTGACAAGAATGCCTTCCTTACTCTTCATGGGATATGCATTAGCAAAGGCAATGAATGCACTTCTTTCTTAGGTTGGTAAGGCTCTGTGCAGAATCTTACCCGTCCTTGGCTTGCCAGCCTGTTAATTTAATAACTCTGTCTGGGGGTCCATTTTCAGGTTTAAGCCATATACTTTGGCTGCCAACGTGTTGGTGTTGTTAAAGATAAGCTTTAACACGATGGGCAGGAGTAAAAGTATTCCCAGTACAAGAAGAGCTAGCTTGATCAAACTATATATGCCATTGCTGAGGTTTGACCAAAATGGAAATACTGAGCTCAGGCCAAGGATAATTTTATCGGCATTATCTGGAGCATTCTTTAAATTCATAATCTCACTATGCAAAGTTAACACACCCAGAGAGGTGTTAGGATTATGCCAAGTATCCTACAGGTGTCTTTAAACTTTTTTTCTAATTATAATAACAATCATTGTGAATTTCAAAAGTAACATTGCTCCAGTGATATTTGTCATGACACTTGGGATGGCTCCTAACTCTTAAACCCTTAACCTCCTTCAGATAATTTGAATGGGTTATAGAGCATCATTTGTTGTTCCAGATACTTATATAAATCTTTTTGTATACTCAATAAATTAGTAACACTTTTTTGATAGATGGTTAACAAAATAGTTGTCTTAACTCCTTGTGTCAATGCTATTGCAGAAGCAGCAGTGCTAGCAATTAATGGAATTAAAGCTGTTACACCAGCAATAGTCAAGCCTGCTACCCTCTTGCTTCTGCTTAAAGCCTAACTCACTTCTTCCAGCACTTTGAAGCTTTTTTCAGAGAATAAAGGTTTTCTAATACTCAGGACAGTGAGACGAAGGCTGGTTGATAGACCCACTTAACAGACATGCCAGGTTTCAACACACTAGCATAATCGGAAATTATACAGTCAATGCAACTTAAATAAATACTGTAGAAGAGACAAAACCAATTTTAGCTTGACAATTAAAAGAGCCATAAAGCATGCACTAACCCTTGTTTGAAATCCAGATCCTGTCCCAACATTATCTCTTGCTATCCTAACATCATAGTGAGCAACAGCTAGATTCCAAATAAGTCTCTGACAAAGTCCAAATCCAGTCTTCCAAAAGTAGACTGTTACTTCCCATATTGGATTGATTTCTAGACCAGTACATGATTGAGTCCTAATAGCTGGGCACATTTAAGAAGAATACAAGAGACATGATTTCTCTTTTCGATTCTCTATCCAACAAGGTCTAAAAATGTGAGGCAAGGCAGCTTGTCCCATCTGGGAGATAGTCAAGCAAAGGTGTGTCAGGAACATATGTCCAATACAGCTCCCCAGTCACCCTTGTCAGGGCACTCAGCAAGCTCACAGGTCAGCATCATTCTTTGTCTCAGCAACAGTATGTCTCACCGATCTTTTTAAAGTTCCATGGGCCTCTTCCACAATACCTTGTCCTTGAGGATTATACAAATCCCCATAATAAATTGTTGACAAAACGTCTCGACTGCTCAACTATGATTGCCAGACCCATTATCTGTTTTTTTATTGGATATTTTATTTATTTACCATTCAAAGTTATCGCCTCTCCTGTTCCCTTCCAAAACCCCTTATCCCATACCCCCTCCTCCTATTTCTATGAAGGTATGCCCCCACCATCCTTTCATTCCTACCTCCCTGCTCTTGAATTCCCCAACACAAGGGAATCCAAACTTTCAGGGGCCAAGGCCCTCCACTTCCACTGATGCCTGACAAGGCCACTCTCAACTACCCTCAACTAGAATTATTCTTTTACCACCAAACTTCTTTAGTTTGACAAGAATGTTGTATTTAAAGACATTTAAAATTTAAATGACACCATCTCTGTCCATTAATTTATTTCATTTACAAAGAGCTGTTATTTTGGACTAAAATGTAAGTAGTAGGAACAGTTAGATCCTTGTGTTTTTGTCCTCCAGACCAGAGTTCAGAAAACTTCTTCTGGAAAGAGATAGATTTCAGACTTTGAAAATCATAAGATCCCTATTTCAACTATTCATTTCTGCCATTACAACACAAAACTAACCACAAATAACATGTAAGTGACAGAGTATAGCCTTTTTTAAATCAAAACATTATTGGTTACTTTTAAATTTAAAAAACCCATATACCCTTATTTGCTCCTGTTTGCCCATTCTAACTAGGAAATACTATTTTGGGGGGGGTGTTTTTTGGGTATAAATTCTTATATCTGACCCAATACAGACACAAGATTAAATGTTGGCTATAGTCAAAGTCAGTGAGCTTTTCCTCCAAACCTTTGATTAAAAGTACAAGTCAATGGCATACATTTCTCCCTTTGGTGCCCTATCCTCAGTCTACTCACATGAGCATAACTCAGGAAGAAGAGCTGATTGTTGGTGAAAGTGATGCCTGGTAGGAGGGGCTCTTCAACTCCCTGTCTTCTGTCATTTATCCATTTCCTGTAAGCCTAGTGACAGAAGCAGAACAGGTGATCATCATGAATAATAGCTTTTCTCTTTTCCAAATCAACACAGAAGTATTAAACACATACTCCTGCCATGTGTCAAATGCACTGTGTTGAGTCTTCCTTTAAGAAAACAAACACCTGGAAATGCCACCAAGTATCACTTCACCTAATAGTGAAGCAGGTGCATCTGCAAAAGAACTGTACACCTTATGCTGCTAGCCAGGCATGGTGATGTACATCTGTCATCCTAGCATTTGGGAGGCTGTGGCAGGAGCATTTCCATGAGCTTGAGGTCAATCTGAACTACAGAATAAGACTGTCTCAAAATAGAAAAATAATTCAAACTGACAAAAAAAAAATGAACCTTGCACTCTATAAATAACAAATCAAATGGGCCACAGTAATCAGGTATTAAATAGGTCTTTAAAAGGTGTTCTTTCCATTCCAAGGAGGGACAAACAAATTGAACACAATGCACAACTGTTTTAGCAATAAATTTGAGTGGGATCAACATATTATTTTTCTTTTATCAAAAAGAAAAGGTGTTATCTTTTTTCATCATCAATTAATAAAATACATTTTAACTAGAATATAAAGAAAGATAACACTTAGAATAAACCTGGTTTTTAAAGTAAACATATTCAATTTTATGCAAATCTTTCTATGTTATTGCTATGTTTATTTCTTAACTATTAACTGAGAGATGATGCAAACAGTCTTATAGACTTTCACTGGCCCAATATATGAGAATGAGTAGCCTCTAGCCATAAGTTTGAAGTATGAGGCTTTAAGATAAAACGATAAAGAAGAATAAAAATAAATCTTTACTTCAAGAAAATTCACATGAATTTAACTTCAAGAAGAGTCCTATGGCATTCTTTAATATGATTCTGAGTATGTCTGAAAACTCTATTTCAAATATATAATTCTTAATAATCATTATTATTTAGGATGACTTAATACTCCAAAGAGAAAAAAAGTGCAATTCTATTAGAGTACAACAGAGTCCATGTAGAAACAAAAATATATTTTAGTGAATCCAAAACATCATAGTCATCAACATTGAGTTGGTGCTATACACTGAGCAGCACCCATGCATGCTTTCGAGTTTTAAAGCCCAGTAAATGTAATGGCGAGTACCCTAAAAGCTTCTCGCAGACCTCCATTATCAGCAATATTTTCTCCCAGGGTCCTCTTCCCCTTCACCTAAGAAAAGAAAAATGAAAGTGTTTCACAGTCAACTACCATTCAGCAAAAGGCATGTAAATATTATAGGAAGCAAATGTCATATTTTAAAGAGAAAATTACATACAATAAATAAAATATAGGTATGATATGCTTTGAGATGGCAAACTAGCCCCAGCAAGATGCTTCTGAATATAGCCATTTTTATCTTGCTACTCTCTGCATTACTTTCTCAGCCACCTCTTTATTCACACTAATTGAGCCAGCTCCAATAAAACATTAACAATATTCTCAATGGCTCTGGTTTAATGGGAGAAATAGAAACGTCAATATACAGATGACTCTCTGATTGACTCACATAATTTGAGTGTTTCTTCCCACTGTCTCTGTGTCTCTAAAAATTTGCCATCCACACAGGAAAAAGATTTTAGAACCAGCCATTATCATTTTTACCTTCAGCTATTTCTATGAAACATTGAAAGGAAAGTTGTTCTCTTGGGGAAGAAAAATGAAATAGAAGTGGTACAAACTACAAGGTCAAGGTTTGAAATATGTATGACATCCAGCGAAGCATGGGGAGACATTCTTCTCAGCTGTTTCCTAAATCTGTAAATGAGCTAGGATGGAAATAGTCTACATTTATACACCCCAGCCAAAGCTAACCTGCCATTTGCTTTTGTCTAGACAGGATTTTCCACTTGTCAGTAACTGAAAGAAAAATCAAAAGAACCATATCTTGTGGCATATAGAAATTATATGAAATTCAAATCAGTATCTATAAATCAACTTTTATTAGATCACAGCCAAGCCCACTAACATAAACAGTCTGCTTTCCCTTTCTTGCTAAAAGAGCAGTTTAGTATTTGTTATCTAGCTTAGGGGTATGCTAACCCCCGTATAGTAGGCAGACTTATGGCTTCTTAAGGACATCTACATCAAAATCCCCAGGCATTCAGGAATCAATTACCCTTCAATGGCAAAAGTGACTTTTAAAATGTGATTAAGTCAAAGAATCTACTATGCCATAATTATAAATGTTCTTATAAAAGGAAAAGGAAGACCAGATAGCATCAGAGTGGTACAATGGCCATTGTTGGCTTTTAAGAAGGAAGGTGTCTTCATTATTGTTCTATGGCTGTAACAAGATACTATGACCACAGCAACTCTTATAAATGAAAGCATTTAATTGGGGGCTCCCTTATAGTTCAAAGATTTTGTCCATTATTGTCATAGTGGGAAACATGGTGGAATACAGGCAGATATGGTGCTAGAGAGGTAGCTGAGAGTTCTACATCTGAATCAGCAGGTAGCAGGAAGAGAGACAGAGACACTGGGCCTAGCTTGACCTTATGAAAAGTCAAAGTCCACGCCTCAGTGACACAATTCCTCCAACAAAACCACTCCAACAAAGCCACACCTCTAAATAGTGTCACTCCATATGAGCCTAAGGGGGCTGTTTTCATTTAAACCACCACAGAAGGGGTCATAAGTCAAGAAATGTTGATAGTTTCAAAAACATAGAAAATGCAGGAGACAGATTCTTCCCTAGTACTGTCTACAAAGGAAGACATCCATTCTGACACCTTTCTTTTAGGCTATGGAGACTTGAGTCACACCTCTGACATACAGAATCTTATGAGAATAAATTTGTGTTGTTTTAAGCAACTAAGTTCATAGTAATTTGCTGTATCAGAAAGAGGAAACTAGTATACCCTACTTTCAAGCCAAGGATCCTACCAAAAGCTTACTTTTAAGTTATCCCAACTACTTATATATCGAGCAATGCTAGCAAATTAAAAATATATCTTAAGGAAATAAGATTCAGAATGATCACCAAGAACCCCTATCACCCTTCACTTTACTCTCCTAAAGTTAGCATTTTGGCTCTGCTTACATTCTTTTTCTACATTCCAATGAGGTAAGGACTATTGTCAATACATTGTTTAACAAACAAGCATTTGAAACTCAAAGCAGGCCATGGAGGAGGAGGAGGAGGAGGAGGAGGAGGAGGAGGAGGAGGAG
>NW_021604662.1:3526686-3586258 GCF_004785775.1 Grammomys surdaster | reverse complement strand
GGTGGAGGAGGAGGAGGAGGAGGAGGAGGAGGAAGAGGAAGAGGAAGGAAAAGGAAGGAGAAGGAAGGAGAAGGAGAAGAAGGAGAAGAAACTAAAAAAAAAAATAGTTACATCATAAGCCTTGCCTCCTTTCAATCCTCCCCATGCATCCCTCTCTTGGCTCCCTCTCAAATTCTTGGCCTCTGTTTCTCTAATTGCAAATTCATAGAAAGTTACCTGTATGCATATGATTTCAGAGCCACCCAGTACATTTCCTTCCCTACCAAGAATTTGCAACCACCTTAGCCTTTGGAAGTAGCATAGCTCACCTTCCAGTGACTAACTGATATGCTGGTAAAGCTGCCCAGCCCCTTGTCCCTGAGGTGAACAACTTCTGGGGTGCATTCTCTAGATTCTTATTTAGTAGCAAGAGTAATGCTCAGTTTCCCTCAGAGCCAAGAGCTGCTTTTGCATGAACTATTTTCTCTGTGAATCATTCACTTAAGGAATCCCTTCTTGGATTTTGCTTATAAAGAAGTTGCTCTAAGACAGAATAATTAAGAAAAATACATTCGTCAGGTATTTGAACCCAAGTAGACCTCTATCTCTGGAGCTTTTGTTGTATAACACGTGCTTTCTCAAGTCTCAATTATCTTTATATATATTTATATTTACATTTATATTTATTTATATTCACACATGCTTGAATCTATCTCCTTCCTTTTCATTCTAAACTTTCCATCTAAATTATAAGCTTCTGGAGTGGCCCCATCCCTCTAATGCCTCATACTCTGAACCACTGCAGTAGAGCACAGGAGACCAGGCTTGACCCCTACAGATGCGCTGCCTGCTGACATTCTGCATCTGTAGCGACTCAACTAAATTCTTCCCTAGTCACTGCAAAGAAAAATCAGGCACAGAGGACTGACTCATACTAATAAAACCTGAAAATAAAGCCTGACCATTTATGTCCACAAAAGAATCACATACATATAAACACACACATGCATACGCCCACTCACACACAGAAAGAGAGGAACACAGGCACACAGGCACACATACATTTAAACCTTTCTATGGGAATGAGACTGAAGCAGTTTTCTGATAATTGAATAAATTTATGTTGAGACAGATAGGCTCTTATTATCATTGTCCCATTTTCAAAATTACATCTCAGTATCTGACATTTTGGGCAAGCAAACAGATGGTGAAGAACATAATAAATATATATTTGATTATCTAATCACACACACACACATATGGATAAACATAAAATAAGTGAACAAGAGCATGATACAGTCATGTGAGTATGACTCTGGAGTGATACAGTCTAAACTCTAACACAGACGCAACAGTAAGTGAGTTATACTAGATTCCACAAAAAAAATAAAACTCATATTCATAAAGAGTCAAATGTAAAATATCAGAACAATTAAAAAAAACTTTTCTGGGGGAAAAATAAGCATCTCCAGTGATGGTTTAAGTGACCTTATATATTTAAATACTTGGTCCCCAGTTGATGGAACTGTCTAGAAAGGATTGAGAAGTATGACCTTGTAATAAGAAGTGTGTCATCAAGAGATAGGTTTTCAGGTTTCAAAAGCCCATGCCATTCCCAGTTAACTTGAATCTCTCACTCTCTTTCTCTCTGTCACTCCTGTTTCTCTCTCTCTCTCTCTCTCTCTCTCTCTCTCTCTCTCTCTCTCTCTCCTTCCATCCCTCCCTCACTCCTCCCTCTGACTTATGGTTGTTGACTCAACATGTAAGCTCTCAACTACAGTTCCAGCACCATCCTGTCTACCTGCTGCCATGCTCCCCATCATGATAGCCATGGGCTGTGACAGTCTGAACTGTAATGTTCAAATTAAATGTTTTCTTTTAGAAGTTGTCTTGATTTTAATGTATTATCAAAGCAAAAGAACAGTAACTGGGTAACTTCCTATGCAATCTGAGTAGAGGAGACATCATCATAGGCCATAACACGAAAACAAAAGGTGATTTTAAGAGAGATTAAGTATCTTGGAATTTTAAAAATGTTTGGATTTTGTATGTCAAAAGATAGTGAAGAAAGAAAAATCTGAAAGATAAGTAATACATTTGAGGAAAATACCTATAATGTGAACAACAGAAGTTTAAAAGGTCCTATTATTTTAGTGGTTCTCATAATTGACAAAAAAGGGTAAAGTTCCATAGATATATAATTTTTTATCCATCACTGGTGAAAATATGAAATTTAATTCTGGTGGCAATAGAAATGTATCCCACAGGAAAAAAAACATATGCATAATAAAATGTTTATTGCATCAGCATTTCTAACTGAAAATTGTCCCCTTGGGTAAGAGTTTAATTGACTAAGTTATGGTATTCACACCAGGAATTCTTTGGCCATTTCCAGAAGCAATTAACTAAAGCTGTGTGTGTCTATCTTTACCTGAACACTGGAGAAAAGTGTATCAAGGTTATTAACACTGACTATGGTCAGGGAAGATAAGAGAGAAAAGGAAAGGAGACAAAGATAAAGGCAAAAGGAAAGGAAAAAATTTTACATCCTCAAAACATGGATAAAATTGTGTTTTGTCTTCATGGAAGATTATATACATACATATAGCACAAAATGAATATTTCAAAAGTACAGTTTTTTGTTCAAATTTTTAGAACTAATGCTCAATTCTCAGATCTTTTGGTTCAAAATGATGAGGCCTTTTATTCAGCCAATTAAGCCTGGTGGTATTTCTTTTTACAATATGAAATGTGAGAGATTTTTAAGAATGTCATTGTTTATTTGTGCTAGGAATTTGTGATGTCACTAATGTGTAGGTCTGTGATTCTCCACATTCAAAGTCTGTTAGAACTACCTGAGCACTTGTGAAAGACTCCCAGATTATCAGGCTCCACCCCTAGAGATTCAGCAGGTTTGGGCAGGAATCAAGAATTTGTATTTCTAACAAGTCCTCAGGGAAGGCAGATGTTGTGGATCCCAGAAGCATGCTTGGAAAACCAATGGACTAAAGCAAGCTAATGTCTAAATGAAGAAAAATAGCCCACAAGGTTTCCCACACGCATGCACACAGCCGCAGCTGTACTCACATTTAAGCCGGCTTTCTTCCAATAATAGTTGCTATACTGGTTAATCATGCATTTTGTTTTTTCCTTAAACTTTTCTTCTGAGTCCACAGACCACCACGGATCGAGGTTTCCATTTTTATCATATTTTCTGCCTGACATAAAGGAAGGTTACAAGAAATTCGTGTTACTTCATAAAAGCTGAAATCATCTTTCCTTTTCTTTACCTCTACATACTTCTCTAAACCAGTCCTGACAGCACAGGACACTATTCCTGAGATTAGCTCCCACAACATCTCCAATGTCATGGATTAATTTAATTGTAAAAAGCAGGGAAAGGAGGCAAAGAATTGAGTTCTTTCCTTGAAACGAACAAAGGACATTTTAAAAATGAGATTCATCAATTTAACACATGCACCAGTCTTCTCCAATCTTGGCTTCCTTTTTTTCATCTCCTCTGACCTGAAATGTTCTCTGGCAAGCAAAATTAGTTTCCTTCCTTCAAAGAGCAGAGGTAACTGAAGTATCACTACCAGTGAAATTCCAAATAATCCATAGGAACAGCCCTAGTGAGTCATCCAAACCATAGGACCACAGAACCTGACTCAGCCCTATAGCAACCTGCTTCCTCTAAGTTGCCAGGAGCCAAGAGACACATAAACTCTGTTATGAATCATTCCACAGTCATCAGTGTGGATAGAAGACCCATCTGTCCTGCTTGGATGAGGAATGTTGCTCTAAAAAGAGAACTTGGAACAGGGATGGAAATCTCCAGAACGTAACAGAGAGAGGTTTCTACATGGTCTCTCATTCTTTATCTTCTCTATATCCTCCAGAACAATGATTTGGGTATAAGTCTCCTATTTTCAAGGATACTACTAGAATCAAAGGCATAGTTTCAGTTTAATTACACAGAAAGTTTCCTACCTAAGAGCCTCCAAAGGAAAAGCTTGTAAGATAAAACATACATGGAAGGACCCCTAAGCAAAAGTATTCATTGGAAAAGTCCAAAGCTCTTCAGCTCGGCTGCTTGCTATTAATACTACCCTCCAGGAATGGAGCTACTGTCCTCCACCCACTAACACATCAGTCATCAGTTACTAGGCCTGTACTCATACTGCAATACATTGTACTATGCACTGTTCATAGGATGAAATCGCCACCATTAGATTCCATCCTGTGGGAGAGACCCAGAAGAAAGGTCCAGAACTAATTGAGCACCACATGCCTTTGTTTCTTAGTTAAGAATCTTCTGTTAGATAATCTAAATACTCAATGGCAAAAAGGCTTGCTCTGAGAACTCCAGTAATTACAAGGCAGCTACACTTTAACAGGGAGCATGAGACCAGAGGAGCAAGGGGAAGTGAGACAAAGAGGGGATTAAGAAAGAGTTGGTGAGATGTAATAATTATTCAGAAGAAAAAGAAGCCAATTTCTCTCTTATCCCAGAATGGGCATCCAGAAAAAGATGTTGGAGATTACCTGGTCTTACTAGATTTTTAAGGCTGTCTACAAATCACTGTGTTAGTCTGAATGCTATTTCAGAGCAAAAGGGAAGGAGGGGGGGAGAGACAGAGATGGAGACAGAGAGATAGAGATAGAGAGAGAGATGATAGAGATAGAGATAGAGAGAGAGAGAGAGAGAGAGAGAGAGAGAGAGAGACTGTCCAGCAATACTCTGAAAATTTAAAAAAAAATGATGATTTAAAGCCACTTACCACTAAGTCTGGTGACTTGATTTCAATACCTTGAACACACATGGGAAGGGGAGAACTAATCCTGCAAGTTGTCCCTTGATCTACACACACACACACACACACACACACACGCACACACACAAAGTGTGTCATAAAAACTTTTTAAAATGATGACTCCCAAAGGAGATACTTTTAGTTGTTTTTATCTCGAATCTCCCTTTTGCTTAGACACCACCAGGATACAGAGCATATTTGTGTGTTATTAACTGTGAATATATGCCAACATAAAGAGAAACAGAAAAGAAGCACTTGAAAGTATACAAAGCAATCAGGCAGCTGAGTTCCCAAGGCTAACTTCCTAATTAAGCAGCACATGCAATCATCTCAGGGGCAGAGCTCACACCTCCAGGGAAAACAACCTAAGATGGCAAGGAGAAAAAAACAAAGAGGGAAATCTACAGTATGATTCCTGGAGCCACTGCAGCAGCCCCAGCAATACTGTTCTAAATGCAAAGGGGCTTTTATGGAAACTACAAAGCCTTGGGTTTTTTTTTTTTTTTCATTTTACCCTGATCATCAACTGGAATAGTTATTTATTGCAAGCTATCACAACAAAACATGAGAAAAGTTTGCAATCAGCAATCATATTTCTTGGGATAATCGTCAATCTATGATGATGCCACTTTGAAAAGATAATAACAACAATTAACACCATACAATCAACATTATTATAGAATGGAAAAGCTCATAAAAGGAACTGGTACTTACCATTATTATCAAATCCATGTGTAAATTCATGGCCCACAATTACTCCTATAGCACCATAACTCAGGGATCTACATCACAAATAAACAATTGGGAAAAATTATAGGTATGAATCTGACAGCATAATTCTTTATATTTTTTTAGTGAAAAACCAAGATTATACAGTTTTTAGTAATGTTAACAAGAATATCTAAAAATCATATACAAAAATGTAAAAAAACAATTTTTCTAAACATAACCCTTCTAACCAAAACAAAGAAGTATAAATTCTAACGTCGTCACAGTGACCTTGCATGGGCCTTTGTGCCCTGCTCTGTGGAATGTGGGATGTGAAAGGCAACATTTCTAAAGTCCTTTCCAGTCTCAAGATGTCTGTGGTTTTATATCTGTATTCATATACCTAAAACAGGGCTTGAAAATATAAATAATAAGATATACTATTTATTTTTTCTTGAAAACTTGCTGCAAAGTCACTATAATCTTAGAAGTTAAATTGTTTTCTAAATGTAGTCATAAAAAAAGGAATAGAGTGGAGCTTAAAAGGGATCTATTTGTTTGGAAATTAGTCACGTTCCTCTGTTTCTGTTGCAGACAAGCTGACAGCTGAATAGCAAAGACTGTGAAGCCTTAATCAGATTTGGGGAAAGTGTTATATTATTTCTCTTCACTTCTGAGGAAGCATGTAGTAGATTATCTATAAAGATAGCCACCAACACTAACACCTACCCTTACATACACATGTCCCCTCTTTTCCTACCAAGATGTGATCTATTTCCTTGCCCTTGAATCTGGACTGGACATGAGACTTGTGACCAATAGACTGCATAGTATAAGGAGCCAAGGAGACTTCTGGAACTAGATCTTAAGACACTGCACTTTTCACCTACAGCCTTTCTTTAAGTTAACAATAATGTAAAGAAATTTGACTGCCTGGTTGAAGGGCAAGAGGTCTGATAAAGCAATGGATAAACTCCAAAATGTAACGGACTCTCACAAAAGACAGAAAGACGTTTCTGGGCCCCACCCATCAGAAGGGCAGGAAGGAGTGAAAACATTCTAAATGGGCTAACCCAGTGGAGCAGGCCCAGACGAAATGGTAGAATTGGGGAGCCAGAAAATGACTGGTGGTAGTGATGGTTTGAATAGGAGGTTTGACTCCCATAGCTTCATGTGTTTGAATGTTTAGTCCATAGGGAATGGCACTAGTAGGAAGTATGCCCTTGTTGGAGTAAATGTGGCCTTGTTGGAGAAAGTATGTCACTGGGGGTGGGCTCTGAGGTTTCAGAAGCTCAAAGGAAGCCAAGTAGCTCACTCTCTCTTCTTCTGCTGCTTGCTGATCCAGATGTAGAACTCTCAGCTTCTTCTCCAGCACTATGTAGGGGTTTGTGCTGTTATACATCTCACCACAATGATAATGGACTGAACCTCTGAACTGTAAGCCAACCCCAATTAAACGTTGTCCTTATAAGAGTTGTCATGACTATAGTGTCTCTTCACAGCAATAAACTCTAAGACAGTGGTGCTTTATTATACAGCATAGATAATTGGAGCAAAGTACAAAGAGAAAGGTTGAGGAAATCAATGAGTTTTCCAGATGTGCATGTCTAGAATTTTCTCTCTAGCATAATCTCCATGAAGACCAAATCCTCATCTTATTCATTTACCACTAAATTCTATGTTCCTAGTAACACAATAAGAAAATAAACAGTGATTTAACTCTTGATTAATTAGCCTTATCATATCATGTAAGGGACATATCTTATATGGAAACTATTTAAGCCAGTTAACCTATAGGTAAGAATTATAGACAATTTATTGTAAGATTTGTAATTATTCTAAAAATATTTCACAGTTGGTCCCTGGCATGCAACATCAAAGTCATTCAGCAAACAGATAGGACGAAAGCTGGAATGAACAGAATTTTTTGAAGTAACATGTTATTACAGGACGTAATGATCCTTAACATGCTAATTGTTTGTCTCAACTGTACCCAAAGAAGTGCGGTTAAGATTTAATTTTTCCCCTTGGTGGCAATTCTTTCCTTTGTTATTTCTTTCCTGCAAGGTAATTTGCATTTGAAAAAAATGTTTCCTACTGTTTTTCCATCATTACAAACCTTCATTAAAGAAGTAAGAGTAAAATTACACATTTCAATCATAGAGCTATCATAGCCTGTGTGGTACAAACTTGTAATTTCACACAGTGCTAATTTTTTTACTAATTTTTTTGCAGCAGTAGCTAGCACTGTGTGACCTACAACATTTTGATTTCCCAGATTTCTTAGTCTTCTACACACCCTTAGTCAATGCTATTTACTGGGTAAATTTAAGGGATGGGCAATGGAAACATATAGAAAGTACTCTGCAATAAACGTCCCTTAAGAGGGACTGCTCCAACAAGCTTTTTATTTGCGAAGAATAATAGGGAATTCAAAAATGATTGAATCACTATAAATCTCAATTCTCAGTCACAAAATCACAATCCTTTAGACGGAAGACAGAGAAAAAGTAATTTTGTATGACTAAATCTTATAATGATAATGTTTTACAGTATTACTTTGATATCCTCTATTTTTTCCAACGCACGTTATTTAAATTAGCATGCCATAAGATAATCAACTCGTGTCTCTTAGAATATAACTGGCTGGACAGAAACTGAAAGGCTTTCTGCATTAAAAATTGAGCTCCCTAAAGGGGAAAGGAACAGTGTTACTTTACTACCTGTTCAGTTTCTTTTTTCCTATCATCTGAGGCCTTTAACACATACACAAGATTTGTTGTCAATTACAAAACAATTATACTGCTGTCTGGATTCACTGTGACCTCAGGCTGTTATCAAGTAGGGGGTACCCTACTCCTGTATCAGAAAATCATAAAAATAAAAAACAACCTCTGAGATGAAAGTAGTTATAAAATCCTGCTCAATTTCCTACCAGATACTTGGGAGGCAGAGATAATAAGATAAAAAGTTAGAGGCCAATCTGGACAACATAGTAACATCTTATCTTAAAAACAGTTTTTTAAGCTGGACCATAGGAACACACACCTATAATCCTGGCACTGCATTTGAGAGACTGATAGAAGTGTGAGACATGCCTGAGCTATATAGTGAGCCTATAGTAAAAAATAAAAACCAAACAAACAGTAAGACATTCAAAAAGTACTAAGACCTGCTTTTCTTTCCAATGACTAGCAGTTTACTTGTCTAATGTGACCCATTAATGTCTTAGCATAGTTCCAAATAAAAAGTTTCTTCCACGTGCTTATCTAAAATTTAACCGTGCTTTCAAAAGCCTGTTGGTCCAGTAAAGTTGCTAGCTGAACACTTGCTGACTTCCCTAAACACAGAAAACCATTCTACCACTTAATTTTTCTTCCAAAAGACAAAACACAGCATGTCTGTAATTCCATCATTTAAGGGGAAGAAGCAAGAAGGTTACAAGTGCAAGGCAAGCCTTACTTATGTAAAAAATTCCCAGATCAGCAATTTTGAGGCCACCAAAAAAAATTGGCAAACCTCATGTCTAAATGTTGCCGAGTTCTTTTTTTTTAATATTCATTTTATCTGTATGAGTGTTCTGCCTGAATGTATGTCTGTGTACTATGTATGTACCTGATACCCATGGAGGGTACTGGATCCTTGGGATCTAGAGTTACAGATGGTTGCGAGCATCATCTCGCAGTATTAAGTATTAAGAATTGAACTCAGATCCTCTGGAAAAACAACCAAGTTCTCTGACCAACCAAATCTTCTTGTGAGCCCTCTTTCATGTTCTTGTTTTTCAGTCATGGAATAGAGAATAGAATTTCCCAGAAAAACATAGAAAAAAAGAGTCATCAGGCCTTGATGTTAAACATAGACAAATAAGTTTCTTATAGAACTTGAGGAATGAAGATAACGGAAGGGAAGAGAGGATAGCAACAGTTTCATGGAACACTTTTAGATTGTGTTGTTTAATATTATTTGTGTTCCTGATTCTTTCCCTTGGAAATAATTTGGCTTGCTTCAGTCCTCAAACCTAGACCCAACATTCACATGTAGGCCACACTGATCAGCCTGAGAAAAAGATACCTATTCCTTTGGTTCTGGTGGCTTTCTATCAATTAAGACAAAATAGATAACTGTCTGGGAATTCAGCTCACTGAAGTAACGTCTACCATTTCTATATTCCAGTACAAAGTAGTCAAACAATACTTAGCCTCTATCCATTGAAGTGATACATTACTAGAAAACAAATGGCTTACTCAAGTATCAACTGTGTCTCAACCTAAGTTAATACTAACAATACTAACAAGAATTCTTAATTTTCTGGTTTTTGCGTTTCTATAAAAATCCCATGCCCATGTACCAAATAAACAAATTACTAAATAAATAATTTCCAAACATAAGCAGACCATTTTCAAGTCTTCAGTTATAGTTATATAACAATATACAATAGAAAACTCAATTAAATTGTCTATGATAAGCGGAATCAAAGAATGCCAGGATTTTTTCAGATTGAAGAGCCCTTACAGAATTACTTAAACTTTTAATTTTATGAACTAAGTGTGTACATTTCTAATCATTTTTTAGCTTTTAAAAATTATATTAAGTTTATTCTTCACTATTATATAGATATAAAAATACATTTTGAGGTACTTTATTATAAGTTGATACATATGTACATTATGTTATGCTCAAAAAAGTTTTTTTTGTTCAATATTTATTCTCAATTTTTCTATAAGGGTATTTTTTAGGTGAAATTCACATTCTTTTTTTGTTGTTCTCTTAAAGCAATTTTTTTAATTTTTTAAATTTTTTTAAATCAAATCATAATTTTTACTTATTCACACAGGGGTTATAAACACAAAAAGGCAGAATGTGGGGAAGGGGATGACACCAGAGCATGAGTGTTCAGGGGGAGTACAGATATATTTCAGAACACGATATCGGCTGGGTGAAGGTTCAGGGGACAGGTCACTATGACTCTGTCTATGATTCACTTGTCCTTATCTAAGTTGGTATTATCCACCAAGGCTACCTATTTACAAGGTCTATAACTACCCAGGCTGGTAAATTTCCACAAAAGCTGCCTGTTTATAATAGCTTATAGCCCTCTGTTTCGATGTTTTTCCACAGAGACCCAAGACTTGGTGTTAGTATACATGTATGACAGGCCTATTGCGGATTTTAGGCCTATGGCTGATTTTAGGCCTTCAGTGCATAAGCAGGGCTGCCCCTGACATCTCCTCCCTTCTCTAAGTATAGAAGGGCTGTGGCGATTCTAGTCCTGTGAAGGCATTGCCTTGTTGGAGGAAGCATGTCACTGGGGGTGGGCTTTGAGGTTTCAGACACTCAAGCAAGGCCCAGTGTCACTCTCTCTTCCTGCTGTCTCCTGATCTGAATGTAGAGCTCTCTCAGCTATCTCTCCAGCACCATGTCTGCCTATGTGCTGTTGTACTTCCCACCATGATGGTAATGGACCAAACCTCTGAACTGGAAGCCATCCCCAATTAAATGTTTTCCTTTATAAGAGTTGCTGTGGTCACAGCATCCCTTTATACCACTTAGAACTTTAACTAAGACAGACTAGATGTTCTGTCCTTTGCCAAAGTGACAATGTCTTCCCTGCTAACTTGTCAAGGACTGGTGTCTTTTCAGATTTACTCACCGAGGGTATTCTGTTCCCCAAAAGAAAGGCTTCTGCAGCTCTCCAGCAGGAAATCCTGAGAAGATGGCAAGCAAACAAAAAATGTTAAGAATATGGAGATCATCAATATCCAGACTCTGGTTCCACCTACAGCCCAAAACATCTAGATGGTCATCCAAACTACAAATGCAGTTGTAGATCCAAGTTATCTCCAAGAGATCTATCTAAAGGTAATATTTATTCACCTGAGTTTGAAATAAGTACATGGAATCATTTCAAGGACAGTTCATACAGATATACTATTGGCAGAGTCTAGTCCCTTCATATACAATATGTCCTGGAACCTTCAGGATAACCTGCAGGTTCCCGGATTCTCATAGGTCTCAGCTTCTTGGGTACCCATTATTGTAGGAGGTACACATTCCATACATAAAGAATAGTTATACATTCAATACTTTATTGCCTTCTATTTATTTGTAATTGAATCTTTGAACTTGTATTTTATATGTGGGTCCAAAGACTCATGAAGCATGTGTGTGAAAAGAAACTTGCATACAATATGCATGTCAGCTGTTCACACATGGTAGAGTCTAACAAGACAGACACAGCTCATCTATCATAGTTTCATGTTACTCAACAGTTCTAAACTTGGACAGCTCCACAAGGCCATGCTTTCTCTGTTGACTAGGATTTGCTTAGATTACTAAAAGAAGTTAATAGTACTCTAAGAAATAGAATGATTCAAGTTCTCTGTTTCATTGTCTCTCTTCATTCTTCTTTGTATTGCCCAAACTTTCAAACTGAAATTGGTAACATAGAATGAAAGGGAATGAATGTTATTTCCTTACCTTCCAGTCTCTCCTTATTCATCACTAAGGGAAAGGTGAAGACTGTTGGTAGATAGGCGATTAAGAGATAAAAACTTCTTCTAGCTCAGTGAGAGAAGATGCACCTAACCTTCGAGAGATGTGAGGCCCCAGGGAGTGGAGATGTCTGGTGGGGTGAGGATAGGTGAGGTGGGGACATACTCTTGGAGACACGGAAGAGGTATTGGATAAGGAACAGTCAGAGGGTGGACCAAGAGGGGGATAATTATTGGGGTGTAAAAAAAGATTGGAAGAGGAAGAAGAAGAAGAGGAGGAGGAGGAGGAGGAGACAATTAAATTATCAAGAACACAAAGAAAAAAGCTGAGGATACAGCTCAATAGTAGAGCACTTGCATAGTGTTTGGGGGTCAGCACTAACACTACCAAAAAAAAAAAGAAGTAAAAGTAGTAGTAGTAACAGTAGCAGCAGCAGCAGTATAAAATAGCTAAATTAGTTCTGTGCAGCATTTCTACCTTGCTGGTGAGAAAAATCTACATATGCATGTATGTGCTACAAAATACAAAGTGTATCATTTTAGAAATTCCATACATAAGTTAAAGCATTCTTAATTCACTTTTGAGACTTGCATTGTCACATAAAAAGATAGAAGGAAAAACTCATACTAGTGACATAAAAATTTACTTTTCCAAAGAACAGCAGTAAATAGCAGACAAAAATCACTATTGATAAGTCAAAAGTGAAGATAATGTTTTCATGTTAGCATTTGTGATGGCATTTGTTCTGCTTCTTGCACGAGGGGCTTTGCATCTTCATTTTACACTGAACTGTACAAATTAGTTAGCAGGCCTTGGATATAGGTGAATGCAAGAAACAAATGGCTTTGCTCTTCCAAATCACCACTCAATTTTGTACCCTGAGCTGATCCTGGGAGTTTTGATTAATAGTCATTACAGCTGGGAGTTCAAAGCAACAAGAGACAGAATGGGAGAGGGAAAAAGAGAAAGAGGGAAAGAGACCTTCTGTAATGTCCTTGTCTGCTTGAGACCAGCTGCTCTAGGCCCCATGAGACTGAATGTTCTTTTATGAATTAAAATGTTCCTCTACTCTCTGCTCAATTTTCTATCTCCCATCCATGCCAGGACGCTGAGGGGAAATGAAGGCAGGAAAGCAAGTCTTAAATTTAGAGATGAACTACTCATTTCATAAGACTCTCATATTCTATGTCTTTTATTACTAATATCAGAGTTTAAGATTTCAAGGTACAAAAACCTAATTGCAAAACAGAGGTGGATCCAGTTAATGCTTCTCTCTTCCTGCTGCTTTCAGATAAAGAAAAACACAACTAATGAGATTGAATTTCAAGGTACAATGTTACTTTAATCTTCATAATTTCTACATTTCCTTAAACATCTTTCACATCTTTATATTGATAGTCCATCCCTTTTTTGTGTGATTTGATTTTAGTAAGCCATTTTGATTTAGATATATATGCAAATATATTACATATAAATGCAAATCACAGTGTTTATATGAAAATCCTATTTCACACAATAAATTACCCCAAAGCAATGATATCTTCTAATAAGAACAATGATCATAAGCCTATGTGATTTAATTATTCAATCATTATGGCTTCCCTGCCTGGTAATGTGCCCAGCTGGAAGCAGTTATGTCCACTGCCAACCTTGTCACAGAAAAACATCTGACACCTGCATAAGCCTCCACTGCTGCAGGTTTTGCTGGTTTAGGGGCCCCAGATTCTAGTGCTCAAGTCATCACATCACCCAAATCAGCTATATCTTCTCAGCTTGTCATGGCCTTGAAATCCAACAGTGATAAACTGAAGAATCTGATGCCCTTAGGCATGTTTTGCTGAAGTGAATGGATTAACAGTGTAAGCTGCATTTTTAGAGATGTCAACTAGCAAGAGTGATAGATAGAAATCCCAACAAGGTCAATTCAATATCTTATCTCATAAAGTGGATAAGTTGTATTAGCAAAGGTGGAAGTGAGAAATAAATAAATGGGAAGGGAATTCTTTCTCTCTCCTTTTTCAGTAGATATGTTATGTTTTTTCACCAACTCATTTTATTTCAGTGTTTCCCCACTGCAGAATCACTCATTGCTTGTTCTAGACTTCTAAAGCTTTGGTTTTAATCACTATATTTATGGGAAGCATTCCTCACAGTGTGTGTGTGTGTGTGTGTGTGTGTGTGTGTGTGTGTGTGGTGTGTGTGTGTGTGTTAGAGAGAGAGAGAAAGAGAGAGAGAGAGAGAGAGAGAAAGAGAGAGAGAACAAACATTAATGATTTTGTAAGAAGTATGGGAGAAGGGTAAGTTATTGCAAGCATGTTTTAAGGGACTAATTTCTGTGTGATGATATGAAAGATGCCCTAAGAGATAATAAACTAAGTAGAAACATATATATTTTGTGCAGTTCATGGACTTTCTGTGCAATATATGTATAAGTGCGGATATATGCATGCACATATATATTCAATTCTACACTACCAGACTCTGTTCTTTTATATAAAAGAAAAGACAAATTTCTTCTAACACAAAAGATATAGAGAGAGGAAACTGTGGGACAAAGCTCCAGTATTGAATTTTTGATTATGCACACCCCCATTGATAAGGAAAGCAGAAACCACCTATACTGAGCCACATGTAAGAACACAAGTTGCTCGTATACATACACCTCAGCATGATCAACTACTTCGAATCACTTTGTGCTTTACAAGTCACACCTACCACATCTGATATCAAAACTACCAACTTCAGATGACTCTCCTCCTACCAGCACACAATAACTTCTAAGGAGCAACTCCCTTAACAACAAATGCCACAGCAATCATCACTTCTTTTCAAGGGAAAGTGCCATTTTTACCATAGTATTTGTATATCTGCCCACTTTAACACGTAAAAACTATGCTAACTTTTGATTAGGCCCCCACTTTTTGTTTTTAAATGTGTCAATGATAATTTTTCTTATTTATTTTTAATTTTCATCATGTGCATGTGTTGGGGTAAGTATGTGCACGTGTGTGCAGGTGTCCTCAGAGAGCAGGGACATTGAATCCCCCTGGAGCTGGAGTTTCGGGTAGTTGTAAGCAGCCCAACATGGGTTCTGCCAACTGAAACTTGGTCTTTGACAAGAACAGAATGTGCTCTTAACCACTGAGCCATCTCTCCAGCCTGCAATCATAAGTTTTTGATTGCTGTGTACCCCATCCTCATTTCCCTGTAAACTCTGTGGCTTTTATTACATAATTTTGTATACTGCAGTGATGCTTACAAATTTGTGTCATGGTATAGCAGGATACACACATGCCAGTTGTTCTCAACTGTCATGAAGCATAAGAATTAGATCTTGTTTAACTAGTTTGCTAACTAGTTACTATTTAACTCAGAATAGGTCCTTGAATGTCCATCTCTAAGAGTGCATATGTTAGTCTAGGCACCACACAATGAGAACTACTGCCCTAGAAGTTGTCAAAGCACACTCTGACGTTCAATACTGCACTGTGTATAATTAAGACCACAATAAAGACTGCTATGTTGCAGATGAAAAAGTAAAAGACCAGTTTTAAAATTCTAGCATGGAAATAATTTTCCATGAGCTGCTGTTGGAATAAAGTGAGGTATAAGCATAAATAGATAAATAGTAATTTAATAACTCTCCTATATACTCAAAATAAGTACCTGTCAAATACATACAAATTGATTGTAGTAATCACCTTTGAGAGAAAATTGGTATTCTAGGTGGTAGGTGGTCAAAAAATGGCTTTGAATATTAATGGTTTATGTTTCGATTAGCCAAAGGAGCTTTGAACATTAATGGTTTACATTTTGATTAATCAAAGGTAATCAACTTTTTTTCACTAAAGTTAGCTGTCTTAGAAGTGCGTGTTTTACTGAAATTTCTTCTAAAAGCTATCAAATAACAGTTAACTAAGCTTATATAGTGTTGGTTTGCTCTTGCATTGCTAATACTAACAAATCCCATTCCTATTTCAAGTAAAAAATTAAGCCATGTATTAATAGAATTTCAATGGCTACAACTGTAACAAAATAAAATATTGGCATCTCTATGCTGTAATCACGTCATTGTTTATTGTAATAATTTTTTCTTTTTCTAATTTGCACCCTGGAAAGCCACAGAGACCTGGTTTTAGTTTTGTACCTGGGTCAACATTTCATTTTGACCGAGCTTTCTCATTATAACTCTCCTATCAGTGAATACTGAGTAAGTTAGTTAGAGCTCAGAGAAATGCTGATCATAGAATGCAGACAGCTCCTATTGTTAGACTCATTGCCAAAGAACTGATCACATTTAGTGGGTAATTAACCCAAGTTCAGCAAACTGATTTCTATATTCATAAAAACATAGCCTGATTGTAGCTATACTTTTCCAAGAGTAGTTACCTGTCTCAATATTTCTGAACTTCAGTAGCCATTTTATTTTTGTAAAATCACTAGTTATATTTTTAAGAGTACATCACATATAAAGAAGAAAATAAAATTAACTTATTGTTCCATTACTCAAGACATTACTAAAGCAAATTAATACACTCAGGACTAACAAACTCACACTGTATAGAGATATATAAAAAAGTAGTAATTTCTCCCTGTCTCCACCCATTTCTGTCTAACTTTGATCTATTTTTCTCCCACTATCTGAAGGCCTTATTTCAGGTATTTGTTCAAATGTCACTTTATTCTCTAGTATGATGGTTCTCAGCATTCCTAATACTGTGACCTTTTAATATAGTCCCTCATGTTGTGGTGACACCCAATCATAAAACTATTTTTGTTGTACTTCATAACCATAACTTTGCTGTTTTTGACTCATAATATAAATATTTGATATGCAGAACCCCAAAGAGGTCATGGCTCACAGGTTGGAAATTGCTGCCCTAGTGCTTTTGAAAGGTAGAGTGTTATCCACCATGATTTCCTGATTTATAATTCACTGTGATGCTTAGATGCTCTCATTTGAATACATAAACAATCTTGCACAGGAATTGTTAAGTTCCGTAATAAAGGGGGTTTTAATTATTACCTGTTTTTTTAGATTGCAATACAATTACACCACTTCATCCTTCTTTTTCTCCCACTGCAATATCCTCAGAGACAGAATCTCTGGCAAGTATCTGTTGAGTGACTGTAACCCATACCCTATGAACCTCAAAAAGGTGACTGAGGTTGAAGCAAAACCTGTAGTTATGATTAAATTTTGTTACCAACTTTTTAAAATAGCATATGATTTATTTAATACTGCCATTACATTATTTCTTGAATCTTTCATCCTCAGTACCAAATCTAGAATATATTACATTATTCAAGTTTGACTTTCATTTTCTTTCTAAATGAGAGATGTGTTGGTTCCTTGCTCTCGCTACGATGGCAGAACTAGTATAGTTTTGAAGCCAACACAGGGTCTATCAAAATTCAGTATGAGGTCTGTGAAGATAGCTTGGTAGATAAAATGCTTCCCATACAAGCATGAAGACTTGGGTTTGGATCCCCAGCACTCATGTAAAATGCAAGGTTTGATGACATGTGCCTGTAATACCAGTACAGCAAGGCAGAAACATGAAGATCTCAAGGACTCCATGCCACCTAGTCTAACCAATCAATGAGAGACACTGTTGCAGAAAATAAGATGGAGACCAACCAGACAAGACATGAGACATCAACCCAGCCACATCAGCATCCAGAAATGAACATACATCTGAACATTTACACAATATGCAAACACAAACCAACTGGGAAGTCTTGCCTATTGCCTAGTTTTAAGTAAGTTCTACACACTGTCTCCCCTGGGTCCTCCTTACCTCCCCACTAAAGGATTAAAATGTTGTATAATGCCCTTTCTAATATCTATGGCACATACTGATACTGAAGACTAGTTTTATCTAGACAAAACTAGACAAAAACTCTTGTCCTGAAAGTACTGACTTAACATCAATCTCTTTTCCCTACAGTCTTTGTTGCTTCCCTTTAACTAAAATATATATTTTAAGTTCAAGAATTATAATATACAATGTAGATTATCATAAAGCAAATATTTTGGAAACAATACTTTCCAAAGGCTCCTCTTACTCAAATATTTTACATTCTCAGATTGACACAATGCTATTGCTTTTTAAGACATCCTGGAGTAGGACTCACATGTCTTTTCCTTTTGTTTCTATGTTTAATTGTACTGAACAAAATGGGAGGCCTGAGACTTCCATTGTCAGTGTTTGAAGCCCAGTTTACTTAAATTTTTCCTTTACTCTTGTCAAATTTTACCAAAATTTGTCAACACAAGGCAAGGCAACTCAAACTTATCTAAATTCAGAACCATTTCATTCAGAATCCCTTATGACTTTAGGGAAGGAATTAGTGTTATTAAATTATTTACTTAGGATTCTTCCAGATACCAATAAGGTAGAAATAGTACTAACAGATGAAAAGTTCAGTCCCACATAAGAGGTAATAGGGAAAATTCAAAAGGAGAATCCACTGGACTTCAGAGTATGTAGAATGGTGTACAAAGTCAAGCACTGAATCAGATGTTTGTATACTTGCTATAATTGCCTTCTATAGAGCTACACTTGTGTTTCCCAAATGATTGAGTATATGCATCTTTGGGTTTTAACCAAGTGTGGATGCTGGTAGTAGTTCCTGCTAAAGGACTGATGATGTTCACATGATGCTGTATTGCATTATTGTTTTTTTCAAATAATACAAAATTTTGGTTTTGCATGGAGTTCTTGATGTGTAAATAAGGCTTTATTCTAATGCATATTATGACAGTTATTTTTCAAGTCTTAGTTGCTAGTCTTGTATTACCAGATGAATCCATATATAAACCCACACTTCAAAGTTGCTGTTGATCTATCATTTTACTGAGGAAGTCATGTTTCTTATTAAATTTCACTTGTAGTTTCAATCTCCTTACATGTTTTATTTTATCCTGTGCAATAGCTTCTAGCTTTATAACTCACCAAGTGGATATAGGTTATGATCCATATTCAGAATTGCTAGTATATTTAAATACATCATTAAAACTATCACAGGCATTGGATTTGGTCATGATGATGGAACTACTGGCCACTAATATTTAGCGAGTCTCTGTGATATTCCAAGCCACTTGGGTAAGTTCTAAATGTACAAATACCATACATGATCAAAGTAGAATAAGAGAATGTAACTGAACAATCACATCTTGCAATACTTAAAGAAAGGGATGGACCTATTCTACTATTTCTAAAGTAAATTTTTTAACTTACTAGAAAAAAAAAGAAATGCAGGATTTACAGAAGACATGCAGAGGAATTTGGAGAGGGAATTATTTATATAAACATCTATACTAATGGGTAGGATATATGGCTGATAAAAATTCAATTGGTCTTTGAGGCAGAAAATGTTAGGAAACTTGTTCTCAAAGTGTTGTCTGCCAACCAACAACATCAGCATCTTTTAGGGACTTGTGAGAGATGCAAATATTGAACCCCCATCCCAAACTTGCTGAGTAAATAACACTAGGAGTGTACCTCTGAGTTTCAACCAACCATTCAGGTTACTGAGACCCACAAGCTGACATCAGAATAATCTTAACCCCAACTGTAAATGAGAATCTCAACCGAAAAAGAATCCCTACCCAAATTTACTGAGATTCAAGTAAAGAAGTGATCATTTTTAAGCTAACTGATCCATAACTCAGCCCTCCTGGCTTATTCTATTCACTCAGTCTGTCAGTATCATGCATTTGTGATACAATATTTTTACTTGAACTTTCTTCAGATGATAGTTTCTAAGATTAATCTTTATGTGACCTAAAACAAAAAAGTCTGATTGTAGTAAAGGACAACTATACATTTAATTGTAACTACCTTAAAAATTCCAGGAAGAATGCTAAAGGGAATGAGTATTCAGGATTAGTTCTGGCTATAGGATAACCTAGATAGTGTTCTTCTAGAAATTAGGCATGGGGGGCATGAGTTGAGACATGAAAATTGCTGTGATTACAAAGTACTTTTGGATATGTCTTTTGTTGTTGTTGTTACAAAAGGATTTCATTGTCACTCCTGCTAAGATTAATAGTGACTTTTTATCCAAGTTGGCATCTTGCAATATTTTGGTGCATGCCAAACTTCCTATTTCCAGAAAGTATCACATTCTAACAGCTGTGATTCCTGTCAAGGGATTCAGCAAGATGTCTTAGCCATCTGCTGGCTTCCTGCAGGTAACCTCCTGCCACCAGATCTAGCAGCTCAGAGCAGACAAGCAGAAAGCAGCTTCTGAAATCTGCCCTCCATCTTGTAGCGTTCTTTGATGACCATTCTATTCTATTTATTCCATAATTACCTTTATGCCACAAAAACATTATCTCTCCCCTTTACCAGAATTATCAACCATCCCTATTATTTTCCCAGGACTAAAGAGATACTTAGAGTGCAGTATTTTTACAGTAGTAAAGCTGGAATGGGCCAAGGAAAAATGAGAAGAAATAAAAAACATTGCTTTCACTCACCATGTCTGACTTTTTTTTTTTGTATTGGCAACACTTCAATGGCTCAACAGTTCTTAATATTCAGCATCTTTCAAAGACATTTAGTAATTAAAATCTTACTAAGATCCAACATGCTAGTACAGACCACCAGAGTTCATTATTTAGTAAAAAGGAGCCAAACAGAACCCACTTGTCACAAGTAATGGTGATGCTACTGGTCTCCAATAAACACACTTTGAGAAGTTCAAATTCAGAGAAAACACTAATCCTCACCTCCACACCAGTATGAAGCTCTATTTGGTCCTTTTATATAAACAATTTCTGCCATGAGCATTAAACAATAAAACAAGCATCAGTGGTGCTCAGTCTAGTCGTGGGAATATATAAGGAAAATATATACTAATGAATGCCTGTGTGTTTCACTGAAGCTGTATCTACTTATTTGATAATGATATTGTCCGTGAACACATGACTATAATTCTACCATATTAGTTATACTTAGTCTCTTCCAATACTATCCTTTAAGACACAAACTGTATGTGTCTGCTGAATGTGGAGACACAAATTGGGAAAAGAAAACAGGGCCAAGGATACTGGTTAGTGTTCATGTTCTTCCTTACTGTATGAGTTCCTAGACTCAAGCTGCAGCATTGTAAAATGAACACAGGGATACACACCTCTTTGGTGGCTAATAATTTTCTTTCAGTTCTGTGACTTTCTTTAAGGTATATCCCTAAGTAGAAGAGTTGCTGCATTAAATGGTATTTCACTTTAAGTTGCATCCTACATTTATAAAGTAAAAGAAAACTGTGAAAGAATTTTTAAGGTAGGGGACAAGTGAGATTAGGAGCATCAAGACAGATTAGTCAGACTGACCCTGACTTCTTGTCTATCACTGTTGTATTCCAGGATCTTGATATTCACCTTCTAGTTTAACAGCCAAGTAGTTCTCAGCCAGTGCCCCAACTCACACCTTCATTCAAATCAACCATTTCATGCTTTCTATGACCAGCCCCAAAGCAAATCTGCCCAATTCACTACAACAGAAACAACATTCCTAAATACCTCACAGACAGAAGACTGAGGCCATACAGGTATCAGTCCCAAGTCTCACTCGCTAATAGGAGTCTAGACCATGGGCTTACCAGTTAAAGATGCTTCTGTTTATTCATGAAGACTTCACAGAGCATTGTTCTTAGCTGTAGCCCAGGTCAGTCCTTGAAGACAGACAATTTTAAAATGCTTAAGCAGGTGCTTTTTAAGCATGCCATCTGTAAATTTTGTAAGCTGTTGCAAGTTTGTTCATGACTTAACTTCATCTGTCTCAATAAACTTTGTAAATCTCATTGTAAATTTTTGTGAAACAATCACTTTCTGGAGAATACACTTCAATATTCTTTATAAAGCATCTTGTAGCATCTGTCTGCCAAGTAATCTACCTTCAATTCCCCCTTGGGCAATGCTAAAAGACAAAGAAAATAGTGGACTTAAATATAGGGCTTGCAGTGAGCAGCATGCTTAGGGTTAGGAAAAATGAAATGCTTTCATTTTGACAATGGACATGCAGTCAATAGACATGGATCCCACCTAACCTTTTGATACCCACCTACCTCTTGACTGATCTCACATCCTATAGCCTTGCCATATCAAAAGAGTAAGAAGCCCTCACTAGGAAAATTTGTGAAAATATCTATGACTATTAAAGTACCATCAATAAACTGGGTTACATTATCAGACCTGCTGTGATAGTTAATAGTGTTTGTCAACTTGATTGGATCTGGAATCAACTAAGAGAATATAGAATAAACTAAGCTCTGTGTAGATAAACTATTTCCTGGTTTGGATTCAGCGATGAGTGAGAAGACTCTCACACAGAGTAGGTGTTACTCTCCAGCATTAGTCCAGTTTAAGATGGTTCAAGGGAAAAGCTATTGCTTTTTACCTGCCCAGCTTCACTCCTTGCTGATGAGAGCACCTACTTTACTGTTACTGCTGCTGTTGTCGTTGCTACCATTTTTTGCTAATATTAAAGCCAAGCTTCTTCAGCCTTCCAACATGAACTGAAGACCAGTGACTCTCTAGGAATCCTCTAGGCCTTCAGGTGACATATTGAGATAACTGAAGCATCTAGCCTCATAAAATGAGCAGTTATGTTCTCAGCCTCTTTGTTGTGAAGACAGTGATTGTTGGACTACTCAGCCTATGTCATGTAAGTCAATCTAATGAATTCATTGCATTAGATTTATTTATTATATGGATTCTGTTCCTTTAGAGAACTCAAACTAATGAATCTGCAATTTACTAGTATTGTAGTTGTTAGCAAGTTATTTTCTCTTCTGTAAGATGGGTGCATAGCACAAAGTTTATAGAGCCATTAGGAAGATTAAACATTCAAGTAGTAGGCACATTCATGGTTTTCCAAAATAGAGGCGATCACAGTGCAATCACTATAGTCACTTGAGGTTAGTTTTTTAAGTAGAAATGGAAATGATTAAAAACTATATTATAGCTTCCAGTCTGAGCCCGAGCATTAAGCAGATCCCTGGCAGCTGCTCTGCACCCAATCTCACAAAACCTAGAGGAAGTGGGCCTCCCAGGAGTTCTAACCCGGGTGGTATCAAAGGTAAGGAAACAGCGACACACACCCCAAACAGGGAGTAACTGGGACCCACTAGGACCCAGGAATTCACTCCTGGCCCAGAGCACTGGTTCCTTCCAGTCTGGGCCCGCGTACTGAGCAGATCTTGGGCCCCAGATCTAACCCTAGTAGTAACACCCACCCCACACAGTTCTGAAACAACCAAGATAATAGGAAAGATAGGCTCCAATAAGAGACAGGATAGGTAGCACTAAGGTGATCCAGATGGTGAAAGGCAAGCACAAGAACATAAGCATCAGCAACCCAGGGTACTTGGCATCATTAGAACCTAGTTCTCCCACACTAGAAAGTCCTGAATTCCCCATATCACCAAGAAAGGAAGATTCAGATTTAAAATCACTTCTAATGATGATGATAGAGGATTTTAAGAAGGACATAAATAACACTCTCAAAGAATTTGAGGAGAACACAGGTAAACAGGTAGAAGCCCTTAAAGAGGAAACACAAAAATCCCTTAAAGAATTACAAGAGAACACAACCAAACAGGTGAAACCTCTGAACAAATCCATCCAGGACATAAAAATGGAAGTAGAAACAATAAAGAAATCACAAAAAGAGACTACCCTGGAGATAGAAAACCTAGAAAAAAATCAGGAGTCATAGATGCAAGCATCACCAACAGAATGCAGGAAGGAGATAGAAGTGAGAATCTCAAGTGCAGAAGATACCATAGAAAATATTGACACAGCTGTCAAAGAAAACACAAAATGCAAAAAGTTCTCAACACAAA
This sequence comes from Grammomys surdaster, assembly GCF_004785775.1. Taxonomy (NCBI): domain Eukaryota; kingdom Metazoa; phylum Chordata; class Mammalia; order Rodentia; family Muridae; genus Grammomys; species Grammomys surdaster. Next base: position 3,562,406 of record NW_021604662.1, on the reverse strand, counting down.
ACATCCAGGAAATTCAGGACACAATGAGAAGACCAAACCTAAGGATAATAGGTATAGATGAGAGTGAAGATTCCCAACTTAAAGGAACAATAAACATCTTCAACAAAATTATAGAAGAAACTTTCCCTAACCTAAAGAACAAGAAGCCCATAGACATACAAGAAGCCTACAGAAAGCCAAATAGACTAGACCAGAAAACAAATACCTTCTGTCACATAATAATCAACACCAAATGCACAAAACAAAGAAAGAATATTAAAAGCAGTAAGGGAAAAAGGCAAAGTAACATGTAAAGACAGACCTATAAGGATTACACCAGACTTCTCACCAGAGTATATAAAAGCCAGAAAATCCTGGACTGATATCATACAGACCCTAAGAGAACACAAATGCCAGCCCAGACTACTATACCCAGCAAAACTCTCAATTACCATAGATGGAGAAACCAAGATTTTCCATGACAAAACCAAATTTACACAGTATCTTTCCACAAACCCGGCATTACAAAGGATATTAGCAGGAAAGCTCCAATACAAGGAGGGAAATTATACCCTAGAAAAAGCAAGAAAGTAATCCTCTTCCAACAAATCCAAAAAGAAGATACCCACACAAAGATAATTCCACCTCTAATAACAAAAATAACAGGAAGCAACAATCACTGTTCCTTAATATCTCTTAACACCAATGGACTCAATTCCCCAATAAGAAGACATAGGCTAACGGACTGCATACATAAACAGGACCCAGCATTTTGCTGCATACAGAAAACCCATCTCAATGACAAAGACAGAAATTATCTTAGAGTAAAAGGCTGGAAAACAATTTTTCAAGCAAATGGTCCTAAGAAACAAGCTGGAGTAGCCATTCTAAAACCTCCAGCCTGAGAACACAAAGGGAGGCACTCATGGCTCCACCTTTATAGGTAGTTGAGGGTGGCCTTGTCAGGCATCAGTGGAAGTGGAGGGCCTTGGTACCCAATAGTTTAGATTCCCTACTGTTGGGGAATTTGAGAGCAGGGAGGTGGGAATGGAAGGATGGTGGGAGCACACCTTCCTAGAAACTCCCAGAATTATATGGATTAGATATGATAGACACAGGCCACCAGAAGACTAGATTCCAGAATTCAAACAAAAAATATCTTGATATTAAAATTTGTTTTGAGAATTGTATATTGTAGAATACACAGCCTTGGTGTATCAAGCAAGCTGAGGAGAACTGCTCAAACCTCTGATGTCCTGGAATCTCAGCTGAATGCAGTGAAGACACAGATGTCAGAGGCTTATCAATTTACTCTTCCCCCCACCCCTCTTCTAATATCTCAATGCCCATAATCGTCTTGAAGAAGTTAATGAAGAGTCGGCACCCCTATTTCCTGGGTTTGGGGACTGAGGTGGTTAATATTGAGCTGTCTTTCTAGGGGAAAGTAGTGGTTTTGTTGGAACAGGGAGGAATAGCTAGAATTTACTGCATAGCTATAATGTATTGGTAGAAATCTGTATAATTGTTATTAAGCTGAAGGTATAATTTCTAAAATGGTACAAAATTTACTTTGATTTCAAATTTAAGGTTTTCATTGGTACGAGTTTCTTATTGATATAGAAGTGAGATTAATATTGTTACTCTCATAGGCATTGTGCCTATATAACACATTTAGGAATACAAGGCTTAGGCCCAGTTCTTCTTTAACTTTTTTAACTGTTTTGAGATGTTTAGCCTGTGAGTTAAGGGCCTATAGCAAATTGATGGCTCTGAGTTTATTGTTAGGGTGTTTTCTATATTTCATTTAGAAATAGCTGAGAGGAGTTAACAGACAACAGTCCAGATTGCCTTACATGGATAGTTGGTTTTCAAAACGTCAGAAGCCCACAGAATTGACGTTACAAACATTTATGCATTAAGGTTCATTTTGATTAGAGACCTGTCTGCTCCTGACAGCTTCCTGTCTTGGATTCTAAGAAGAAATTGAGCATCTTTGGAGTTACTCCAGTTGTGGTGAGACAGTCATTAGGCAAGAATTGCCTCTTTTCATCTACAGACAAATTACTGTCCAGAAAAAGACACACTTGCAGAATAATTGATTATATCTGCCAAGACAGAGTAATCAGCCCTTAATAATTCTGCATCACTAGGTCTGTCAGATGATCCTGGGCCAGAAGGTTGAAGATCGGATGCTCCAACATTTTGTAGTATAGGGACTGTCCAAGTGTTCAGCGGTCTCTATAAATTGGCTAAGTTTTAGAAGCTATGCCTTGAGCTTCCCATAATTTCAGTTAATTCAGTCATTCTGTATTTATGACGGGTTGAAGATTTATAGTCTCATAGCCAATCCCGCCTATTTACTTTGAGAGAAAAGACTTGAGAGGATGGTTTTCAGCTGACATTCATTCTAAAGCCAAGAAAAAAGCCAGGTTCAGAACTAAGTCTTTCAGTTTGGAGAGATGACAGAGGTTCTGGTTAGTCAACAAAATGATGGACTGGGTATTAGGTCTATCTTGTACATTACTGATACAAATTGGTATAGTTATGCTGTAATTGTATTTTGAGAGAAAGGTTTTATCTTAACAGGAAGGGTGATATGTAGAAGGAGCTATGGTGAGAGGAGTAAAGAGAGGAGGAGGAGCTAGGAGACAAAAGAGGGGGGGGGAAGGAGGTGGGGGAGGGAAACATGGAAGCAGATGTTCACATGTCTCTGCCAATCAAAGATAGATGGAATATCTAGGTTGGGTATTGGGTTACACTTCTGATTGTATGGGCATCTTGTTACTGAGCATTACCAAACTTATAAAGCCTTTGATTAACATTTAAAAATAAAAATAAATAAATAAAATAGAATATTTAGAAAAAACAACAAAAAATAAGCAAAAAAGAAAACTGTATTATATATTATCATTTTTTCAGTTACCAAATCTCTTGGGATTTAACTTGCCCATTCCCTAACTCTCTCTTACTAATGTCAACGCCCATAGTTGGTTCCTTTCCATCTTTCTTTTGGGCCATGTACAAAACTCCTAGCTCATCCAAGTAGCCTGCCTTTCCCCTTCGAGCCAATGTCTTTAAGAATAAAACTAGGAAAATAAAATTGATTTTTTTTTTACTTCTCAAAGAAAAGTACACCAATTCCCTGTTCCTCAGCATGATCTATAAGTACATTATTAACTTCTTCCACAAATCATGTTATGGCCTTTGCTTTTTAAAGCACCCAGGCTGCCTCTGCTCCAGCAGATGTGATCATTCTCACAGACCATTCCTGCACCATATGCACCTTTGCAGCATTCACCCCTTCCTACATGTCATAGCATTTCTTCTCTACCTAAAGAACTTTGTTTTCCTACCCAAGTCTTCTCCATCATCACTTTCACCAATCATCCAATCGTAGCTCACCCAGATTAAATTCCTCCTCTGCAGTGACACCCAGAATACACTGAATATTCACTACTAAGTATTCAGGTAACAATCTTCTCACCCAACTCATCAGAAGCAAGCACTAATAGCTTGCTATGATTTACCTATGCTGAGCCAGATTCTTGTCTAAGCATTTAATATATATGATTTGATATTTACAACAATTCTATAGGATAGTTATCTCACCTCCATTTTATTTTTTAAAAATTAACTAAGGATTAAAGATTCTAAGAAATTTGGCCAAGATTGCACGTTACTAGTGATGAGGTCAAGATTGAAAATCAAATTGTCCCATTTGAGAGCACACAGTATTAACTACCATTATCATATCACACTATACACCCTAGTTCGAGCTCATTATCTGGCATGTTATAATGCTATATAGCAAATCATCTCCATATTTTCTTACAACCATGAACATTTATTATTTCACAGTTTCTCTGGTCCAGGAATTTGGAATCTGTTACTGGGGGGATGATCTATCTGAAGGCCTCTTGGGAGACTGCAGTCAAAATGAAGAACTTTGTTGTACTGATCCAAATGCTTAGACTGAGAGATCTGCATGGTGCTAGAAATGGGCAGAAGTCCTCTGGAGCCTCACTTGTGGGCCTTGCCACAATATGCTTGAGTGTCCTCATGATGTGGTAATTGGCTTCTTCCAGAGTGATAAATCAGAAAGCAAGTTAGAAGTCATAGTCTTTTACTACTCAACCTCAGAACTCATATTCTGTTATGTATATAAAATCCCACTGATTATATATATCTAAGCTTTGGCTTAGTATGGGAAGGAGCTTCAGAGAACTTTGGATACCAAGAAAGAAGGATTATTCCAATTTCCTAAAATATTAAGTGGGAATATGTTCTAGATCTGGGCTTCTTAATCTTTTCCATTCACGACACCATCGCACCCAAGAAATGTTTAACTCTTAGCATATGTATAGGTGTGTATATGTCTGTATATATAACAGGTATTTACTAATCATAAATGTTAAAGTCATTTTTATAAACAACTATTTGGTATACATATATTAAAGATATATTTCATTCTTATTAAAGATGAAATATCTGCATGCTAATGAGATGGGTTGTTCTTATTTATTTTTACATACAAATTAAATCTTGAATGAATATTTATATAGGATATAAAAACATCTTCAGCATTTTTCAGATTTTTCAACTGTTTTATAAAATCTAATCATTTTATGTGTATATGTGTATGTCAGTGCACCACAGGCATTCAGGTGCCTGTGGAAGCCTGAAGAGACACTGGATCTCCTTCAACTCAAGTTACCATACATAACATACAAATCAGGTGGTTATAAGTCTCCTAAATTGAGTGCTGGCAACTGAACCTAGGTCTTCTACAAGTATAGCAACTGCTTTAAACTGCTGAGACATCTCTCCCTATTCATATGCTGATCAAAGCTAAGACTGCCATTTTGTATGAACATACACTTAAAATGCTGGATATATGCTCAGGGCCATTTCAAAAATTATTAGGAATTCTACCCTAATTCCAAGCCAAAATTCATTTGCTGATTTTTGATACAACTCAAGTCAATCATTCAGATAGACTTAGATATGTGTGTGTTGTATGCATGTATAGGCCAGAGTTTGACACTTGGGATCTTCATGGCTTGCTCTCCAGTTTACTTTTTGAGACTGAGTTCATCAAGTAGGCTGGAAATTAAGATTTAGGGGCTTCAATCTCCATCCACCATCCTTACAAGTGGAATTATAGATATGTGTTACCATGTCCAAATTTTACATGGGTACTGGAGATCTGATATAAGATCATAATGCCTTCACAACAGGTACTTTTCAGATTTATCCATCTTCTCAGCCCCTTGAAGAGCAATTTTTAGAATCTCCTGATTCATAGTCAAACTCACTATCCATTGCACCACTGGGTCAGTGCTTCAAAGAGCAATTTTTAAAACTCAGACATTATAGTATACAACCCAATTCAAAGATATGCTTAACTTTAATGCCAATAGGAAGAGAGTAAAAATGCTTCTTTTACATAGCTAATATGTTTCTGTAATAGCAATGCAACATAGCAAACACTATCAGAAACACCTCAGACTTATTACGCATTTAGTACTGAATTAATTTTTTGTCAATGTTAAGAACTCTTTTGTTGTTCCACAGTCTTGCAACACATTTAAATACACAAGCGATAGGTAAGTTGTGTTCTGGATAATGAGAAATTTGTGTCAATCCCTGACGTATCTCCATAGCTCAATAATTATGGAACATTGTTCCTAAATTCTGGATGTTTGGCTTGTTTCCTCATGTCTCCAAATGAAGCATAAAATGAATTCAAGACTTTAGTTCCATTAAATCCCAGTAGAAGCCACAGGTGAATATTCACTAAGTTGGCTTCCATTCTATAGTTTTCAGCAGATATAACAAAGAATGAGAACTTCTCCCAGTTTGAAATAGTTATGTCCTTAACAGGAAAACACATTTATGTTTGATTTCAGGATTAGCTCTCTGGTTAAATGTCAGTATAAACCCAGCCTCTGGACAAAGGCTTATTATCTTCTCTAGCTCAACATCAGTAATTAAACTGGGACAGGAAAATCTCTTGGGTATAACAGTAAATATAATAAAACTGTTAGGTTTAACCCTCAGGCCAGGATTGTTTTCAAGCCAAGATTGTATTTGCTTAAAATAATTGTTTAATATGATTTCTGATATACAAATATAAAAACTTAATACTGGAAGGAGGCATATAACAAATTCACAGTGGCATAAACACATATAACAAGCTTTAATGCTAAAGACCAATCTCTATTACTAGAAATAAAAATTGGATATGAGCTGCTCACTCTTCCAGACACTACTATCACATGACAAGATTCAAAGAACCATAGAAGCTAGATCAGATGTACCTTGGTAGCTCCCAGAAGCTAGTCCTCACATAGGCTTTATTGATCCAACATGCTGACTGTTCTGTAAATAAAGTTTGACTGAAGCCCAGCCCTGCTCACTTAGCTTATAGATTATCTGTAGCTATAGTAGCAGAATTCAGAAGTTGAGGCTCTGTGGCAAATCTGAAAAAAAATCTGTGTTCTGGTAATGTATAGAACATTTTTTCCTGATTTATACCTCTGAAGACTTGGCCTTAGGCAACCTATTAGAAAGCCAAGATATCTGTTTCTACTAAATGCTATTCCAAATACCTTTATGGAGGAAAGGGAAAAATACTATTTACATCAAGGCATTACCTACACAGAGTAAAGGCAAAATATTTTGTGTGTAGTGCCGGGAACGGAACTCAAAGCATCACACATGCTAAGTAAGTATCTTGACACTGAGCTATACCCACCGCTCAGCCAAGGGACAAGCTGTAACATACATCACCCATACAACCATTGTCAGGTTAAGACAGAATATCTTTTGTACTTCCTCAGTCAATAACCTCAAGAAAGATTGCTACTATTTTAACTTCTATCATATGGATGAATTTTCCTGCTCCTGATTTTTATAAACATGGAATGAAATAGTACACTTCTTCTTGTGCCTGGCTTCTTTCATTCAACATTATGTCACTGGCAAATATACAGTACTTCTGCATTGCTGTTGGAGCAACATTCAATTGCACAACTAAAACAAGATGTATGCACCTATTCTTCTGTTGGTGACTATTATGGTCTATCCAAGGGCTGCCTACTAGTTTGAGAAATACAAGTTTTGACATTGGCCATGTGTTGGCAGTTTACAAATCTATCCTCTGAAACACTTCCTGAACACTCTATGGGCTGTCCATCATGCAGCAAGCAGGACAGTGAGGGCCAGAAAGGCTAACTCCATCATACCACATAATCATACTCAAGCTCTCCCACTGAGGCTTTTGCTTTGTCCTTTTGAAAAGTGGGATGATAAGTTTAGCAGTTGTCACCAAGTTAGGAAAAGCACAGGCTGGGGTGCTAATGATCTCAGCTCCTTGCTCTTCCATTTAACTGAACTACCAATTGAAATGTAATTAAGATTGGTGACAGCTCTTCACTGCAGTGCCCAATACAACAGATTTAAATCACTAAAACTTCACACTACACTCTGTATTTGAAGACATGGATACTCACCTTGACAAGGGCAGAAAATAAGCTTTAACGGCTCTGCAAAAATAACTGAACATTTAAAAATGGCACCAACCTCAGGGTTCTGCACAAAAGTATGGGCTGGGAAAGATTAACAAGTCTATAGGTTTTCCTGTTTTCTACTCAAGTCTTTACTGCATGTAGCAGCAGACTTAGTGGCATAAATCAGAAAATGATAATGAGACATGAAGGAAATTCTCATAAATCACGTTACTAAGTATAGTTACATCGTAGATTTGGAACCCAATTAAACAGATGGCCACATGCTGTCAGAATTAGCTCCTAATCAATAAAGATGTTCATTTTAGAAAATCACCTCAATTTTTCACTTCTTCAGTGAAGCACAGAGGAGGTGGTTGGGAGGGGATGGGGGAGTCTTAGGAAACCCAATGGGGAGATGTGTAAGAAGAAATTCCACCTGTCTTAATTTGTAGTCCAGAAAATCAGAAATGAAAGAGGGGGGAAAAGTCACCCAAAGGATTCGTTGTCATCTTGCCTAGTAATGTAATTTACAATGAGAGCAAGCACTGGTCATTAGGAAAATAGAAACAGCTTGAATCTCTTAATTAAAATCCTGCCTGAAATTGTTCATTTTAAAACCCCTCTGCCCATGAGCTTTCTAGAACCCATTGGGGTACTCTGAAATGGCTACTTCCTCAGAAAAGTTCTGATAGGGTCAGCCCTTTCCAGACAAGAAAAAGGCACAGTACTGGGAAACCCTGGAGACAGAACTATTGTTAGATACACTTAATTCCCCAAAGGAGCAGTAAGCCTTTAGTGACATTTGAAAGAAATGGAAACACCAGTGAAGAGACAATCTCATCACCCTTTTCTTGCATAAGAGCTGACCTTTTAAACTCACTAGACTGGTGACAATTAAGTCTGTAAATACCGAGAGTTGATGAAAGTGAGGAACAAAAGAAACACTGTGGGAATTTAGAACACTCACTTTAAAAAGCATCTGGTAATATCTAGTAAAGAACTTGCATATTCTCCCTGCAAGGAGTCCACTGAGGAATATCATCCTGACTGACTTCAGAAGACAATGCACAAGACTATTCAGAGAAGCCCCATTCCGAGGAGTGGGTTGTGGGATGTGGGAGTGGGAGCGAGGGTTGTGGGGATGGAGAGAATGCTCAACAGGAGAACAGATAATCTGGTGTATCATCAGACAAGTGAATAGTATACAGCAACGTATAGTAAAATGAAAAAAAAACCACATACTGCCACATGCCATATACGTGTATACTTGCCATATATGTGTGTGTGTGTGTGTGTGTGTGTGTGTGTGCCTTAAAAATAATGGGGTTAGAGAAATAGCTCAGTACTTAATAGCACTGACTACTCTTCTAGAGGATCTACGTTAGATTCCCAGCATCCAAATGGCATCTCATAACACAACTATCTGTAACTCTAATACCATGGAAACCGATGTCCTTTACTGGCTTTTGCATGTGCCAGTCAAGCATGGGGACACATCTAATCAAAATACTCATATGCATGAAACAAAATTTTAAAATAATGATAATGATTGAAAAACCACAACTTCTGAAGACTGTAGTATGATAAATTTGTATTATGTTGAAAACAGTATCATTAATAATGCCTGCATAAATTGCTAACATTTTAGTTTTTAGAAGACAAACACACTCCAGCACAGTAGTGCATTTTTTATCCCAGTATTAGAAGGTGGAATCTCTATGAGTTCTAGGCCAGCAAGATCTATATAACAAGTACTAAGTCAGCCAAAGTTATATGGTGAACTCCCCCAGCCCCCCCCAAAAAAAGATAAATGTAAAAGACAGTATATTGATTACCTTTGCAGTGATGGGGAGAGCAAGACGGGAAGCAGATAGGCATCTCAGATGACACTGGTAGGATTTCAGCTCTTCACTGAGTCATGCTTTAACAGCACATGTTGATGTTTCATCCTCTTATATACCTTCTAACTTTCTTATATACTTTCTATGTATATAAGTATACTTTTTTATATACTTTCTATGTAGCATGGGCCAGCATGCTACATAGATATTTAGAATGTGCCAAATATTGTATAATAATAAAAAGTCCTAGTAAGCTTTAATGTCACTTCAGAATTCTGAAGACAGACTTGTAAGGAGTTCCTTGACCTAATTGTCCCTCTTTCCAGTGTTGCTATATTAAATGAATCTTGTTCTGCTTATCACTAGTAATATGGCTCTTTTAGTAGACTTATTATGTACCAGTGGCTGAACCTGGCTTAGATGACCAGCTGTGAATGCCCAAGTTCAGTAATAATATGGCAACTACAAAGGGACAAAAGATACATCTGGGAGTGTCCAGCACCCCCAGAAAGCTGACCCCAAATGGAGAGGAAAGATGAAAGATCCCAGCTATGGCTTTACTCTGAGGACATTTTCCCATCTTTCTACTTCAGTGGGCATTGGCTGCCTTTTATTTCTACTTGGTCAAGCAGAAAAATGAGTATTTGGACATTGTTTTGGATTCTCAAGAAAGTTTGAACCTTGTAGCTATGAGAAAAGTGGGAGGAGAGAGAGAAACAAAGAGATATAGAGACAGACAGACAGAGATAGAGGGAAACAGAGATAGACTGACAGAGACAGAAAGAAAGACAGGAAGGGAGGGAGGGAGGGAGGGAGGGAGGGAGGGAGGGAGGGAGAGAGAGACAGAGAGAGAGAGAGAGAGAGAGAGAGAGAGAGAGAGAGAGAGAGGGCTACAGAAGTAGAAGTACAACTTCTGACAAAGGAACCTGAACATTTTTGTGATACTAAGACATTCTTCACAGAATATGCAGAATAGACTTCACAATTCCTCCAGAGCTGCTCTGCCAGATGAACAGCCATTCATCCTTTAGGCCCAGCTCACTCCTTTCTGAAGTTCTGATCAGGGCGGCCCAGTTTGTTCCTAAGACACTCCCATGGCACCGTGTTTCTGCTCTCACAACTATATGGAGACCAGAACCCTACCAAACTAGTATAGAGATTATTTCAAAGTGAAAACATGAGCTTCCAAAGAAAGAATTGCACCTCAACTTCCCTTGTCTGCTATGAGTGAAAAGCAGAAAAGACCTTCGGCAGTGTAACCTTAAGCACCAGAACAATCGGGAAGTCTTCGGATAAATGAGTCTCATAAGAACACATGGAGTGACCCATGGCTCCAGCAGCATATGTGGCAGAGAACGGCCTTATCTGACACCAATAGGAAGGGATCCCCTTGGTCCTGTGGAGGCTCAATGACCCAGCATCGAGGAATTCCAGGGCAGGGAGGTGGGAGTGGGTGCATGGGTGAGGGAGCACCCTCATAGAAGCAGGGGGAGGGGTGGGTTCGGGGGTTTGCAGAGGGGAAACTGGGAAGGGAGATAACATTTGAAACGTAAATAATAAATAACCAATACAAAAGATTAAAAAAAAAGAAGACCTTACCTCTCTGCCTCTCCTACGGTGGGTATACAAACTTTACTACTAACCTATCTGGGGACATGTGCCTGAGCAATACAAGTTTTTTCAATAACTGCAGGTAGATCATAATTCAAGGCAGTGTACCATATAGACCATGACATGTTTCAAGGCACAGGCCAAGAAGATTTTGTACTTTTCCACCACCTGGACCCTCTTACCCCCTCCCCTTGTAAAACATGCTATAAAAAAGCATTTCATGTTCAAAAAAAAAAGAAATTAAAAAAAAAAAGAAAAAAAATTTTCTATCGAAATAAACAGTCTGGGTCAGTGAGATGGCTCAGCGGATAAAAGTGCTTGCTACCAAAACACATAACCTGAGTTCAATCCCCACAAGGTGGAAAAAGGGAAGCGACTCCTGCAAGCTATCCTCTTATTTCCATATATTCCATGGCATGCCCCCCCCACACACACACATAAATACAAATGTTAGTAAAACTAATAGAACGAATAATCTAATCAGTATTCTATCGTTCAACGGGCATTTTACATATGATGCATTTAGATAAATACTATAAATTTTAATTATACTTGAGATCTCAAATCAAAATCTCAAAGTCTCCCTGTAACATATGCAGCTTGGTTTGCAACTTGGAACTTTGGACCTTAAGAAAGCACCAGCATTTTCAGCATAACGAATATATATATATATATAGATAGATAGATAGATAGATAGATAGATAGATAGATAGATAGATTTTTTTTCCCAGAAAGTAAGAGGTGAGAGGTAGAAGTATCAAAAGTTCAAGGTCAATCCTCAACTAAATAGGTAGTTTGATGTTGGCCTGGGATCCATGAGACCTTAACACAAAGAAAAAAATAATGAGGGGCTTATTGGTCTTTGCAAGCAATTCTTAAGCTCAGTGAGATGAAATATGAGTAGAAGGATTTGAAGACTAGAGTGATATGATATAACCATAAACAGAACATTCCAGAGGAGATGAGAGCAGAAACAGAAAGGTCAGTGAGAAGGCTTTCCCTGTCATCTAGTTAGGAGACAGGTGGTCACAAGAGCAAGGATGGTGAATCTTACAAATTCTATCAAGGATGGTGAATCTTACAAATTCTATTCTGTGTTCACCAATGTAGAAATGTCATTGAAGCCACAAGATTAGATGTGATCAATAGAGGAATGAGCAAAGATGGAGAACAGGGACAAACAGAACAGGAAGTAGGACTGGGCCCTAAGGCTCAGTCATCAAGGAAATGGTAGAGAACATAAGGAAAACCAAAGAGTTTAACCGGGAGCAGTCAGCTCTCCCCACAAGACATCACACTGCCAACCTGAATTTGACATCTGTCCTTCTCATGAATGCCTTGTACTACAAATGGATATGACTGTAAACAACCTATAGGATTATTCTGTATAATTTTCAACTTTATTAATGTGGTTTCATAGTCCATATATTTTCTCAAGTTGTTGATTGGCTGTACAACTGAATTATTACGGAAATCTATGTTAATAGGTGTCATAATAGACCATCTAACTTGCACTTTTGTATCCTATTCCTTCAGACGAATTTGCCACATTCGTTTATTTCCATGCACCAGAGACATATTTCTATTTCCTTTTTCTATTTCTATTTCCCTTCCCTGCTATCATCAATACTCTACCACATGAATTCTCACATGGGCTTCTTTCTGCCTTGCTTTGTGTTCTATAGAAAAGTTTTCTCAAAGCTCAGTGTTCAGTAGAAACAATTGGAAATTGAAAGTTTTATTAAAACCAGTTTTAGAGCCCCACATCCAAAGTTTGTGTATCAGTTAGAATCTGAGAAGTTGCACTTCTAACAAGTTCCCCCATGGTGTTTTTTGTCGTTGTTGGTGATGATGATGATCCAAAGAAGACACTGTGAATCAAAACCCTGGGATAGATCAGGCATGCTGATGATGGTCACAGATACACAGGCGTGTCTCTGGCTTTTCTACACATTGTCAACTTGCCTAATTTGTTTCTACCTGTGGTATGCTCTTTAATACCAATGCTGGATGCTGTCAGATTTTTTTTAATTCTTGCCATACTGAGCGTTCACAATTTTAAGAATTAATCATAGCATTTGTTCTAGCTTTAGTCTTAATCCTCTGATAAACACCTTTACCAAAAGCAACTTTTGGGTGGGGGAATGTTTGATTTACATTTTCAAACCATAGTCCATCATTGAGGAAAGGCAAGGCAGGAACTTGAAGTTAGGTTTGTTTGACATTCCACACAGGATTACCTCTGGCAAAGGAACTCACTTCACAGCTAATGAGGTACATCAGGAACCATGGAAGATGCTGCTTGCTAGCTGACTTGAAGGCTTGAAAACTACTTTCTTGTGGTGTTTAAGACCACCCCTGCCTAGGAATGGTACTTCCCACAGCACCATTCTCTCTCTCTCTCTCTCTCTCTCTCTCTCTCTCTCTCTCTCTCTCCTTTCACTCTCTTTCATATACATATACAATTCCTCAGTGGGGGCTATCCTCTCAGATAACTCAAAGCTGTAAGTTGACATTTAAAGCAAGTCAGCATATATAAGTACACATATCCAACATACAGAAATAAACATCCTAAAGACATTACATCCTAGGATTAATCACAACACATTCAAGCTTCTTTTTTCATAAAGGTTGCCCCCAGTTAACTGTCATTTTCCTCATCAATGCTAAGATAGTGTGGAAAAGATAATCAAGATGGTTATGATAGGAAAAAAAAGTGTTTCTTTTAATTGAAAACTTCACTGTGGTTATGTTTACTATAGTTTCAATAGTCAATGGTGACATAAAATCCGTCTTATGGAATAATAAATAGAAAGGAAGTGAAAGTCCCTTACATTAAAAACACTAAAGAAATTGAAGAAAACACTAGGAGATGGAAAGATGTCAAATGATTGGAAGAATTAATATTATAAAGATGACCAATCTACCAAAAGCAAACTGTAGGATCAATGCAATCTCCCTCCACAGTCTGGTACTCACGTATCTGGTTGGTAGATGCACTGTAAAAGGCATTGACTGTTGTTGGGTTTGTAAACCACCTGCAGAAAGAGAGACAAATGCCAGAGGGTAGGCATTATTTTCCAGATTGGAAAACAGTAACCGTAAATAACACAGATACTGGGAAAAATATTGCCTCATTCACAGCTCATACTCTGTTGAATAACAGTCTTATCAGAATGTGAGCACTGTTTGGCAAGACTATAGTATCAGAGCTGGAGAGATGGCTCAGTGGTTAAACATACTGGCTGCTCTTCCAGAAGACAAAAGTTCAATTCCTGGAACATGTGTGATAGTTAGTTTAAAAAAAATCTATGACTCTAGTCCCAGGGAATTTATGGAGCACAGACATATATCCAGGCAAAACACCTATACACATAAAATAAATATAACTTAACAAAAGAATATTAGTATACCTGGCTTTTCATTAACAACAACAATAAATGAGTGTATATGGAAAAGTTTAACAAGAAGTTTTACAATCAGAGGTGCTCCCTTAGAAGATGGAAACACACCAGCAAGCTGATGTTTGCCAAGTTCTGTTCACATGACCCAGCTACCTCTCTAGCCTACATCACTCCTGACCTGTCCACGAAACCATTTTAGATTGATAATAACACAGAGATCCATTTAGAGGTAAACGAATAATATAACACCATGCTACTGGAGTGTCCAACCACTCCAGTGAAAAGTTTACTGATTTAAGTTGCAAATGCCTAAACTATCTCTATAACCAGCTGAGTTTTGTTGGATCAGTCAACAATCTTTCTGGGGTTTGGTTTTAGCTGCAAAGTGAAGGTACTGGACTGGCAGGATGGCTCAGCAGCTAAAGTGCTTGCCATGCAATTCTGGTGGCTGGAATTGAATCCCTTAGAATCCATAGCAGGAGAAAACCCACTTCTGAAAGTTGTCCTTTGACCTCTGCCTGTGCATCATAGAATGTGCACACGTGTACTTACCATTACTAATAAATTAATAATAATAATAATAATAACAATAATGAATTAAAGTGAAGGTATTGTATTAGGAGATGTTAGGATTCCTTATAGCTCTCAACAGCCTACACCCTTATATTGACTACATGGGCTACTTAATTCAGAATGTAGAGCTTGTTTACTGTAAAAAAAATTAATATAAAAACTTCAGGCTTTATGGATGAAAAAGCAAAACTGAAGATATTATACAGATATGAAAGACCAATCCACAAGTAATGATTGATGAAATTCAAATATAATAATCAATAAGTACAATTTTTATTCATGAAAATGACAATTCTTTTGAGGTGGCATATTGTTTTGATTAAATGTGATTCAACTTATGGCTTACTATCATCAGACCAATTTTAAGTTTATTTCTAAAAACCACTCTTGGTTCATGGGCTATGTGATAGACACCAGATGATATCTAGCCCAGTCACCACCTTTTATGATTAAACTCAGACAATTTCTTTTAAGCTAAATTGCTAAAAATAAACTTGTATACTACTGAGTGTTTAACTTAATGGTACAACACATGCTTAGCATTCATGAGGCTCTGGATTCAAACACCAAAATTTAAAAAAAAATTACGTGTATAAATCCCTTTTCAAAACAATCATTTTATTTCTCAATTTTATTACTCAATGTCTAATAGAAAATGTCAGAGAAATGCATTAATATATATCAGGCTAACATAAGACTGGTATAGGAAACCAACTCTTGATTGTTATTAGTCCATTCACAGCTTCTCTTGTGGAAAACCCTATGAATATGCCATCTTATCATTGTGACTATTAGCTAGCAGGCACTAAGCATTTTGCCATTTTCTATGCACTTTATCATTAGCCCACCTAGAGATGAAGAAGTCTGGCCTTTCAAATTTCAAAGTAGTTCTATTAGGCTTTGCATTATTCTAGAGACAGTTGAAGGAATCAAGAGAGTACCTTGCATTTTGTCAAATCAAGATAAGTGGTTCAATTAGACACTGTTGGTTATTTATCCAAAAGTTACCGACTGGCCTACTTTGTTCAGAAAACAAGTAAAGAAGAGAGTATTTTTTTTGTTGACCCCAACTTTCTATCTGTAGTGAGTAGAATTATTGTCACAGCCTATAATACCTGAGATCCTGCCAGTATACAGCCCAAAGAACTTTCAGGTGTAATTAAGGTTAAGAATCTGAAAAGACTAAGCTTATCCAAGATTATCCAGATAGGCTGATCTAATCACATCCACTCTTAAGAGCAGGCAACCTTTTTCAGCTAGAATCAAATAGATACAACAGAGGACTAGAGGTCAGAAAAAGATACTTGCAGATGGAAAGTCAGGAAGATTGAAAGGGTGAGAAGGAATTCACACAGTGCTACTGGCTCTTAGATGAAGAGGGCAATATTCAAAGAAGTCATCTCAGGCTTGTAACCACAGGAAATGAGTTAGACCATAATATATACGTGTGATAATTGTAATAATGCGTGTTCCTACAGACTGTCCCTTCTCTTCTCATCAGTTCTCACTCTCTAGCTGTTCATAAAAAGTAAACTTTTGTAAGTGGCAACTATACAGTAACATGTTCTAACTGCTGATAGACAAAGGCACAAAAAACAAGAGAAATGCACTGGCTGGGGGCCATTACAGAGAGACTTCTAAAGCTTCAGCAAGAATTGATAAAACATCCTACCTCACGTATATGACCTTCTTATTCCTAACCCTTATTCAACTATCAGAGATGCTATTTACTCTTGGGTCCATTTGGAGTCTTAAAAGTCTCTGGAGCTGATGCTAAGTATCTGCACCAGCAGGTCCTATCAGTCGTTGATGCTTTTGTTTCTTCTGTTTGTTTAGGAATGATGCCAATCCATCTGTGAAATATTTTGTACATCTCCTTTATTGTATCCAAGTTTATTATATATTTAGTTTTACTATTCTCTAGTGCAAACCTTCAGTATCTGTTTACAAAATAGTTTATTCTTCTCTCATTAAGATATGAAATCTAAATTCCTTTCCTCTTTATAATGGATTAATCCTGCTGACTCACTGCTAAAGAAAAAGATGAAATGGATCTGGAAAGGAGCTGGTAGAGTACTTGCCAAGCATGCAGAAAGCACTGGGTAACATCCATAACCCTGTATAGACTAACCATGATAGCATAAACTTATAATCTTAGCACTTAGAACATAGAGCCCAGGGGATAATCCTCAACTACATATCAAGTTTGATGTCAGGCTGAACTACATTGAGACCATGTCTCAAAAAAATTTAAAAGAGTAATATATTTTTTAAACAGACACTTTGGAATTTTCAAAGGCAATACACTGATGCACAAAATGACAAGTCTCTCTCCTTTCTTTCCTCTCCTCTCTCAAGAAACCTGCTATTCAACTTTGTCCATCAACCAGCATTCCTTTAAGAAGTTCCATATACTGAGGGGCCATACATAGGCGTTCTAACCAATTAGTACCAATAAGTAGGAAATTTATCAATGAGTAGGTAAAGGACAAATATAATAGAGAGGGCCCAGTCTCTATCTTACTGCAACTAAATGAAAGACTATGAGCAGTAACCCCAGAGCTAAGTCTACTGACCATGCCTAGAATCAGAATATGTACATGTTAAATGATTATCGTGGTTTTGAGCCCCTAATATGAGGGATAGTTTGATATGCAACAACAAATAGGTAGAATGTAGAAAAGTTGACTCTGTACAGGTTAAGATCTACCTAACGTTTTGGATTTTCCCAGAAAGCAGTTTTATTTACCAATATGATGGATCTTAAAAAAAATTGAATTAGAATTCCTTAAAGTCAAGCTGATAGACACTAATTCTTTTCATTGTTCACACTTGTCCAAGTGGCCCATTTTTTAATTGGTGAGGCCCTGAAGGCATTCTAGTTTGTAGCACTATACCTCCTAGAATGATTTATGAACTAAGACAATTGTCCAGATAGCGGGTTCTGATCACGAAATCTATTGTTAAATATACATCTATGTTAATAAACAAAAATACTACTCAAGTACCTTAGAGTCTTGTTACTATGTCTCCTGCAATCTGTATTTATGGAAGAAAATAATAGATCATGGGGAAAAAAGAAGTCTTATATAAACTTTAAATCTCAAAACATATGGGGCAGAGGTATAGTTAAAAGGAATGTAATACCAAAATGCAATGATCTGAAATATGCTGATACTCTGATTTACTTTTACTATCTAAAATAGATATAATCATGCTAAAACTTCACATTTTATTCATCAACTCTTAGTGGTAGTCCAGGGAATATGAAATGAAAAAACATGAATATATGATACTTTCTTACCAATATCCTGCAAATAATATTAGTCACATCCAGTGATATAAATAACGCTTTTGCAAACAAAAACTCTGAGAAAGACTATAATTTGTATACATGTTTAACGTGGTTTTGCAAATTTTTTATAAGAGTTAGAGAATAGAGCCCAGACATGTTTTGTCACAGTAGAATGAGAGTGAGTTAATAAGAAAGCTGGCTTAGAAACATTTCTGTCAAATAAGAGGATCCTGAGGGAAAGAAATTACTTTTGACTCAAGCCAAGCAGTAAAGTAAATCCACTATTTTTTAAGCAAACTGATGAAGTGACAATTCTGAGAACCAATCCCTAAATATGTACCTTCAGGGATGACCACCCAATTAATTTCATTCTTGCTGACATTTCCCATTGCCTTAGAAACTTCTTAATGCATATTAGTGCAGCTAAAATGGATTCCATGAGAAAAAAAAGATGATAAAGGGTATTTATCTCCCAGCCCCACAAAGAAGCAAAAATGTTATTCCAGGGCTTTTTGGAATGATAATCATGATGTGCTGTTCGAAGTAAACTAGTACAGAAGAGCTACTCCAGCAACCTCCTCAGCTGATTAACTAATGAATTTTCAGACCTAAAAGATGCCAATTAAAGCCCATGGGTTTCATGAAGCTAAAATTCTCTACAGTGCTTGAAATGGACCAGACAGGAATTTCCTTTAAAAGAAAATTTGAGTCATGTCACTTTGCCATGGAAATAGGACCTTAAAGTTTTTAATAGCCTTTTCTCTGAAATAGACATACACATTGATGAAGTAAGAATTACAAGTATTACATTTATTTTTAATATTAAAAGATGTTTCAATCAATTTAATACCTTTATGAAGTAAATTCAGACAGCACTGTGTATCTACAGCTTGGGGTGGTGGTGGAATGTATCTGTACTTGACATACACAGATTCTTATTATTCCATAAATGATAAAGTGTACTAACAATCTCAAGCATTTTAATATTTGGTCTTGCTAGGGGGAGTAATAGTACTAGGGGGAAGCTTTGGGATTGGATAAGACTTCCATCATTTCAAGTTAGCTCTCTCTGCTTCCTATTTAGTTTTAGATGTGACCTCTTGCCTCTTATCTGCTCTGTGGTGGTATATGCAAGGGAGAGATTCTCTCCACAACTCCTCGAGGCCTTATGCAGGCTAGAGAACTGGCCCCAAGGTCATGAGAGCAGGAGAGCTGGTCCTGACCCCCACTGGCTGCAACACTTGGAACAGCAGGCCATGCACCTCACCTAGGTAGCACATTAGACCTGGTTCTGGTGCTGTGAGTGCAGGTGAGCTGGCCCAAAGGCATGAGAGCTGAATAGCTGGCCTGTGGGCTACAGCGTTGGGTAAGCAAGCCAACGCAGTGCTCGAGAGCTCATGCTGGTGGTGCAGGCCCAGGTGAACTGACAGGCAGATCAACTCAGTTACCTTCTAGATCCAGATCCAAGGCTTTGAGTTGGCCCACTCTAACATTTACCCCATCTTTGATCTTCTGGAGCTTGTAAAAGCACCAGTGCTAAAAATCCTAAGCTATAGAATCTCCATGATACAGGGCAACAGGATATCTGAGAGGAGTTCCTGTGAGGATCCAGTGTAGATAATATAGCAGAAGCCAGAGGCCTCTAACCAGACCAATGACTCATTGCAATGAATCTTTGCAAGTAAAGATGTGTAGACAAAAGGATATACTGTGTGACACACTACAGCTTCATGACAATATTGTTGTTGTTGTTGTTGTTGTTGTTGTTGTTGTATCTTATTTAATTTTGGGGGGAATTTGTAAGGGTGGAGGGCAGATACTAAGAAATGAATGAGATTGGGGTATATGGTATGAAATTCACAAAGAATCAAAATTTTTTAAAAAGGTGTGAACTCTCAGTTGCTGCTTTACCTAACATACCTGCTACTTGCTGCCAGCCTACCCTGTCAGAGTGGACTTTTATCCCCATGTAACCATAAGCCCAAAACAAACCCTTCCTTTTAAAAGTAACCTTAGTCATAGTGTTTTAGTACAGCATTAGAAAAGCAACTAGACAATTAGGTATTATAAGTAAGGATGATTGAACTTACACATGTGAGTGTACACAGATTAAATACAAAGACTGTACCATTTTGTACAAGGCACTTAAGCATCCTCACATTTTGTGTGATGTCCAGATGTTCCGGTACCAATGCCTCATGAATATAGAGGAATACCTGATATTTGTGTTCCACTGACAAAGTGGAAGGAAGAACTATACAAGTTAATGATACCTAGGATTCTTCCCAAGGCATGAATAAAATGTTAAGAATAGCTAAGACCATCAGAATATTTGAGAATAATGTTTAAAAGGGCCCATTTAGTAATTTTCCCACTGGCAACCTAGACACTCTACATGACAAAATAAATAATATTTTCAAACTGAAGAATTAAGCTGGCAGCCTCAATAATATAGAGGTGGCTCAGTTGGTAAAGTACTTGCTTAGTGAGTATGAGTATGTAAGATTGAATTTTCAGTGCCTATATGAAAAGCCAGGCATTGTGACACATAGTCCCAGTGGTAGGAGAGATAGGAGGATATCAGGGTTTATTGTCCAGCTCTTCTAGCTGCATCAATGAGCCCCAGGTACAGTAAACTCTGTCTCAAAACATAAGGGGGAAGGTGTGGAGGAAGACTTCATACACACAGATACACCTACACATATATGTGAAAGCATCTCACAGACAGACAGACAGACAGACACACACACACACACACACACACACACACACACACACACACACATACAAAGGAAATGGTTTCTAAAGTTTGAACTATAGGTCCCTTCTGCATATCATTCAACCTCTCCACTCAACTAGCTCTTCCATATCCTTCCATAGGGTTTAGCCCTTTTAGTCTTACTGTGCCTTTCCATCCATGCCTTCTCCCCAGTCTGCCAGATCTAGTCCAGGTCCCATATCCAGTGCCGTGGCATTGTCTAGCCACCAGTGACTGTGCAGTAACCAACCTCTAGACTTCTTACAGGACATGCCCTATGTACCATTACCCACAGATCCCTTCTACACCACATCCAAATATCCCACATCTTTCGACAAATGATGCCTAAGCTCCTGCCAAGACCCTTCTGACTGGTCCCCCCACCCCATACTACATACCACAGTATGTACTGTATTTCATACCACAGTAAACCTTTTAATCTAGAAAGACAGATCTACCCCAACAATTAAGGCTTGAACCAGGACATATATCTTACACACCTGACCAATACCCTGTCTACCAGACATGGTTTCACCCAAGCCATTAACAAACCACTCATAAATCCTCTCTTCTACCTCAACTTGATTAGTCCATAACAGACCCAGAACTAACAAACAGATCCACATGCACATATCTCATTGCAAAAATATGCCAACAATATGAAAGCTCAAGATAATATCTTCTCCCTAGAAGATACTGGTCCTAAAGAAATACTTTCCATTTAGAATTACCTAGCTGAACCCTGGGACAGAGTTAAAAGAACAACCATAAACTTCATTAAAGAATCTAAGGAACTGAAAGAAAGCATAAAGAAACAGCTCAAAGTAATTAGGTAGAAAAAAATAAATAGAATAAACACCTGAGTGATGCCCAAGAAAACACAAACTGATAAAAATGATGAAGAGAATCTAGAACTTGAGACAATAAGAAAATGGGAACACTGAAGAGGAATCAAAATGAAATGATGATGGAATTGAAAAACTCAGTAGTAATACATCTAAGAAACTAGATGGGAAGCCTTACAAATAGAATAAATGGAATATGGAATAGCAGGACTTGAAGATACAGTAGAATATCTAGACCAAATAAGCAAAGAATGTGAAAAATATTTCTTAAACACAAAAAGGGAACATGCATATAGACATAGGTAAGAATGAAGATTCCCAAGTCAGTGGCATAGAACAGACTTGAACAAAATCACAGAAGAAAATTTCTGTAGTCTGAGGAAAGACATATCCATGCAGCTATAAGAAACACATAGAACACAAATAGAGAAGATCTGAAAAGAAAACATACATGGCATAGCAAAGTTAAAACACTAAATATACAAAACAAAACAAAGCTGTGAGAGAAAAAGTTCACATATGAAGGAAGCAAAATAGCAGTTGATTTTTCAATGGAAAGCCAGAAGAGCATGTAGACATGCATCTCAAGTCCTAAAAGATGATGGCAGCAGCCTAGGCTAATACGCCCAGCAAAACTATCCACCATAATTGAAGGAGAGAGAAAAAATATTCCAAGATATAACAGCCTTAAAATTATATCCAATAAACCAAACCTGAAAAAAAATACAGAAAATAGTATTTTAAGCTGAAGAGAGAACTATGCACAGCAAAGATACTGTGGAAAGAAATAAAGAACTACAATTGTTAAAAAACAAAGTTCCACTGAGAACACAAAGAACCTCAACAGCATGATGACTGCAATTAACACAAATATTTTAATAAATAACTTAAAATAACAATGGCCTTAGTATTACAATTAAAAGACAGAGACTGACTGAATAAAGAAACAAAATCTGTCTATCTGCTGTCTACAAGAAACACATCTTAGCTTTAAAGACAGTCACTGCCTTCAAGTAAAAGGGTGGATTAAAAAAAAAAAAAAACAATCAACTGGAACCAAGAAGCAAAAAAAGACTTCAAACAAAAACTAATCAGAGGATATAAAAATGAACAGCTCATTCTAACTAAAGGAACAGCAGTTAACCAAGAAAACATTACTATCCTAAATATATATATACCAAGCTCAGGGGCACCCAATTTCATTTAAAAGTATCTACTACTGGAATTAAAGAAACATATTAACATTAATCCATTAATAGTAGGTGATTTCAATATTCCACTTTCTCTAGTAAGCAGGTCAGCTGAAGAAAAATGAACAGAGAAATATCAGAATCAATTGCCATCATTCATCAAAATAAGTGTAGCCTCATTAAGGAAACTTCTCTTTGCAAATGAAGGAGAGCATTACAGAAAATCACAACCAGTCAAAATGCAGAGTTATGGACCCCAATCACAATGGATACATCTATGAAACACTTCCTTCACCTGAGGCTCAGGGAATATGGCAGAAGAGAGGGCAGAAAGATTATGAGAGCCTGAGGATCAGAGTTTGCTGTGAGACTGTGCTTCCTAGTTTATCAGAAGCTAAAGTCTCACCAACATGACTCCTTAATCATGACTCGAATGAGGACAACAAGCATGCCAATATGGAAAGACCATAAAGGCCTCAATCCTACACAAATATTATAGGCAACTAAGGAATGCTAATACTGGCAGAAATAGCCTTTTCCAGGGTAGAGCGTACTAGTTGGTTATCCAATACCAAATGGTAAGCCCTGAAAACATACATATAAGTAACCTATAGACTGAACAGATTATGTTTAGAAGTATACGTATATTCATGTGTTTGTGACAACAATGAAAAAGAGACTATACGAATTTTAAGGACAGAAATGAAGGGTATATGGGAGGACTTCGAATGGAAAATGTAATTACATTACAATTTCAAAATATAAAAGACAATTTTTTTTAAAGTTTGAACTGTTATGAATATGATTTAAAGGGGCGGGATGACTTACATAGGTCTATGACTATCCTACTACATGAACATGATCACAGAGATATTGAAAATCCTTTGCTGAAGTCATCTGCTTTGAGTCATCAGATTTTACAGTCCTAAATCTAGACTGCCTATGAATAATTTAGACTGCGAATGGAATGGAATAGACAGGCTGAGAAATAACATGATAAGAGCAGGGATGCAAGGACAGTGGAGCAGATGGCTATAGATTATTTTCTGTCATTAGCAAGGAGTTGTAAAACCATCTGTTTCTTTTTCATTTGTACTTACTTTTTTAGTAAAATCAGGGATACACAGAAGATTGGTTAATCTTTGATCCTCTGTTCCTTAAAGCTAATAACTTACAAAAACAATTGTACCTATGTGCTCCATAGAAGTTTGATAGAGTCAAGACTGTGCGCATAAGAGCATCAAAGAGGAATGGTGATGATATTCATAGTTTAAGGGAAAAGGAGACACAAGGGTCTAGTGTTTCTAGAATCCAGAAGAAAGTGGGGTGTTGAAAAGGATTTTGAGAAAGAGCCCAAGATAGCATATAAACAGCCCACCAAAGTCACAGAAATGAGAATATTAGCTAATTTTTAAAAGCTGGTCCATCAAATCAGCTTTTGGGAGATGATAGTATGACATAGCTGACAATTCCTTTCCACAAGAATCAAGCATAAACCTGGGCAAAATGGTCAACAAGCATGTATTTTAGGTCTCTGGCAACTGGCCAAAAGTGAGCAATAACCTGCTGGAATTGGGGAATAAATCGAGCATAATTTGGTGAACATCTTGCTGGGATTGCTCCTGTCCATCCCAGTACAATAGAAAACTTAACTTTCTTCAAAAAAGAATTAGCTGAAAATGCATCTTTCTTAGCTAAAATATAACAAACCCAATGATAGAAAACAAATAAGGAAAAGCCTGTCAAAAATTTCAAAGGGAGAACCTGAAACTGAAAAGGGCACAATAATAAATAAGTATTCCACACACCCATGGTTGAATGCAGTAGTATGTCCAGTACAAGGGAGAGCACAAAAAGCCCATTGGATATAAAAGCCAAGGGAGCCAGATAAGTGTCTGACTTTCAAAGCACTCAAGCTCAAATGTTGGAGCACTAGGTCTGTCCTAACTCTTGGTTGAACTTGCATACATGAAATAATCACCAGGAAGTAACCTAAAATATAAAATAAAGGACTGAAATTGGACACAGGAATCCACAGCCACTTACTTCTGGAAAGACAGATTTTGCAGTGTAAATCCAGAAAAGATCTCAGAAAAGTAAAGTAGCATCTGGACTTGCTACACTATATTATCTAAAATGTCATTTTCAACAACAAAAATTATGCTACAAAAAGAAAAAGGGAAAGAGGATGAATCAATTGAAAATTACTTTAAGTTAATCCAGATAATAGATTTGGGGAAGATTTGAAAGTGGCCATTATATTATAGTTCAAAGAATTAAGCTATATTCAAAGAATTAGCCATAATATGATAACGATGACTACAAATAAAATAGGAACTATTTTATAAAAGAAATGCTGTAGTTGAAAGCACAAAAATAGAAATGATCTGATCTAAAGAAGATTTTTAAACCATTGAAAAAGTGAGCCATAGCAAAAGCTTTGTAAAATGGGGATATAGTACGTACATCTCCCAGAATAGACATTATGAGGAAATCCATAAGAATTGCAAAGCACAGACTAGGTAGGTGGTAAATGGAAGAGAACACTTGCTATTAAAGATGGAGGACCTGAATTCAGGTCCCTAGCACCTACATGAAAGCCAGGCATGACTATACATGCCAGCAATCCACCACTGAGGAGGAAGAGACAGATGGATCCAAGAAGTTTACTAACTAGTCAGCCTAACTGAAAAAAAAAACCATTAATAGCAAGTTGAATGAAAGACATGTCCCAAAAGTAAGTTTGGTAATGGTAAAGGAAAGTATTTGATGTCCTCCTCTGGCCACCTTGAGAATGTGCAGTCAGTCACAGACACCACCACCCAGAAACACATACATATGGATGACATACAAAGACACACATAAATTGAAATGCACCACATATTGTAAATAAACAATAATTTTAGCTGCTAACATCATCAACAACCACTAAGATCAACACCAAGAGTGACTAAATGGACATGGGCTTTAAAGTTTTTAAGGATATTTTCCTATTTGTAGGAAAATTTCCAAAAGCAGATAAGAAAAAGATAAATAAACCATAACTACTACTGGTTCAAAATGACACAGCTTTCAGTTGTTTGACATGGACTACCTCAGTATCTTATAGTTCAGTGGTTCTCAACCTTCCTAATGTTGCAACCCTTAACTACAGCTCCTCGTGATGTGGTAACCCCAAACCATAAAATTATTTCATTGCTACTTCACAACTGAATCATGTGCAAGATAACTGATATGTAGTCCCGGTGAAAAGGTAATTTGACACCCCCTAAAGGGGCCATGATATACAGGTTGAGAAAAATCTTCTTTAGATCATATCATTTCTATTTTTGTTTTATTTGCTTCTTAATTACATAAATTCGTATACATATTTATTCACACTAGGTGCTAAAGTATTCATTCTTTAACAACTTCAAATATTTCTACCTGAGTATGAAAATGTAGAGAAATTTATATAGCAATATTATCTGTATATGTATTTATAACTACAGCTAGAAATATCTTCAACACTTGCATCCTAATGAGAACTCTTTCTAATACATGTTGATGCTAAGATTTGGAGCTCTGTGATAGATGGAAGATCTGCATCACATAATATCAGAAAAGATAGCTGGCAATCCATGGCACAAATTTCTATAAAACAAAATAACTGGCAAGCTAGCTACCTTGGGTTGAGGAGAATTACAAAGTTTAATCTAAAGTGATTCCACTTCCCACCAATGTATTTATCTATTTCACTTTTTAAAAATACTCACTCTGTTTTGGGAACAGCTTTTCTTAGCCAGAAGAAATCAGACTGTGCTAAATACTTGCGGGTTTGCAGCACGTTGCCAAAGTAGTCCGATTCTGAAAATTTGATCTGCATAAAACAAATCACATCATTATTGTTCTAAATGCAGATAAGAGATGGTTTTTAAAATAGACTTCAGCCCACCAAAGAGCTTCCAGAAAAGAAGCTACAGCCCTTACAACATCACTCAGCCATAACTCAGGAATCACAAAGCCATGAAATTTAATCTCACTGATTTTCTTTTAACATAAAAAGCTCAAAAATCAATATGGTCATTTCTGGATCACAGGGAAGAAAACAAGAAAAGCTTCGGTTATTTACTATGTGTTCAATTTACTTTATAATTGGAAAATCCACTTTGAACTTTGCCAAACATATCTTAGATCTGAAATTTCTTGGCTTACATGTTCTTGATCCTTTCTAAATTTATATGTCGCATAAAATTCTTCTAATCACATTCAGAGTATTCAGCTGAAACCTCATTTAGCTTATAGATGACAATTTAGTCAAAAGTTAAAATCCAATTTACTGTAATTGGCATTTGTTTATAAATGGGAAAATTGAATTAATTCACAAACTTATTTTCCACCCTAAGTGCAATAGAGTTACCAAAATAATTTAATTATTAACAAGATTTATCTATTAACACTAAGAAAGGATCTTTTTACCAAAAAGCAAAATTACAGAGGCAAATCACAGATTATAGACTGCATGGGACTAAAGGGAAATGAGGAGTCACAACAATTCCATATACTAAGATAATGGGCTATTGGTTAGTTTTGTTTTGTTTTTCCTGGAACAAGAATAACAGTTTCAGTTCTGCTGTATGCCATCCAAAATTAGCATTACTTCACCTATGTATTATATTGATGTTTGTATTATGGTAAAAGCAATATGTTTGTATTATGGTAAAAGCAATAATTTGCAGTGATCTTGAAAGCATTGCTTCTAAAATCTCTTCTTGGCATAATAAATTAAAAAGTGAAATAGATATGTAACCACCATTAATAAGAAAAACCTATGTGAGTAAGTGAACAACCAAGAGTAAATCCCTTTCTAAGAGTGCTCACTGTTTTTATTTGGCTATAATAATTGCACAGAAGAGTAGGATTCACTGGCATTATCTTACATGTATATAAAGTATTTTGATCATATTTTCTTACCCTATTATCTATCTACACTTATTTCTCTCCTATTCCTACTGGTCCTTTTCCTATTCCATGTTATCTCCCACTTCTGCTATATTTTTCCTTCCCACAAATAAGAGAAAGTATGTCATATTTGTCTTCCCAAACCCTTAACATTCTGCTCTTTCAACCCTTTGACTTATACCTTGCCCTTCTAATGAACACCTACTGTTCAGTGTTAAGAAAGCTACAGGGAGCCTGGACTTCAGAAAAATGAACACTATGTGCAAATGTGGATTTTTAATTTTTTATTGAAAATTTCATACAGGTATGAATATATACATATGTAATGTACGCTGGTCATATCTATCTCCTACTTCCTCCCTTTAGCTCCCCCAACCACTTTGACATATTTCCCATCTTTCTTCCAACTTCATTTATTGTTTTCATTATAACACAGTAAGTCCAATAAATGTTTCTCATATGTATATAGGTTGTATCCATTGAGTGTCTCATTTTTAACTAGATGGAATGCTGATTATACACCATTCTTTTTTGTTTAGTTAATTTTGGTTGGTTGGTTGGTTGGTTGGTTGCTTGCTTGCTTGCTTGCTTGCTTGCTTGCTTGCTTGCTTGCTTGCTTGCTTGGTTGCTTGGCTTTCCAGACAGGGTTTCTCTGTGTATCTCAGGCTGTCCTGGAACTCGTTCTGTAGACCATGATGGCCTTGAACTCAGAGATTTGCCTGCCTCTGCCTCTTGAGTGTTGGGATTAAAGGTGTGTGCCACCATTGCCATGCATACAGCTCCCATTCTTTAAAACACTAAAAAAGAAACACCCTAAACTACTAAAAAAAATTTAACTGAATCTAAAACTCAAATGTAATTTCTTACTAGCTATAGCTTTTTTGATAACTTTAAACCATAGTTTTTACTACTTTGCATGTGTATATGCATCTCAGTATGTAGATATATGTGTACACCATATTGCATGCATGTTCCACAGAGGTAATAGAGAGCATCAGATCTCTTGGAACTGGATATGAGCCACCTAGTATAGGTGCTAAGAACCAAACCCAAGTCCTTTTCAAGGACAACAAATAATCTCAACTGCTGAGCCAATACTATAGTCCTTTTTAAAGTAAAAAATTGAAATACAGCCAATGAATATGCATGAAACCCACAGACATTGCATTATAGATATAAATGTAAATATTCAATATGATGGTTAGAACCTTAATAGGTAACCTGGTTATTGACCAATGCCTAGCTCACATTTATCTGATCCCAAACATAGAGCAGGTATTGCTCTCAGAAGAAATTTCTTGTTAATGAGTGTCTTAGTTAGGGTTTTAATGCTGTGAGCAGACACCATGACCAAGGTAACTCTTAAATAGGACTGTCTTACAGGTTGAGAAGTTCAGCCTATTATCATCGTCTTATTTTATTTTATTTATTTACATTTCAGATGTTATTCCCTTTCCCCATCCCCCCCAGACACTCCCTATCCCATCTCCCCTCTTCCTGTTTCTAGGATGTTGTGCCCCCATCCATCCACTCCCATCTCCCCACCCTCAAATTCTTTCACACTGGGGCATCCAGCCTTCATGGGACCAAGGACTTCTTCTCCCACCTATGCCCAACAAGGCCATCACCCCCTACATATACAGCTGGAGCCATGGGTCCCTCCCTGTGTGCTTCCAGGCTGGTGATTTAGACCCTGGGAGCTCTGGTTAGTTGGTATTGTTGCTCTCCCCATGGGGCCAAAAATCCCTTCCCAGTGGAGGAGTTAGAGAAAAGACTGAAGAAGCTGAAGGGGTATTATCACCATCTTCATCTGAAGACTGCTAGCTGAATACTTCTAGGCAGCTAGAATGAGGCTCTTAAAGCCCATGCCCACAGTTACACACTTACTCCAACAAGGTCACACCTCCTAATAGTGCCGATCCCTGGGCTAAGCATATACAAACCATCACAATGAGTCATGTTAATAATCTTCCCAGAGGGCAAAGCAAAAATTTTAAGCCAGGGATAAAACAACTGAATACACACTAAGAATGAAGGAACTGAAAACATGTATTCCTGGCAACAGTGCCATTCTGCTTAAGCAAAATATTTAAGGCAGTGAATCCAAATTGTCCCTTCTTAAAACTACTTAGGCTGAGGAGACAGGGCTGATAAATAAAGTATAGCACGGTTGCATAATAGAAAGCAATACAGAAGTTTAAATGATTGTTCTATGTGCACAAACATGAAATATTCTCAAAAACAAGGTTAGTAATGCAAGTCATATGTATGAAAACATTTAAAGTTTTCATGGAAAAGCATCAGGAGGTAGAAAAGTTGTAGGAGGAGTTGGGGGATCAAATATATAGTATTATGATCAAAACATATTGAATTGAAATGCATATTAAAACACTTCTCAGTCTTTTGTCTAAGATCAAGTGTATAACATGGGAAACAATATTACATATTGTTTGTGTGCCCATTTATGAATCAAAAGGTTATGTCAATAAGATTAAATTTAAGATAGTATTTATATTTTGAAGAAGATAAAAATGGGGGAAGAAACTTAAATCAGAAATCATTATATATAGAACTTAAAATGTACCTATTTTATTCATTGAACATTTATCTGTATGCCAGGCAGTGAAATACACCTTTCATCCAGGTACCTAGGATGCTAAAGCAGGAGGATTACTTGAGCCTAAAACTTTGAGGCAAACCAGGGCAACATAATGCCACCTCCATCTCTTAATAATAACAATAATAATAATACATATGTAAATGCATGTATAAAATTAGTTTGATAATATCTGTTGAATATAAACCCTTAACCTATTTTACATATGATAATTTTAGAAATGTTTCATAATAGAAAGAAATATTGGTATTGGTTCTATTTTAAGATAGAGAATTTCTCTTAGCCTAAAATAAGAATAGAAAACATGTTTTAGAAAGCCATTTTAATTAGCAATCCTAAGACATCTCTGGGCCATAGGGCTAAAGGTTACATCCAGGACTTTCAGAATATGATTATAACTAATAGAAAATTCAGATATGTTCTTGAGTTCAGATTAGCCTTCAAATACATTATCAATTTTTGTCATATTAGTGAAGTCAATTTTTAATGTTGCTAAATGATTTGTTCACTTTTATTTACATTGATGTTCTATCTGGTGCACACAGAAGGCATCAGATCCCCTGGAACTGGAATTACAGACAGTGGTGAGCTGTCATGTGGGTGCTGGGAATTGAACCCAGGTCCTTTGGAGGAACAACCTCTTAACCTCTTAACCTCTGAGCCATCTCTCCAGATCCTGGAGTCAGTTTTTTACTGACTTTGCTAACTTCACTACAACCCTGTTACACCTATAAAATCAAAAGCTGGCATCTAAGATGATTTACAGACTTTAGAGAGAGAACCATTCCCAAACTTCCTGGGCATTTAGTGGCATGTACCTGTAATCACAGCACTTGGGAGGCTGATTGGAGGATTGGGACTTGAAAGCTTAGTTTGTCTATCTTCCAAATAATATTTTTGTATTGTTTTAATTCCTAAACTGAGAATATTTATAATTTCTTAAACTGGCTTAATTGAGCTACCACAAGTAATGGTGTTACACAATTCACAAGAACACATCTTGGTTTGTTGTTGTTGTTGTTGTTGTCCAAGTATAGAGAGTGAACCATCATTGGTATCATCATCTGATAGGCAGAAACTAGAGAGTGTGGAGCCAGATAAAGCTACACATTCTAAACCATTTGGCTCCTAATTTAGTGTTATTCTCTTTGATTCAAATAGGAAATCTCAGTGATTCAACAAAGAGAGAACAACAAAGGAGAAGGTAAGAATCGGTACTTATATGGGAGCAGAGAGTGAACATCTTTCTCAGTGCAATACTGTAGAGCTGTTAAAAGAATATTAGCAAATGTCTATGAGAGAAAGTGACAGCACAAAATGTTAACTCTAAAGGAAAAGTGTAAATTACGTGTTAACACAAATGACAGCTATAGAGACACAGAAAGTAGCAATGGACTCTAACAGGAGAATTATATTGAAGTACTAGTATTGTGGGTGGTTTTAGTTCCTTTCCTCTGCCTCCAAAATTTTCTACCCTCTGATACTTCGATAATTTAAATTTTCTCACATTGCATATTAATGAGAAAAACTTGGAAATCCAGCAAACTTTGAGAAAGTTTTGTTTGTTGAGCAGACAGAAGCAAAAGTGAGTGTTCACAAACACTGAAATTTTTAAAGCTCTACAAGAAACAAATTAGGTCAAAAGCCTCTTGTCCTTTCAGCTACTAAAGAAAATCAAGGACAGGTCGATAATGGCTTTCAATCAATTCCATTTTGACCTTTCAACTGAGTGACCTTTGTGAAACTAGTTGGAGTTCTCTTGTCATTCTGTTGGAACTGCTATCCAGCTTGTTAAAATGGATCATGGATTCCCCTTCTTGGAGATGCTAGCCTAGATGCAAAGTACCAATATCACCAATTAAGTAGAAGAATAAAGTTATCATTTTCTTCTCCTCCACTACTCAACTTAGGTGAAGGATGTGCAACACAAGGAGAACAAGGAAGTGTGTTTTCAGGATTTTTTTTGTTGGGTTTTTGTTTTGTTTTGTTTTGTTTTGTTTATGTTTGTTTGTTAGAAAAGTAAGGCTATGTTTATAAGACACTGTCTATACCAACAGAAGAAGAGATCTCCCATTTAACTCATTTCTACTTAAGGATGCTCAGAGATATGTCCACAAAGCTGTATGAATACCAAAGAAATTTCTGAATGTTTAATTGAATCTATATTTTGAACTCATATTTCCTTTATTTATAAAATGGATCAAAATAAAAGATAGATGTGTTCATTTGACCTTGATGAGAAGTATCTGTCTTTGTCCCTCTCTGCGTGTCTCTCTGTCTCTGTCTCTCTTTCATACACACATATATATGAGTGTATACATATATGTATACATACAGGGGTGTGTTTCAAATGTTTAACCATCCACATATATAATATAACATTGAAATTCCCCATATGTAGTCATGTAGTGATGACTGAGAGCCTTAGTCAATACACCATAAAGTCCTCAACACATTTCCTGCCTCTATGATAATGTGGGAGAGAAGCACCTTATCTGTTCTTGCCAATAAAACACTCCAGATAAAAGCTACTATATGAGAGATAAGGAAGCCTGGTTAGAAGACTGAGGGTAGCATGGCATTCCATGTTCTGTGCCTATTCTTAGCTCTCCAACGCCAGGGTAACTATGAGTTACTTGAGATAGCTGAGAACATTTTTTTTTTTACCAAAAAATGGATGGATAATTATCATAATGTTTTAATGGAGTATTCTACCCAAAAATCATCACACTCTTGCTGTGTTGCAGTGACACTATTACACACACACACACACACACACACACACACACACACATAAAGAGAAAGAAACAGAGACAGATCATGGCTACAGCAGAGTAAAACTTTGAGTTACTAATGTCTAGTTTACCTCTACTTTCCTTTTTCCTCCACTTTACAACCTATTACCTCTGATTGAAATACCCAGTGTGTGTGGTTTTTTTTTTTGCTCTTTTCTAAATTGATAAAAACTCACTTTTCAGTCTACTTCTATTAATCATCAACAAAACAGAATATATACTTTATAAGACTAATTTGAACACTGATTGACACTTCTCTTTGTCTTCATACTGATATCATTTCAAATGAAGGGTAGTTCATTTCTTCTTGCTCTTAACAAAGACTGCAAAAAAACTGTTGTTCAGAAACGCATGGCACAGTATCTCAATTTACCTTGTCATTGTCAGAGGGGAAATGATATCCTCTGATTCTTTTTCATATTTGCCTCTCAACTCTTTTCATTTCTTCTTATCTTCATGTGAGCTTAACTACAATTTGCACCCTTTCTCCCTGACCTCCCTCTGATCCATCTCCTAATCACTCTCCTCTTTCCTCTTAGATTTGTGCCTGATGAATCATATCTTCACCTGGGTCAGATTGAGCAAGCTGCTTTTCATTTCTAACAGCTCCTTATGCTCAGAGCTTGTACTAGCATGAATTGCTCATAGGCTTTCTAGTAGTCCTTATCTACATATTTATTAAAACTGAAAATACAGCCCTATTGTGTACACAGGATATTTCAGTCATTTTTCTATTAACCTCAGTACCGTGATTTACAATTGCATCATCCCTTAAACTCTTTTCTGGTTGGACTCATTCATTTTTCTCTATCAGTTTCTAAACACACATGTATTTTGATTTTGTTCACCATTGGCTTTTTAAACTGGTAGAAATGCTTGGGTATGATTTCAATCTGTTTTGGCAATGAGTCAGATGCAAATCTTTTCTTCACAAAAGTGCTTAAAAATCTTGGTAGCTGGTGGCTGCACTTGAGACCCTGGAGAAGTGTATATTGTTTGATATCTGGTATCTTTTCACAAAAGACACTGTGTTTGGTGAAGCCTTAAATCTGGGACTCTCATTTTGGACAGCATCAGGCTGCCAACAAAACCTGATCAACTAAGGACTGCGAGCAAGCTCTGAATGCTGCCTGATTGGATTAAGGCTTGGGCCAGTTCCATCTATGTAGCCTTTTAAATCAATTTGAGGGACCTGGATACTGCATGCATTAATTCATGATGACTTTGACTTTTCCAGACCAAAAACAAATGGACAAAAAAAAAACCCTACCACTATCATAACTGTAAATTGAAGATGCCATAGCTAATGCTCATGTTTGTGTTTGTGTGCCAGTGCAGCTCTGAACATTTTATTTAATCCTTATGACAATCCTGTATAGGAGAGATTACTATCATTCATTTTGCATATGATGAAATTGAGGCACAGAGAAGATATATAATCTATATCAGGTCCCACAGGTAGTAAGTGAAAGCCTGAGAATTTCACTTTAAGCATTCTGATTCCTAGGTTCATGCTCATAACCACTACCCTCCCATACCCTTACTGGGAATATGTACCAATGACACATAATCATCCAGGTGAGTTTCTTGGATCTCCTTCTATAGTACTTTGTACCCTAGAGATGCTGTTCTTAGTCACAACAGTTCTCATTTTGATCCACAGGACTACCTTTTACAAATGTTATATGTATGGGTGTTTGGCCCACAGGTATGTATATATGTGTGTGCTCATGCCAGAGAAAGCCAGAAGAGGGTGCCAAATCCTCTAGAGCTGGAGTTACAGGTTTTTGTAAGCATCTGGCTCATGGAACCCAATCCTCTGAAAGAGCAACCAGTGATCTTGAACATTGAGCCACCAGCCAGCCCCCATGAGATTACCTTTTATAGAGAACCTACTATGTGCCAGACATTTGGTCAAGTAGGTGCTTTTAAATTCATACAACCTCTTCTTCACAAATTCCTGCCCTCAGAGCTTATGGAACCTCATGAAAGAGGAGGCAGAAAGAATGTAGGAGAGAGAGAGGATAAAGGACACCAAGAGAACAAGGCTCTCTAAATCAGCATGAGCAAAGCCCATATGAATTTAAAGACTGAAGCAGCATACACAGAGTCTGCATGGATCAGTACCGGGTCATATGTACTTACATTATGGCTTCTAGTTTAGTGTTTTTATGAGATTCCTGAATGAGCAAATGAGTGGATCTCTAATTCTTATACCTTCTCTTGGGCTCTTTTCTTTCTGTTTGCCTTATTCAACTCCAATGTGATAGTTTTTGTTTGATCTTATTATACTTTTTTTTAAAATAGATGAAGATAGATAGATAGATAGATAGATAGATAGATAGATAGATAGATAGATA